>NC_084478.1:33871481-34226481 GCF_027409185.1 Cynocephalus volans | reverse complement strand
GGCCCATGAAATATAAGCAGGAGTGTTGGCTGGGACTTCTAGGAAGGCTGATTAAAGAACTGACATAGCTGGGAGGCACATCCTTTTGACCCTTCAACCCTGTGACAGCTCAAAGGAGCTCATGCAACCTCCTTGGACCACACTGTGACCTTGAGTATGGAAGCTTGGCACTACCGATGATAGAGAAGGGCGAAAAGAGTCTGTGCCCCTTGATGACTCTGTGAAGCTACAAGAGCAATCCTAGACAGCCCATACCTGGATTTCTTTCACATGATAAAAATTAATGTTTCTTAGAGAATTAAATGTCTATTCTGTTGAAGTTACTGTTAGTTTTGGTTTCAATTCCCTCTAGCTCAGTGCAATTCCTACCAGTTATGGATTGAATGGGTCCCCAAAAAGATATGTTGAAGCTCTCACCCCCAGTACCCATAAATGTGACCTTATTTGGAAATAGGGTCTTGGTAGATGAAATTAAGTTTAGATGAGGTCATACTGAATTAGAGTGGGCCCTAATCTAATATGACTGGTGTCCTTATAAGAAGACTAGAAGAGACAGAGACACACAGGGAGAAGATGGCCATGTGACATCAGAAACAGAGTTTGGACTGATGCATCTACAAGTGAAGGAACACCAAGGATTAGCAGATGCTGGAAGAGGTAAGGAAGGATTCTCTCCTATAGGTTTCAGAGAGATAACGGCCTTACCAATACCTGGACTTCAGACTCCTAGCCTCCAGTACTGAGACAATAAATTTCGGTTATTTTAAGCTACCTATTTTGCGGTACTTTGTTAATATACTACCTCATGGGAGTCTTACACTAAACCCTAAATAAGCCATTTGGGGCTAAAAAAACATGATAAGACATGGCTTAGCAGTTATATGTGCAAAAAATTGTTATGTATTTTGGTATACAGAATGCTCAAAGACAAAAACACTGTGAATATGGATGTCAACAAAGATAATGACCTGAACAGAAATTTACTATCTAGAAAAGGTGGTGGTAGCGGTTTATTTGACTCCACACTAGCTCTAGTGAGAGCACTTGAAGTACTGCATGCAGTTTTGGGATCCTTACATTATCAGGACAAAAACTCCAAACTAGGATCATTATTCTGAAAGCAGAGCATTACAGAAACAGCTGAAGGCCTAGGAATCTCAGTTCTAGCAAGGGAAGGCTCAGGAAGATAGCTACCTTCAAATACCTAAGAGGCTCTTATTCATGGGTATAGAACAGGTGCTGAGTAAATGCTTACTGAAGGCAGAGGAAGGGATCAGTCTAGCTTTGTGTAGTACCATTCTGAAGTAGGACCAATGAGTGAGCCACAGGACATAAATTCAAGCCAAACGCAAGGCCTTTCTACCTAATGAAAAATAAAATAGAATAAACTTTAAAGGTATTTTAAAAGAAGCAACCCAAATGTCCAACAGTGTATGAATGGATAAACACATTATGGCATTTGGCCATAAAAAAGAATGGAGTACTGATCTATGCTACGACACAGATAAGCCTCAAAAAATGTTGTTAGGTGAAAGAAGCCAGATACAAAAGGTTACATATCATATGATTCCATTTATATGAAATATTCAGAATAGGTAAATATACAGAGACAAAAGCAGTTCAGTGGCTTCCAGGGCCTAGAAGGAGGGGGGAATGGGGAGTGACTGATTAATGGGTATGGAGTTTTCTTTTGAGGTGATGAAAACGTTTTGAAACAAGATAGAGGCGATGGTTGCACAACATTGTGAATGTACTAAATGCCACTGCACTGTTCACTTTAAAATGGTTAATTTTATGTTATGAGAATTTCATCTCAATTTTAAAAAGTATATTGAAAAATAGGGCTAGCACTTGCTTGGTGGTTAAGAGAAGCTGTACATGGAATTTAGTAACCTCTTTACAACAAACAAACACATCAAAATCACAAGTGAGAACTCTGAAAGATCCCTCCTAGTAAAACCCCATTCTCTACTGGAGAATAACCAATGACTAGGTACAGACATTTAAGAGTTTCCATAATAGTTCTAAGGTTCTTCTCCTGCACCACTCATGCTTACTGCTTTAAGAGACCACAATTATTGTCATGCATTCTTCTTATGCAGAAACAAGACATTGCCCCAGATAGCTTGGCAACATTCTCACCATACCAAACCTACTCATTAAATCAACAATTTGTTCAGCCACACTCATTTTGAAATGGTAACATACGGCAATCATAAGGTCCTTATTTCCTCTCTCCCTTGAAGGACAGAAGTCCTATAAGGTACACATGTTCTCTTATAAAAGATTTTAACTATTTTACAAGTGAGGATAATGTGAGAAACCCTAGGGGTGTCCCAAAGTAGGACTAAGTCATTTCACTGCTTTCCTCATAAGCAGCCTTCAAGAAATTTAGTTGAATAAACATCTGAATAAAGGGCTACAGCCCCAGGGGCTATACAACTTCACAAATTATTTTTATCATGGCCCAGGGAGTCACATGTAGACATTTTCTCAGCTCCACATCAAGAATAAAAATGTTAATAAGAAAAAAGTTTAACTTGGTTTGAAATCTTAGTTCTACAATGAAAGATTAATGCTTTTTTTTTTTAAAAAAAAAAAAACTAAAGTTTTATTTTTGGTGAACTACATAATACAGAATCATCTTTGGTTCAGCTCACATCCATACACATTTGGCCACACTGAAAAGTCAAAACCATGTCCTTAAAATAAAGATATTAAAATATTTTTTGTCTAACTTGGGTAAGCCCTGTCTCTATCAACAGTGTGAAAAAGGGTTCTATTTACTTAGTAACTTAAACATGCATCGAAGTTTTCATTCTTGTATTTAAATGCACTTCCTATATTGCAGAGAATACCCAGAGAATATTTTTTAATAAGCAGCAACTTATATACTGTTAAATTCTTGTGAGCCTAAAAAACTTTACTGCTATATATATTTTTTAAGTATCTGAGAAGAGCGAAGAGACATCTAAAACCCTGAGAACAAAACTGTCCCTGCTTTCTTCTCATAATTCTGGCAACATGAGTCAGAAGAAGAGACAGCTTTCACACTCCAAGTCAATTCTGGAAAGTACTCATGTCAACCGCAACCCAGGACTAAATCAGAGTAGATTTATTACGTGAGGGTGAGACTAGCACATTAAGAGGCTAGTGTTTGGGGGGGGGGGGGGGGGGGAGATATAACAACCACAATTACTTGAAGTTGAAACGACAAGCAAACAGAAAGGACATTGTTGGGGGGGAGGGGGGGAGGGAGAAGGGAGGGAGGTTTTGGTGATGGGGAGCAATAATCAGCCACAATGTATATCGAGAAAATAAAATTTAAAAAAAAAAAAAAAGAGGCTAGTGTTTTATCATCAAACTTGAACGACATATTTAAAGTCCCCACTAGTCTAGTACTAGGAATGTCTGATATTTTGTCCAACAGATATTTACAAATTGTTTCCCCACAAATATCAATTTTATATAATCTACATAATGTTAAACTAGTTTTATAAATAAGGAAATATCTTGTTCATTAATATGTCCCCAGTACCTATCAAAATACATATAAATAATCATTAAATGAAAGTAATGTATGATTGAGACACAGCAACTGAGATCTTAAGAACCAAATTGAGCATAATCCTGCAAAATAGACTCTTTGGAAAGCCTTATAGTAATTATAATGATTCTGTCTATTGCACAACTGTTTTTGGTGCATCTCTGGAACTACCTCTATAAAGATGCATGTTTTTCCTCCTACTAGAAAAGCTTGAGAACCTCACAAATAGAATTAAGAAATTCTCCACTCATCATTAGCAACTCAAAATGGAGTACAGAAGAGAGGGCTGAGTCCCACTGTCAAGGTCCCTGTGAGGAATGGCTAAGGACAGTATCACCAACCAGGACGCTCTGAAATCCAGAGGGTCATGTCCTGAGCAGCAATGTGACCCAAGGAGCTAATCTATGAAAACTTCTCCCTGTGAAGTGTAGCTGATAACCTTGGTAAACACCTGCCTAAAATGCCAGTTTTGAGAAGGACAAGGATATAAAGGGAAAAAAAAAAGTCACTTTGAAAAGCCTGTGTAGGTTCACTCATTAAAAAAGGATAATCAATGATAAAAGATAACCTGATATATTAAACCACTACCAGCAACATCATCAATATTTATTGAAAGCTTAATGACCTAATGGACTATACACTCTTCTTTTACCTTCTCTCACCAAGAATGCAATCATAAAATTGGCTGACTTTCTAAGAAGTAATTCGATTTTCATTGAACTTGACTTATGAGTTAGATATTTAAAAAGTATCAAAGACAGCATCAGTTCATGAAAGCAAGGTGACTCCCCTAGAGCCTACAACTGGATGAGGAGTCACACGAAATATATACACTTTTGTTCTCTTTCTGTACCTGCTGATGCAAGTCTTGAGATGAGACTGACGTAAAAAGAATTTGCTATGACAGGTAATTCTCACACGTTGAACATTTACAAAAAATCTGCATTCCACTTTGCTAATTATTGAAGGTATATAAAAAATAAGGTAAGAAACATTTCATGCTTATCAAATTAGTTAAAAATACATTACTGATAATGTCCAAATGCTGGAAAGGCTGTGGTAAAACTGGTATACTCATAAAGTATTGGTGCACAGTGTAAGTTGGAAACCCATTAGGAAAGCAATTTTATAATATAAATCATGACCATGTTGTATTTATGCACTTTGATATGTATTGTTGATAAGAATTTATCATAAAGTATTTCAAATAAAGAAAAAATCACTTAAGCAGGAAAATATTCATCATAAAATTTCCAGTAAAGAGATACTGAAAAGTAGCATAAAATAACTAACAGAGGTATAGTTAAATTCATGTTTAAAATTTTTGGTTCTGAGAACAAAGTAGCAATGCAGAAAAATGCTTGACAAAAGATAAATAAGATACAAAAGCATATTTTCACTGTGACTGCAACCATATGAAAAAAAATACAGATATGCAAAAGAACGGACCGCACAATAGTGCTAGTTATTTGCAGTTCCTGACTTCTTGCCAAATTTTGTGAAATGATGATATATTATCTTAAAATTAAAATAAAAAGCCATTAGAATTTTAAAATAAAATATTTCCCTAAAAATAGCCTGTGTATCAACCCTTTTCAGTAAAAAAGATTTAAAGTCAAACTTGGTTATAGAACCTCTGCATTAAAAAAATCAGTAAATATGAGGGTACTTCAAAAGTTCATGGAAAAAATGCTGCGGAGTTGGGGGAGGGAGAATGGGGAATGACTGTTTAATGGGTACAGGATTTCTATTTGGGGTGATTTAAAAGTTCTGAAACTAGATAGTGGTGATGGTTGCATAACATTGTGGAAGTACTTAATGTCACTGATTTGTACACCTTAAAATGGTTTAAATGGTAAATTTTGTTATGTGGATTTTATAATAAAAAAGAATTTGAAAAAAAGAATTTTAAAAAATGTTCATAGAAAAAAAATGGAATTAAAATATAATACAATCTTACCATGAACTTTTTGAAGACCCCTTGTAAATAATAGGTTCCCAAGTCTTACCACCTTCTCACCAAAAACCTTACAAATCCTCAGGCTAGATCACTTTAGATAGTGAGGTACATTATAGTCCTGTATTGGCAAGGTAGATTGCACATTATCATACTACAGGTTCTGAGAAGATCTGAAATAAACTTCTTTAACTCTGGCTAGCCCAGCATTTACTAAAACACCCCTTTGTTTGGAAGACATATACACATTCTTCTCACCACAGTCTGGGAAATGCTGCTTGGGCCTATGACGCTCAAAGGGGGCAACAGAAGGAAGGCATCTTAATTTCCAAGGAGGTGTTTCCAGACTCTACGCTCCCAGTTGGGAGTCACTAAAGACAATATGCCTTTTTCCTAAGGTATATATTTTAAGGTAGAGAAAAAGCTTGAGAACTACTGATTTATGCAGCTACTTACAAACAACTTAACTCCACTGAGGGAAGAAAACGCAAAATAAACCTTTTCAGGTAAAGGTTTGGGAGATTTCCTGGCTCCTACAAAAGGGGTTCTGATCAAGTCCAAAGACAATAGCAGTTTCTACAAAGGAACAGCATCTCTTCTGTAATTATGAAATGACAAACAAAGAAATCTGAATAATCCATATAAGAACTAGTCAGTTTCCCTTTTAGTTATACATATAGTATTGCTCATGAAATGTAAAAAAATAAAGTATATATCTTTTTGAAGTCCGGTTATTTAAAAAAAATACATATGTATGTGGAAGTAGGGTGTCTCCACCGGGTAAATACCCAGTATCCACTCCCCAGGGCTGAGGGACGGGCAAATAGCCCTCCACCTCCTTCTACACAGTTCTTTAGCATTATAAGACTATTACCTCTGGTCTAAGTGTAGCTTTCATGCAGGCTGGGCAAAGAGGCCCATTTCGGGAGAACTGAAGGGGTAGGTGCCGAGTTCTATTGCGACATGTTGGCTCCTCACATATCAACCAACCCTGGGGAGAAAAAAGAGAAAACTTTAGTCTTATCGTCACCATGGACAAATACAAATAATAAACCCTTTTGTTATCAAGATATACTAATTTTATTCAAACCTTCCTTACAGATTCTGAAATAGCTCTAGTTACCTTTCTCTCCTGATATGTTAATTAGATCTATGCTCCAAACTTAAAAGTTAGGAAACCCATTAAGTTAAGAAAAAGAGATCACATGAGATGTTACTTCCCTTTTCTTAAAAACAAACAAACAAAAACCTTCTCCCACATACATAAATTAAAATCTCCCAATAAAAACTTCCCTTACATGCAGAATGTAAACCATTGGGTTTTAGTTCATTAGTAAAGACCATTATCAAAGTAAGGAGTGTACCACATAGAAATGAATGACCTTTCCAACAGCTGAGTAGACTGTTGGCTAGTTAATTAATTGCTGTGCTCAGTTTCCTTCTTTGTAAAATGGGTACAACAGTATTTACCTTATAGAGTTGTTATAGTGATATAATACATTTAAAGTGCTTAGAACTTGGCATAAAAGAAACAATAAATGTAAGCAATTATCTCATTTAAAATCAAAACAGATTCTTCTATATAGATTCTCTGGAGGCACAACTCTGGCTATAATGTTTTCAAGGACAACTTCAACTGACCACTATTTTCCAGACATTTGAAATAGCCATTGTCCACTTCTCTGTCCTTTAGAACCCTCTTCTCATTTCCCTTCTTCAGTTACTCTCCCTTGCTGTTCTTGTTTGAATTTTCTCATAGTGATGCAACAACATGCCTGTTATCTTAAATCAGCATTATGCTTGCTATAAAATATATCTGTTAAACATGGAAAACAAAGTTCAGATGGTGATAGTAAGGCACCAAGGTCTGTGGGCTTTGGTGTTACATGTATTGCCTGAGGCCTAATAAGCATAAGGCAAATGAAAGGTGAGGTGCTAGGGTATAAAGGTGAACAAGGTATGCTCCCTTGTCTCAGGGTGCTACTACCTGGGGAGCCACAAGTAGGGACCTGAATATTTGTAGATCTTGCAGTGTTTTGAGAAACAGCAACTTCTGAAATGGTCTTTATGAGTGGAAGTTTGCTAGGTGGAGAAGGTAGGAAAAACAACTTAGGCAGAAAGAACAATATATGCCAACAAATGAAGGCCAGAAAAGGCTGTGCTGTGATATCATTAAGAAAGGGATCAATATCACGTAGAACCCCATTCCCTACTTCTAAACTGAGCAACCTGTTGGTCTTTTATCCCTAGATAAGAGCAGTATTAGGTTAGGTACTTTAGTCTGCCACTTAGTGTTTCCATGTGGTGTTGATCCAAAGCTGAGGGATGCCCTCACTCAATGCTGTGAGGTTTGACCTCATTCCTCAGAACAGGCACTTCTTAGAAGTAGCTATAACCAAACTCAAGGGAAAGCACCAAGAATCAGTTCTTCTAGCTCCATTTAAGGCTTTCACACAGAAAGTACACTGTACAACTTTTTGACTAAAAAAAAATTCTACCTTTAAAGTATAAAATTCACCTAATCAGTACATTCATAGTAAGCTTCATTACTACCTTCATTCATCAGGCTAAACTATTTTAAAATTTAATTTGAACTTTTCAGGTAGAGGGTCTCAATGAGTCCTTATGAAACTTTTAATATATGCCAGAATTATATTAAATATTACGGGGAATGGGCAAAGGTGCCCCAGGCACAGAGTTTCAGGAAATTACAATCTAAACAGGAAAACAAGGTCAACACACAAAGACTAAAAGCAAGTCAGTATGGTTTGGCTTTAAAATCAAGTTGTGTGGGGCCAACTATAAATGCTAGACAATACAGAGGAGAGAGTCCTGTCTGAGACAAACTACTACCACCACAACATAAGACCATGAACCAGAATAAAGAATTGCTGGTTCTGAGTCACAGGCAACTATTTGTTCCAATTCCTAGGATCTACTACCCATTTTCTTGAAGAGACATTTATATTCATATTTTCATATTTCTGAAACTCAGATGGATTTACATTTGACACATACAGTTTAATGACGTATTTATGTTTACTTCAAAAAAGCTGTTAAGAGTGCAGCTCACAATTGGCCCCTTAGAATTAAAGAAACAAGATATTTTGGTTTAGCCTATTCTAGGCATGGGGACACAGTGGGGAATAGCAGAACTGACAACAGCAAGAGGTATTAAATTTTAAAGGAGCCTATAAACACTGAGGGTGAGACTAGTTGTTTCTGAAGTTCCCGTGTAGGCATATTAATAAAGGAAACAGTAGAATTCAAGCAAACCATGTATGAAAAATGCAGAACTGGACCACTCCTTTATCATTCATTTGGGTTTGTTATATTATACTTGATATCCAAGGCCTTATACGCTTTGGAATGTGTAGTCAGTGAACACCGCATAATTGTAATTCACTCAACTTTAAACAAAATAAAAAATAAGCAAGCAGACAGGTAACAACCATCATGTTTTGAGACAATAAATTAAGTACCTGAATACAACCTGGAAGTTAAAATTATTTTTTAATTTTTAAAATATTATATTCAAAAAGCTAAAGTTCTTTTCAGATGTTTTTGAAACTTGATTTTGTCAATTTACTATAACTTTATGACTCACTAGGTGAGCTGCCAACCAGGGAGATGCTAAGTTGTCATCTCACCTGTTTTTAAGCAAACACCTAACTCAATCTCTGACAGAGTTACTAACTAAATGTCCTTCCAAATCATATAGAAAACAGATAATATAATTTATCTAGACTTCCTACCAGTTATAATTAACATTAAAGAGGTCTTTTTTTCTTTGTCACCTCTCTATTCAGTGCTTATTTGGGTTTGTTTGTACTAACTATCGGTTAATCTCCCTTTACAAATGACAACAATAACTAGTGCTATTATGCATGGAAATTAAACATGCTGATAACTGTGAGAAGGGAACTGGGGCTGAAAAAAAAATATTAGAAGCCTGTAACTCTTTATGCTTCTTGTTTTATTTTGATAATTAAGCTTTTGGTCATGGTGTATTTTAAACAAAACTCTTCTATGGGGGAAACAGTCCCTAATCATATTCGAGATAAGCTTTGCTTCAATTCAATTTCATCAAGTACATTTTGGTTAACCCTTTGTTCCCCCAACAAATGTTAACCGACTAGCCTAAATCTAACTTCCAAGGAACATTCATGTTGTTAAAAATAAATATGTCAGGCCTTTAAAAATATTCCATGGCGGGGCAAATCAGTACAAGATCTCATAGTAAATCTTGCCTCTCAAGGGTGATAAAAACAAAGCAAATGAAAATAATAATACTGTATAAGTTCACTTTGAATTATTACTCACAAAGATAAAACTAAACTTATTTTCATTTCCCATTTTGGAAAATAATGTATATAGCCCAAGGCTGTGTTGACAAGTCAATGTGAGAAGAAATTTTTAATAGAAAGTGTAGTTCCTTGGAAGTCCAATCTATAAAAAGGTTTGGGTTTTAGTAAAAACCTCCAGAACCACTGTAAGGATGTCTGCCATCCAAGTATATCATTTTATTATGTAATGCCACACACAAATTGTCACAACCAACAGGAATAAGGTCATCAAGTTTTCATTTGACTAGCTTAGCCACATTTATAAGTAGAAGGTTCAAAAGAGGTGAAGCCAGGCTGGCTAGTAGCAAAACAAACCTTAACGAAAACATGCAAAGCTCTATTACCTGTTGCTTTAATCTCAGCATCACTAATTCCTTAAAATCATTGTGTACGGAATTGTGTCAAATGCTGATTGGTTCTGATTGCTAAATTATATTTCTGAGGCCTCAACTAAAATGGTTTCTGTCTGCACATGCTAAAAAGGGATCGATTTCCACTTGTAACTGAGGCGTTCCTGGTAGTTGCACCTTAAACACAAACTGTTATTCACTTGTGTACATTTGTATTTTTAGAAGAATGCACATGCAGAAATCATCCAGATGTGGAAATGTGGTACATAGGAGGGCCTCGAAAATATCTTTTGAATAAACGAATGAATAGAAATGATAAAATAAAAATACAGAGGAGCAAGTTTGTGAAAAATAATAAGGAAAGGGTCTAAAATTCACAGGAGAAAGAAAAATCACAGTAGTTCTCATACTCTTGAGTCAAATATATGGTGGGTCCTTCTCCCATTCCCAATGAGTCACTAAGTCTGTCTACGGTCGTTCCTTTATTGTCCCATTACATCAACCTCACCCAAGCCCAGACCTGAGAGTTGTCTACTGTAGTAGCCTCCTCTCTGGTTTGCCTGACTCCGTTCTCCCCCACAATCAGTACAGAGTTGTCAAGTGTAGTTTCCCAGGGTTCTCCACTCCCATTCCCCAATAGTATACCCTGCATAGACAATTAAGAACAAACTCGTTGGTCTGGCTTTCAAATCTTTACAATCTCATTCTGTCCTCCCCTTTTTCATCATACTCTTACGCAAACTCTTCACCCCACTGGATTGGTTTTCTCACTGTGCTCACCACATCTTGCCTATTTTCACCTCCTTGTCATTGCTCATACTGAAAAATCTCTACCTAAAATGTCTATTCCTTGACCATCAGTTCATTCCTCATCTGTGAAATTTTCCCAGCCCACAGCTACTTCTTCTATCCTACCTGACACCGAGCACACACTGCTTGGCACTGTCCCTTAACCATCTTATTTTACTTCTCTAACTAGATGGTCAGTCGGCTGGGGATGATCTGCTTTGAATTTGGTAGTGTCCTCCTTAATCTCTATCACAAAGGTTTACTTACACTCAATGAAGAATACAGGACTGGGTTTATGAAAAACTGCACGTGAGTGGTGTTTCTTCCCTCCCATTTATTAATCGGTAATTCTGTGTAAATCACTGAACCCACTGAAACTCTGAGCCTCAGTTTCCTTGTCTATAAAACAGAAGGTAATGATATTTACCCTCCAGAGGATCAAATAAGCAAACTCACAAAAATGTTCAGTAAATGTAAGATATTGTTATTATCCTACGTATTCCTCCAGTATTGGGGAACATTATTACTGAGCTACAGCTGACGATGCACTATTAAAGATGTACTATTTTAACCAGGAAAGGGCCAGGTCAGCTTCCACCTGGTGTTATTACAAAATGGAAAACTACAGTGATGGATAAATGGTAAGATTAGGTGGAGCTGCTTCTCAATTTGATTGAAAAATATTAAATCTATGTCAACATAAGTGAAATTTTCATGTTTTTCCTGACAAAACTATACATGATTTGAAGTTACAGATGGCAGAACTGACAGTAAGGGAAGAGGAGGTGGTCTTTGCTTTATTTAGGGATTCACAGAGATTTTCAAGAGACAACATAGTCCTGCAGTGACATATGATTTAGTTTAAATTTTAACGGCTCTCCAGGAGTACAGTGATAGGGTCACAGGGCACAGTCTGCCAGCATGTCTGCTCTTTCAGAGTGCATCACATCATTACTAGTTTTTGTTAATGGCCATCAACTGCTCCTCTCCCCAAACTATATGCACTTTGAGAATATCAGACTCTCTTTTTACCCAAAACCATTTATAAGTGTTCTGGGGTTCCCTTGCAGGCATATTTTTCTGTCAGAGAAATATCCCCAGTTTAAAAAAAAAAGTGGCTCTTCTTATAGATAGTGCACAGTACGGGCCCACAGCTGCTTTTGAAGAGTGACATGTTGTGATTTGGGATTTCCAGAAATATCAAAAAACAAACTGCTTTCTGACCCACATTTGCACCCAAAACTGGGAGAAAATTTCCCTAAGATCTCCAGGGGAAGTTTTAACAGGAATATAATTTTGCTTTTAAAGTTAAATCTTCTACAACGCAGCATGCTGGCATGTCAAAGAGTGATTATTAAGTCTCAGAGAGGTGCCAGGGTAGGAGATGAAAGAGCAAATCAGGAAAAATAAATATATAAACTAACTATCCAACAAAGTTAATACAAAAATATTTTGAACAAAATTATCAAACAAAACAGAAGTGGAAAGTGCCTTGTCGGTCAATGTAAGAATTTTAAAAATTATTAAAATTGATTTTTAAAGTAAGACATCTCTTTAAATGAACAGTCATATGTCATTTCATCCAAGTTATTTGAAACTTATTGATCTTATCATTTGTGCAAGGACCAGACTCTGCCATCAGTTTGCTGAAAGGATAATGGAGCACTCCCAAACTGTTATGATAGGTTAGATGCAAACAGTGGTCCTCATTTAAACACATAGAATAGTACTACAAGTGGACAAATTCCACCTCAGCAATTGTATATTACATGATAAATTAGCAACTTGGTCTGCTTTGCCTCACATCAAATCCAATTCCATAGCCTTGCTATTTTAATTTGCAATCAGAGCTTGAGCATCAGAAGATGTACCTGAGGTACATTAAAAAGCCCCATGCAAGCCATCTTCTCCTGCTATACTGTGAGCACAGAAAGCCAACAATTACCAGCAATTGTACTTTACCACTGTAGGACAATACTAGAAGAGTTAAAATTGTCTCCATGCAAGGAAGTGGCAAAAATATACTGAAAATGACTTTATATGGAAAATTACATTTTGGGGGAAAAAAGTTCAATGAAGGACATGTAGCTTTCTGTATGGGCAACTGAAAACCTTTCTTGGTATATTCAAGCCTATTCTATAAAACACTGTCCCTATTCATTCAACTCAAAAGCAAGCTACATTCTTAGGCTATAATAGGTCACAACTAAGTACACAGTACCTTGCTTCAGGAATAATTTTGCTTTGTCTGTCAAATGTCAACAAAGCACAAAGAGCTCATGTAACCCAGCCACGTACTGTGGATGTAAGAGATCTAACAAAATACAAATAATAAGAACACAAGATTTCACAGCCACCCTACTTTCACTTTATATGAGAAAATGAAAGCACTTTCCTCTCCACATCCCATTAATCTCTATTGTATTACAAATCTTTTCATAAAATATTTTTTCCCCTATATAAAGTTACAAGTGACCTGGGGATATAATATTCCAACTGTGATCAATGTCCAACTTTCCAACATTAATGGTTTTAAGTGGATGTACAAGGAAAAGGAGGAAAGAATCAAACGGAATGAGATAGTAAAATGGGTACTCTGGTGCTTATATTAATATTTTAGTGATGAAGCCTCTTAGAAAAATTGTCCATTACTTTCATCACCATTCCTGCCTCTCAAGTCTTCACTCTTGAAATGCACACATAATAATGAATAAACTTCAAAAGTAAATTCAAGGCTTAGTTTCACTGATATGTGCACAGAAAAAAAAAGACTGGAAGGAAATACTCTAACATGTCATCACTGGTTATCTCTGGGTGGTTTTTTCTTGATTTTTAATTTTCTAAAATTTCTACAAGTATATATTGTTTTTATATTGTTAAGAAGGAAGAGGCAGTTTTGCCAAGAGTTTTCAATATAATTAAATCGCTAATACATCTGAAAAATATTCTGAGCTATATCATGCATTTAGCTGTTGCCAAGATAAATTTTCAGGGAAATAAGCCTATTAAAAAAAAAAAAGAAAAAATTGTTCTTTAAGAAATTTTCTTACTAATTCTAAATTTCAAAAATAGATCAATTTAACCACACAAGCAGTCCTCAAGTAGAAAGTGGCAGGGCATGTATTAGTAGTATTAGCATCATTTGTTAAATTAAGCCACTAAAGTGCACAGTCTTTAATGAAATATGACTTGAATATTTTCTTTATGATGGTGTATCTCTGAAGGCAGGTAATAAATTAGTTTTAAAGAGAGGTGCCTTGTTCCCCATGCCCTCCCTCCTGCCTTTATTCAATGTGCACAAAGATCAACTCAGATGTCCTAGGGTAAGAACCAAATTAAAAAAAAAAAAAAAAATCAATCAGGAGGGTATGCCTAGAACCTTCTTACCAGAAGAGTTTTTCTTTGCTCAAATATAGCTAAAAGTAATTTTTATTGTTGTATGCTAGTATTTACTGGTATGGTTTAATGTGACATGTCTTTGGGTGCCAAACAACAAATGTTAAAACTAAACTATCTATGCGATTGCCTCAAAAGGCATCTTAAAATCAGAATGGAGTTCAAACCATCACTAGGCAATGTTTGTTCACTTAACTTTAATTATTTTCTCCTTGAGAATGGTACTAATGAAACTGAATATCTTTCATGGTTTCAACGGGCCGTTTGAATAGTCTGTAAACAGAACTAAGGGTAGACAAGAGATCTGGCCGAGCCAGGGGGTTGCTAGGTGATGTAGAATGTAAACCCACAAACTTGCTAAGGTTTGCTTTGCTTTCATGCCACTTTCACACACTCTCAAAAGTTGAGAATTGATTTTTCAGGTGGCCATTAAAAAAGAGCCCCCCCACCCCCCATTCACTCCCTCCAGATGCTCTGCTAGCTTCAGAAGAGATGAAATCTATCTTTGGCTGTAACATGGGAAATTTCTGGTTTTAAACAAACATGGGATTATATATTTTCTGACTGCCCATAATTTAAGAAATAAATGCAAGGTGTATTTTACCACTTCAAAAAGACACTTCCAACCTTCTCTTTATCCAACTTTAAATAAAACTCAGATTTCTTTCCAAATAAAAAAATTAAAAAAAAAAAAAAAAACACAATAACTGGGCACAATCTCGGAGACTTGGAGCACAAAAACCAAAACCTCTTGGCAAATGCATTAGCACAGATCATCATCACAACAAACCTTTCGCGTTGGCCACTCTCATCTTACTTCTCTGGTCTGCAGCAAGACTGACTGCCTGTGAGACTTCTCCCTCCAGCCCCCTCCCCCATCCTCCTTTTTAAGTAGCTGATCAGAGATTGTCCAGTAAGAGCACTTTATTAGATCATCAGCCAGAGGGGTTCACAAGTACTGAGAGCAATGGGCTCAAATGCGGCACATCAGTTTTAATAGACCAGGGGCTACTAGTAAACTGCAGATACTGCTGAGAACTTTCCATGCACTGAACTCTTGAAAAAGCACCGTCTCTCCAGCTTAAATGCAGCTGCCTCTTTCAATGCCGCAAATGGGTAAATTTGACAAAAAAGCCACCATTAAGACTACATGAAAGGCTCAAGACAACATCCTTTCAATGCTTTGTACTTCAGTAATCAGATGTACTTACTCACCCCCTCCCCCAAACCCGATCAAGAACTATTTCTGAATGGTAGGAAATAATTCCACTTTGTACATCTTTTAGTTAATCAAGACTTTCTATTCAGCAATTTGACCTTTTGTTCAAAACAGGATTATCAGTTTTTTCGCCAGTTACCAAGGGCGACTCGCATGGTGAACATAATTGCAATAATTTGCAAAACACCATGGCAACCCACATTACAACTAGGTAAATACTGGGCTTTTGTGCTACATTGTTATTTTCAGAGATGCTGAAGTCAAAGAACGAATGACAAATGAACACAAAATTTATATTTGCTTTGTCTCAAAAGAGAAGAAAATTGATAACAAGAATTGAGGGGAAACCGGCTACAGCTGTAATTTCTAACTTGATTAATTAGGATGGTAACAGTCCTTAACAGTATATTCAACAAACAGCCCTGACTTCGTCTCTCCACCCACCTCTCTCTATACCACTACCACTATCCCCCCCTACCCCAGACAAATTTTTTCAGCTTGGAGAACAAACATCCCCCATTTGCTCTTTTCTTCAACTTAATGGAATCCTTAATTGCAGAATATTGTTCTCCTGTTCTTCACTGCAATGAAAACGAGAGAAAGGAGAGTGCCAGGGCAGACAGGGAGCTACAGTCATTTTTTGCCGCCTCTTTTGGACACCCCAGGCCCAATGATGAGACGGCATTTTCTTGATATCAGCAGCTGTTTTGTAGCAGACAATAAAGTAAAAATTATTTAGCTTTTCAGAAAAGCCACTTCTTTCCTCTTGGCAACACAAGGTAAGTATACACACCGAGATAAAGTTTCATAATTTAAATGCCAGAATGTAAGATAAGAAAATAATAATAAAAAAAAACATAAACTTTTCTTGTAAAGAAATTAACTGCAGTACTGTCCAAAAAGCTGTTGAAATGCATGCATTTGCTATTTGAGGAAGATGTTCAACAATATCACCAATGTACTGAAAACAACCACTTTATACTCACAGAGATCCCAATTCACAAAACAATCTATAAATATAAACTAAGTACTCAGAAATTAATACAAAAATCATTGTTAGTGGATAAACACAGATTCACAAATAGTACTATAATTTTTTCAATGATAAATATGATGATTAGAAAACTTACATCAGAATTTTTTTACTTAGGTACTTAGGTATGAAAGGCAGGTTCTATTTTATAGTAAAGGAACAGTTATTTCCTAAGAGGCACATTTTCTGCTAGAATGCCTAGCTTTTTGGAAATCATCAAAACTGTCTTTTCCATGCAAAACGCAGTATTTCAGGATGAGAAAAAGAGAAATACACCCAGAAAGGGCTTGCAGAAGTTACACTGCAGAGATCTTGAGAGATAAGCAGCTGTAGATGCATTCTGAACACAGGCCAGCCTTTCCTTCATCTGCCTCTTAACAAGGAAGAGCAAAAGGAGAGTCTCTGAAACGATCCGCATATTTTCCCTAACTTGTAAAAAATCAAATGAACCTGATACTATAATGGGTCCATTCTTATTTTGTCAGGGCCGAAAATTCCCAGACAGATCTCTAAGATTCAGCTTAGAGAATTCATAATACAACATTCTGCAGAATATGCCTCCGAAATTATAGATGCTGTGACTTCTCTTGAAGAACAGAAATCAAAAGGATGTGACACATTAACTCCTTCTAAGTCAGTGACAACCTCTTTACATCTTGAAAATTTTTATTTTCTGACTTAGTTCATTCCAAATTTTTCATACCTGTATTAGCTGCATTCCTATCAAAAGTGTAAATGTTAAGAGGAAATGCATCCTTTAGTTTCAAATGATAAAGGACTGAACAAACCTTCAATACTTTTTAATCAAATAGAATTGACGATAGATCATAAAGTGGGCCTGAAATCCCCATGACACAAAATTCTTTAAGAAACCCTTACACGTAAATGAAATATTTATAATCTATCTGCAATTTCTTCACTTGTAACATTTTACCGAGCATACTTGCCCCCTAACCTTTTGTGGCCTCTGTTCCAGTTTTTTTTTTTTTTTTTTTTGCCAGTGGGCTAGAATGCTTCTTGACTTCTATTTGTTTAGAAAAGCTCATCTACAAGGGACTGCAACATCCAACCTTCTATAATGTTACTAAATTATCCAAATCCCTAAATCAGGAATGGCGAATATCTAGCGGAGGTATTGCATTTCCTCTCCAACTCCATCCCCATGGTCATTACAAGATAGAAGCTGGCACTCAATGTGAAACCCATCTGCAATCCTTGCCCCAAATCCCTCTTGCTCTAGAATTCCCAACTCTGGCTGCATGTTGGAATCACCAGGAGACTGCAATAACACAGATGGCTGAGTGCCACCCCCAGAGTTTCTAATTCAGTAGGTCTTGGGTGGGGCCCGAGAATTTGCATCTCTAACAAGTTCCCAGGTGATAACAGCTGCTGGTTTGGGAGCCTCACTTTAAGAATCACTAGTCTGGTACATAGAATGGGCATCAGGACTTTACGAAACTACTCAAGTGATTCTAACGTGCAGCCAAGGTTGAGAACCACTGCTCTATATTATTCTCATTCCCTCTCTTGTTCAAAGAGTACTACTGGTTATTACCTTCTGAACAATGAACTCTATAAACAGAATTGTACTTTAAAAAAATTCTCTTTCAACTCTTTTTCCTTCAATATTTACTCTTTCTTTAGATATTGTTTATGTAGTTCTTTTTTTTTACTCTTCCAAATTCTTCATGCAGCACTAGAATTATCAAAGAATGATGCATTAGAATTATCAAAAGAATTATGAGAATTATGCAGCATTAGAATTATCAAATCTGACTTAATTCTATTACAAGAACTGACCAATTCCTAAATGGTTCACATCATGTATGTAGCTTAGTAACACTAGTCCTTTAAACAACCCAATAACAAAGAACCTTACTCTAAAAATAAAAATATGCCCCTAAAATAAAAATATGTCCCTAAAATATGAAATGTACTTCACTTAGAATCACAGAATTTTAGGAGTGCTGGTAAAAATAGTATTATAGAAAGCAGTCACAATTACATTTTTGACTTTGACAAGTAATATGAAATAATATATTTAAACCTTAAATTTTAAAGTTGGAAGGAACTTTAGAACTCTAATCTAATCCTTTATATCTGAGGAAAATAAGGCCCAGGAAAAGAAAATTCCTTGCACACTGTCACACAGCATTTGGACTGAACTTCTAGTCCAGTGTTCTTTACATTCCACCCCTATGCTGCTTAATCCCTCTCTGGTGGGGTATATTGATAGTAGGGGAGGTATATGAAAAAATCTCTGTATCTTCCTCTCAATTTTACTGTGAACCTAAAACTGTTCTAAAAAATTAAGTCAATTTTTTAATAATCTTGGAGTTGGGAAAATGTTTTATCGCCCCAACTCAAAGATTATTAATTACTTTTATAATTCCATTTTCTAAGTTTATGTTTTTGATCCATCTGAAATTTGTTTTAGTGTAAGGAGCAAAAAAGAAATTCAACTGTAATTTTTTTCCAGATGACTATTCCCTACTGATATGAAGTACCCCTTTATAAAATACTAAACGCAACTTTGGGTCTATCTCTGGACTTTCTAAATTGGCTCCATTAAAATCACCAAATATTTTTGCACAAAAATATTTTAAATACCCTAAACTCCAAAAAATTATAAAAACAGGTAGGACTACTAGGTCATTTTCTTTGTCAGAATTTTCCTGTGATTATTTTTTTTTTTGATTGAGGAAGCTCTAAATTTATGTATAAACTTAGAGGAGAACTGACAATTCCAAAATGCTGAGCAGTCCTAGACAAGAATATATACTTTTCCATTACTCAAGTCTTCTTTTAAGTCCTCCAGCAGCATTTTAAAGCTTTCTTCATATATAACCAGTACATTTCTTAAGTTTATTCCTCAGTATTTTATCTTTTTAGTCATTACTGTAAATGAGATTTAATTCTTTTTTTTTTTTTTGTCGTTTTTTCGTGACCGGCACTCAGCCAGTGAGTGCACCGGTCAGTCCTATATAGGATCCGAACCCGCGGCGGGAGTGTCGCCGCGCTCCCAGCGCAGCACTCTACCAACTGTGCCACGGGCTCGGCCCGAGATTTAATTCTTTTATGGAATTTTCTAAGTAGTTGTTGTTTGTATAGCCCAAAGATTTTTTAATATTATTTTTATAACTAGTAATCTTACTAAATTCTTTATGACAGTCTCTTGGTTGATTTCATTGCATTTTTCGGGTTTACAATGATCTGTACATAATGATAATTTCCCTCTTCCCCTTCCAATTTTTATATATTTATTTTTCTTGTCTAATTACAATAGCTAATGCTTTCAAAACTTGGTGCTTATCAACATTTCCACTGGGCTGCCTCTAGCAGCAGATTCCCTAAAAATGTAGGGCTGTGGACCCAAGAAGTAAGCCACCCAGGGATCTCTGCAACTGAAAAAGGTAATTTTATTAAAATCATTATAAATTCTGTAGGGACTGTTGTCTCAGAGTGCCTAAAATAAACTTTAGAGCTAAGTTTAGTTTAAGAATATTAAATGACTGACTAAATTCTAAAGTAGCTCCTTTTCATATTTGGGGAATTAGTCCTCTTAAGAGCTCCCTTTCCTAACATGTCTTATTTAAATTGAACTTTATTATCCAATCACTTCTCTTGGCTCTGCCTCTAAAAAACACATGACATGGGAGAGATCTCAATTTTGGGGCCTTGGTCTTGTCTGAAGGGTGTCACATTAGGCTAGACGGTTGTAAGTTCTGTGCAAGCACAAGAATTCTCTAACTCTACAACATAATTTTTTTAAAAAATGAACATGAGCTTCCCTTCATGACGTATCCATAACTGAGATTAACAAAATATACATATGCTCCTATCACTGAAAAAATATCACTGAAAGTATTTCCTCTTCACTAAATGCCATTACTCCACCATTATTAAGTTAGGATTTCATGCTATTACTGTTTTCATTCAACTTCTCCTCACTGAATAATATGTCAGTGAATGTCTAGAGTAGTGATTCTCAAAGTGCAGTCCCTGGATCAGCAGCATAAGCATCACCTGGGAACTTGTGAGAGACATAAATTCTCCAGCCTCACCCCAGACCTAGAATCAGACACTCTGGGGATGGCACCTAGCAATCTGTGTTTCAACGAGTCCTCCATGATGTGGCTGTGATAAGTGGGCATGTACTTATACAAATAAGGTTTAATAAGTATAAATCATGAGACTAAATGGCACACTCTATCAAGTTGTGAAACATATAGAAGCCAGGCTGAGGTAGAGTGCTAGAATGACAGATGAAAGGCGGGGGGAAAAAAATATATATCTATATCATTAGTTGCTAATGCTGACATTTGCCCATTATGGTCCCCCTCCCCCTCTCAAAGTCCAAAATACTCTGTACCGTTCTGAATACTTTGATTAGTAAGGAACTTAATATATATTCCCAGGGCCTACAATTTCTAATTGCAAGAGTATAAGGAAAGGATCGCTGAAGAAAATATCTTCCACCTTAGAGATGTTTTCATGTATTACTGAAATAGGTTCAAAGAAAAGTTCTTTAGATTCGGCTTCCAGCTCTCTGGACCTTACTCTGAATCTTCTAACTAGCCCCTAAGTCTACTTTCATGTCTCACCCATCTGCCGCAAGACTGGCATTCCTCCCATGGACACTGATGATTTTAGGCATGCCTGTCCATTTGCTAGTCCACTGTCCTACTTTTGATTCCACTCTGGGGCTTAGGAGATGCTTCTGGGAAAAGATTCTCTTTAGCTCCTTATCTGATGTTTTATATAATAAAACTAAAGAATCTGACTTTGCTGCATAAGTACTATCACTCAGTGTTCCTCCAGGAAAGCAGAAAATGGGGCTGGAGTAGGCCATTAATTTACTATGAAGAGAGAAGTCTCTACCTAATCAAATTTTTCCCTGGGAACACTCTCAGAAGGTCTTGTATGTTAGAAGCCAGCAGAGAGATTTACATTTCCTCATGCTGGACTTCAAACTATCATCAAAGCAGGAAAGCCTCTTGGAATAGGATGAGTTTTATGAATTCTTTGGGGACAACAGAAGGACTGAGATACTATGCTAACTGGCCACAAACTGGACAGAGTTACCGAACACACAAAAGCCCTCTGCTTCAAGGTGGTCAAATACTTGAGGTCTTTTTCATGTCAGTATGAAATGATGAAGACCCTTCCACTCTACTGCTACATTTACAGTGTCACTAAAACACCGATGAGCATAAAGGTATGTGGGTAACAAGTACCTGGAGTGAGGACATAGCTATTCACATGTCTGGCAAACTGATTCCCTAAACAACAAGGATTCGTCTATCTAGCCCAGCTTATATCCTGGCTGCTCATATCAGGAACATCATTATCAGAATAATACTTAAAGTGACTTTTAAAGTGAAAACATTCCAAGAGGGATATATTTTTCACATATTTGTACAAATCACTTTCTTCAAATAATTAAATTGAATGCTTGCTAAGGGCAAACAACATGCTGATCTATATTAAAGCATAGTTTCAATTGCATCATCTGGGGAATGGCTCTTTTTATCTGGGAGACCTGGAATACAAGAGGGTGAACATGACTTCAAGAGCAGGAAGTAGTCCAAACGTGCTCATACAAAAGGAGATGAAAAGTTTGAGGATGTGGGAAAGTAGGAAAGATGTGGAATAAAGCAAGAAAGAAGGGCAACCACAGGTCAGCCTCTCCACCCCCAAGGGCTGGAATCCTATCATTCAACTTTGAGCCGCTATGGCCTAGAATAGTGTCTGATACACTGCCCAAGCTGAAGAAATATTCTTTTAATTATAAACTGATGGAATTAAGCTTTCTGGTATCAAAATTAATTCAGATGGCTGAATATTCCAACTTCCCTCAGGCTAAGCTGCCTGTGAGAGTCCAAAAGCCCTTCCCCACATTCCTCCACTGCACCTGCTTATAGGAGGCAAAGAAGTCCTGTGGCAAAGTGGAAGGGCAAGAGCCAAGTCAAGAGCCAAGTCAAGGTCTCCTCTCACCTCACTGCTTTAGGAACCAGGTGCCTGGGGCAAGCTCTTCAGCCCCTGAATCTTTGGGGTGTTCCTGTGGATACTGAAAGTAACACTTACCTTGTCTCTTTCATGAGATGATACTGTGAGCATCATGCAAGACCAATGTCTCAAACTGGCTTAAGAGACTTGTGAACAAGAGTAATTCCCATGTACACGCACTCATGTTTTCTCTCCCAGCAATATTCAGTGCAATATTTTGTGGGCTTTTCTAATTTAAGGCATCTTTAAAATATTAAAACATTTTCATCAGAATGATTATTTTTGGATTATGATGTGATCCATATTTCTTGGAAAATGGAAAACAGTGTACCTTCTCTATGTTGCTTCACAGCAGACAACTCAATGATGATTGCATTAATTAAATATTGAATATATAACCAAAAGATATGGCCTATTGGTTAATCAAAGGTAAATCTGAAATAGAATTACATTTTTAGAAAGATTATGCTTGAAGTTAAACCAGGCTTCCTCCTAGAAATAAGCTTTCAGAGAATTCAAAGATAGCATTATTCTCTTGCCTCCTCTCAGGGCTTCTCAAAGTATGACTTTAGAAAGTAATGCCATGTCTCAAGTTTTTTTTTATCCCAGGATAATTTTTAGTTCCACTGTACAATTATACAGGAATCCTTTAGCTACCTCAGCAGTTTATGAAATATTTTAGAAGAATGTAAACCCTGTCTGAATGATCCAAAACAATCCAATACATCATCTATGCTGACCAAGGAATGAAAACATGAGAACAAAACCTGCCACTAAATAATCAAAATGACTCTTCCCATTTGCCCAGGAAGAGAAACCCAGGAATTTTTAACCTTTTCCCTAAATGGACAATACTAAAAAACACTTCATTTATGAATTTAGCAAACTAAAAGTAAGCTTGAACTGGAAATGCCACAGAGAACTTCCATTATGTTCATAATTCAACTTTGCAACCTAAGGGGCAATTCAATGCAACCTAAGGGGCAGCTTTTGTACAGCATATGAACTACCCATTTCCAAAAGGTCTTGGGAATACTAGGAGACAAGAATAAACTGAATTAATGAAAAATAAGTCCAGTACAGATTTTTACATTAGAAGTCAATGTTAATACAGTTTCTTACTAATATAAGGTATCATTGATGTCTCAGAAATGGAAAGCTGTAACATTAAAATAACTCGCTAAATATTTCATATAACTGGATTTTTCCCACCACAAGGCAGATAAAAGGTTTTCCTTTCCCTCTGAGTGTACAATTTGTTGTTTGCCTTAAAAGGAATTTCCTGAAAATGCATTTTCCTTCTTATTAAGAACCTCAGAGACTCAACAGCTAAAAAAAAAAAAAATGGAATCCAAGAGAGCTGAAAAAGATTTAGCTTGATACTAAATTATTTTAATTTCCATTAAAATATTTTTCAAGTTCGCTATAAATGTTAATGTAAATTACTGCCTAAAAAAAGGATGTGAATTTTTGATAAAATAAACCCTCACACTTTATAAAGATTTCATGTATTAAAGAAAACCAGAAGTTCATTTCAAGTAGAAAACTAGCTTATATTCTTTCTGAAGAACAAACACATTAAATTAAAACCTCAAGGCCAAGGAGACTCAAAAGGAAAGACTGAGTCCTTGTAATTGTGTAAGGGAGCCAGGAAGCATGGTACAAATGAGACCAGAACTCTCTAAGTAACTCTATGTCAAAAGAATACAAATTGGAAGAGTATTTCCAAGCTAAAAGCTTAATGAAATAACTTAAAAGAGAATGTAACACTATCATTCACAGAAAACAGAAAGATGTCTTGCACATATTGGAAAAAATGCACTAAATTGAAAAGGGGAAAATAATGAATTATTTTATTGGCAAACCTACTAAAATTTTCAAGAAAATATTGAGTTTTCAGACACACAATAACTTGAGTAAGGATTGTAATTATCAAAATTATTAAATAACTAATATAAAACAAAGAAATAAAATCAAAAGATTTATTAAGATACTGATACTATATAAAACAAGTGTGAAAAATGTAAAATTAACTGCTCAAAATATTTATTTTGGCTTCATATTAAAACAATTAGTTTAGTCTATATTAATAATTTAAATCAAATGGAAAAATTACTTTGTCATTAAAGTAGTACATTTGAGCAAATCTAGTCTATTTTACTAGTCTACTTTAAAACAATTTAAGAAATAAGAAGTATAAAGATAAAAATCTTAATATGCAGTTTGGTAAAGTTCAAGTCAGTCTTTGAACAACACGTTTATCTATCCAGTAAAGCTTGCGTTAATGCGATGTAAGAGTTTGGCAAATTCAACTTTAATGGAGCATAAAAGTGCTTTTGCTTGAAAGTGAGATCATTTTTAAAAATTCAAAGCATGATCACTTTTTCTTTTTTCGTAGGAACAATCTGATACAAGCAGCAAAGCTTAAATAAACTAGAAACATTTCAAATGATCCATAAAGGATTAATAAGCACTGCAGGAAGTCCTATAGGCTCAGCGTATACATTTTCCATCTTTCCCCCCCATGATGGGCATGATATGAAATTCTAAGCAGAAGTGAAGTTTCAAAGTCTCTGAATATTAAAGGGCTGTTGTATTGAGGTGAGAGGTCGCAATTTAGGGCTTTCTAATTTGAAATGGATCAAAACTACAATGGTATTAAGACAAGAATCACTCAAATTTGGACATTCAATTAAAAAGGTCTTTTTGCTGATAATAGCCAGTGGCCAGAAGCAAAACTAAGGCAAAAGGAGTAGTGGTAATCTACAGGCCACTAATATAAGAAGAACAAAATGACAGCTATTATTTTGGCAGAGATAATCTATGCTGAAACACAAAACACACACGCACACAATTTCTTTCAATACAATTTTCTTGTCTTCCCACTGACTTCTGTGATTACCACGGAAAGCAGGGTTCTAAACACATTTCTCAATTGAATCCTCAATCAATAATAGTAAAAAATTCAGATGGAAGATATGGGAAAAAGCATTATGGCATTAGTAAGTGTTTGCAAAACAGGCTGAACTTATCAATATGCACAGAAGTTGATAAGAAAACTCAGATATCTAAAACAGATCATACTTTTGTCACCCCAAAGCTCAGTCACATTGCCTGTGCTCATCAAATTAAAATTTTTTTCATTCTTAGGCTAGACAATCTTCCTTCTTAATCCTTATAATTATTAATTCTTCAAGAATAGATACACCTCATAAAAATTCCCTCTTTTAAATTTAAAAAGGAAACAGCCCCCCAAAAGTACACCTGCCTATTTTCTGTGAAAGATAAAATGCCAGTTTTTCCTTACCTATAGGCATAATTATAACTCAGCACTAGGTCCTAAATTGAAGTTAGAAAGACCATGGCTTTTTAGTATGCACCCAGGCTTACTCCTGGAGTAAACACAGGGCAAAGGAAAAGTATTACTTAGTTTTATACAAACTTTAGAATACAAATATTTTTAAATCTCTGGTGTTTTAATAGTTCCTTGACAGAAGCAAATATTATTCGCTACTACAATGAGATTTCCTTTCTTAAAACGAAGTGCAAATACTAAGTGAGAAGAGTGACATTTAACAATACCAATGAATGTTGGGATCAACAAGAGAAAAACTCAAAAATAGACAAATTAAAAAAACCCAAAATTTGTCTCAAGGAAACAACCTTAAGGTTGGAGTACAACTGTCAAGTTCTCATGTTATTAGCCATCTCTGAAAATACAGAGAACCGTTGTTAAGGTTTTGGCTATATTACTGTTAATTCACAGTACCGTTAGCAGATGGGTAAAAGAAATGAAGTCCAAGCAATTCAGATTTCCATAGTCATAAATTCAATCATTTACTGAACACCTATTTTGTTCTTTGAACTTTCTAGTAACTTGATAGACTAGGATGCAAACTCACTCTTTTATATGGAGGAGACTTTGTGAAAAGAATATATGGGCTTTGGCTTTAAATCAGAGAGGCCCAAACTTAAATCCCAGCTCTACAACATTATTCTTCTTCTAACATTTGGCTGAGTTTCTTACTATAAGAGTCAGGCTCCTTATCTATAAAAATGGAAAAAATACCACCTACCTCACAGGGTTGCTACAAGAATGAAATGAAACTATGTATGTAAAAAGTACCTAGAAAAGTGTTTCACGGATAGCTCAAAAAATACTTAGTCTTTGTTCTTTCTCTTGCTTCCCAGAAGTCTACACAACCTTATAAGGAACAAAACGATTTTACAAAATAACTATGAGACTGTATTAAGGAACTTGGGGGATAAAATTTATACATTCAAAGTTCTTTAGCTGTGATGTCTACTACAGACTTCCTAGAACTGAGATGGGCCTGGGTCTTAACGGTTGAGAAGAATTTAAACAGACAGAAACAGCAAGTGGGTGAGGACAATCCTGGCAATCCTAAGAAAACAAGAAGGTCTATCTGAAGGGATGATGACTTGACAGTGTTGTTGGATGGGAGAGTCTGTGGGGAGGAAAGGTCAGATTACATAATGTCTCAAAGGCCAGAATATAGAGTTTGGCTATAATTCTACATAGATTTAATTAAGCCACTATAGCACTCATGAATGTGTATAAAGTGTGTGTGTTATATTCTAGAGTAGTGTATAAAAGAAGATAGGATACTACCTACCTAAGGTCAAAAAATAGTCCAAATCCATTCGGCTTATATCTAGTATAATCTAACCCACTAAGGGCAACGATGATTAAAAAATAAAGAGTTCCAGAAAAAAAAAAAGGAAAGGGATTTATGAGTGCCACTTACAAATGTTTTGGGGAAAAAAGCATAGAGGAAGGTGGGTATACTCATGTAACACTGAACAGAGCTGTGTAGTTGGAACTAAGGCCTAGAACAGTGAGAAGGTTTAGATTAACTATGGGGGAAAACTTCTGAATGTAAAGCTTGTGAAGATGAGAAGACAGCCCAGCGAGAGACTGTAGCAATACCATTAATGCAAAATATTCAAGATTTTCAAAGCACAGTGGCACAAAGATAGATTTCTCAAGATGCAGTGTTTTCGCCTGGGTGACCTGCAGACAGCATGTTAGTTCGACAATTTATGACTTTTGGTTTAAAGCTGGGAGAGGGGGGTATCCTTCCAGATACGGAGAGCCCTTAATGATAGCACAGCTACAAAACTGCACAGTGATCAAGAGTTACTGAACTAAGAAAAACCTCAGCAAATACTCCCTCAATTATTTCGGCCCTTGGGCATTTTGAAGGGAGAGTACTCATTGATATTATTCTTTTTACAACATTCATTTTATAGAATATCAAGACAGAGTCAAATGTTGACTTACTATGGTAAATAGAGGGGAAAAAAAGCCTGCTTTGATTTCCCTTCCTTTTTTGCCACCTTGGTTTCATGTTTTAGAATGTTGATTAGGTTTGGAAAGGGAGGGGGGCATGCTCTTCCCTTCAGTGAAGACAAAAGACAACAGCTACTTCATTCTGTTGTGTGAATATGTGACACCCCCCCTCCAATTCTCTCACATCATATTAAACTGTGACTTTCAAAAGAGTCCTGAAAAATGTATTACATTTTACGTGTTATTCTAAAAGAATTAGTAAGCGATTATAGTGAAAGGATAAAAGTAGGGCAAAAATGTCTTAGTTTTTTCAGACCAGCTAAAATTTTCAGAGTTTAAAATGACTAGAAAGGCAAACTGTTAGGTATTCAGAAGGAAAATGTGAATGTTTTCCCAAAGGCATTATTAACAATTAATAATCATTACACTGGTGCCTTGTTTACCTGACCTTGTGTAAATTCAGCAGCCTGGTAATTAGACCCATATTTTGCACATTTGTATATTTCCATGCATAGATTTGACTCATTCATTCATCCATTAAAATTTGCTTGACAGACGTAGATGAATAATCAAGCTACAATTTGTATTTACTGGATTATAGAAAATTGCCCAAACTGTTAAGTTCAAGGAAAGCGCATTCTTGTCTCTCTCTTGTGACTGATGTAAAAGCAATTACACATCAGAGGATTGCCCCAAAGCTCTCAGAAGAAGTGGCACTGCTTTTACAATCTGGGGTCTTTAACAGTATCTTTTCTCTGAACATACGAAGACTGTTTAAAGATTAACTCTAACAAGGGAAGAAAATATCTCCGTTCATGTAAGCTTATCATTTAACTCGTTACACTGCCATTTTACAGTAAAAAATAATATTCTGATCAGCCTGCTATATCCACAATAAACAATGGTGCAGCCTTATTCTGCAAAGACATGGCAGAGGCAGTGGAAGGTTTGAAGAGGAGAAATAAGGCAACTTTTTTGGATAGGTTTATGTCAAATACTCCTCCCACTGCCCCTAGAAAACAAATATCAAGACCTGACCAGACCTCTCTCCAAATCAATCAATGTGAAACAAAGGCACTATAAGATTTCATTATTAATGTATTTTCATGCAAAAAAGCAGAACCCACTGTAGTGCTAGCAACTCCCTAAACTCTGATGTTCAGGACCAGCCAAACATGCTATCATGTGGAACTGTATTTTACACTATGATATTTATTTTGCTTTTGCAGTCACTAACCGAACCATCGCTAATATACATTTTCTGGTTCAAGGTACAGTATTTCTTTTACATAGCCAAAGATACAACAATTTTGCTGTCTTAAATCCATCTCTTCAAAATGCTTATTTTGATTGTCTTCTTTAGAAAAGGAGTGATTCCTGACTTTTAAAAAAGTGTGTATGGGGCTGGCCAGTTAGCTCAGCTGGTTACAGTGCAGGCTTATAACACTAGGGTCACAAGTTCAGATCCCCTTACAAGTCAGCAAAAAAAAAAAAAAAAAAAAAAAAAAAAAGTGCGTATGTATAACTAGCATTATCAGGCTTTTTAAAACTTCTTAGATAATAAACCAAATTTTATAAAAATATACATAAGGATGTAAGTATACATTTTACATAATCTTTACTGTGGGCATTTAACTCCACAACTGAGAAGAAATAAGGATTTCTTAGAACCCATTTTTCACAAACATTATGTGAACATTTATGCAGCTCAAAATTTGGCTTGAAGTAGATTCTTTGGATAGGCAACAATTAGACATCATAAGTGCCTTCCTTATAAATTCAACGAACAAAAAGCATCACTGAACTTCCAAAACACGCAACTGACTCATTTTAACATCACCAAAACCTAATTTGTTTCTTCCAAACAACCCATCTTTTCTTCCTATAAAACAAACATGATGATGGATATCAGACATTAACTTCTGTGGTGATGGCCTGAAATCACCCAAAAGTTTACCAAAGAACCAGGTAAAGCATTAGTTTAGAAAATGAGCTGCTCTTGCAATCCATGTGTTTGTAAATACAGAAATGGGAATTCAGATGCTTCTAGTGAGTGTGACTTCACATAAAGCTGAGTGTCTGCTGAATCTACGGCATTATAACAGGCGTTTCAGGGATCTCATGTCAAGAAGACATGGCCCTGGCAGTTTAATATAATAAAACAACTTTGATTTTAAAGCCAAACACAAAAGCTATGTGCCTGACTCAGCCTCAACAGAAACATGACAGTGGTGGGAAGGTGTTGTAGGACTTTTGACTGCTGCTCAAGAAATCGGAGACTGCTCAGACAAAGTTTTACTCAGTGTGTGACTTAGATGATTTCTTTTTGGTTTATCTGTTTGGTTGGTTGTCTTTTGCAAGGTTCCAAGTGTTGCAAATTACACTTTATTCTACCTGGAGGAAAGTAGCAAAAAAGGACAACTGTTCTATCAACTGCTAGTGATGGCTTGATAAAAAAAATGTCATCTAAACTCATGTCCATTCCCTTGCTCTGACTTATCCCTACAGAATTGTTTCTACAACCAACTTCAGAATGAAAATCAGACACTGCATTACTCTTGTCCAAAGACATTTAATTCTGTTCCACATACTCAAATTTTATCCTCTAAAAATGGAAAATGGCCATTTTGAAGGTGGACAGAGGTGAGAGGTTCCTTGAAATCAAGGCCTTATGATTCTATGACAAGCCCTTCGCTGCTGAACTATCTTCTTCTGTCAGTCCATTAGTTGCATCATAACCACCAGTTCAGTATGCAACACGGAAGACATTCTGATTGTGTTAGGAGAAGAAGTTATGAGCTTTTCTGAGGTCCCCTCCAAAAATCTGGATTTCATATCCTAGTATCAGCCACTTTCCTATCTACCCTGATTTTCTCTAACACGTCACCAGCACCACTGAGCATATGACCAATAAACATCATAACTCTCCAACAGGAGGCAAAAGCCAACTAGTCCCCATCATTCTTCTGCAATGGTGCAATTCTGTGCTGGGGCAAGGGAAAGACCATACAAAACCAGACAAATACACAAGTGCTAAGGGCTTCTCAAAACTATGTCTGTGTATTTAGTCATAGTATTAATAAGAAAAAGATATGACTGCCCAGTTTTGAGAACTTACACCAACAGGAGTTGGAAAATCAACTTTGTTGCTAAGAAGCTAGCTTCTTGGTCATGATCTGGGGGACAGGAAGAGTACTATTAAACAAAAGGAGAGCTCAACACCAAACCTTTGGTTCAAGAAGCAAGCAAGAAATACAGAGAAATTTTTTAAGGTAAAAATATGCAGAGAGAGAAAGGGGGGGGGGGAGAGAGTGTAATGCAAGAATACGTTTGACTTCTTCGAGAATCCTAAGGTGATTAAAGTTTAGATAGCAGGAGAGATTAAAGATGACGTTCCAGAAAATACTGTCCACTGGCTGTGGAGTCATTAGCAATAAAAAGTAAGAATTAGTTGGCTGTTCCATCAAACATAAATACTACACATACAGCTTTTTCAAAGGTTCCAAAAATCACTCCCTCACTCAAATAAGTCCTGTGTCTGCCATGTCCCTGGCACTATGCATGCTCAGGTGACATGAGGCTAAACACAATCCTACACAACACGGCTTATGTTCCACAAGAACCTTGCAGCCTGTGGGGAAGAGTCAATCAATTTGGTGATAGGTACCGTCACAGAGGTGTGTCCAGAGAGTCATGGGAGCACGTAAGAGAGAATAAAACATTCTGTCTGGAGAGCTGAGTGAGGAAGGCTTTTCAGAGACTGCGCCATTGAAGGCGGAAGGAGGATTTCACAAAGTGAAGCATCATGAGTTGTGGGGTGTGGTTCGAGGTAGAGATGGCAGGAGTGAAGGTGTGGAAATAACCAAGTATGTGGGATCTTTGAGGAATACCAAGCTCTCTGGTGTGGTGGGCAGATGGCAAAGGTGGAAAGGCTGGCTTGGGGCCTAAGGCAATGCTACAAACTTTCAATTCTATTCTGTAAGGAATTAGCGACCACAAAAGGTTTTTAAGCTTGAAGGATGACATTATTAATTCTGTTTTGGAAAGATAATCTTGAAAATGGTATGGAGGATGGACTGATATGGAAATAGATCAAAACAGGGAGATCAACTAGAAAACTAAGGACGAGATGGCCAGGAACTGAATTAAAGCTGTGAGAAGTGGAAAAGGCAGTGTGAGAGTAAGAGGAATCCAAGCCCATGATATGCAATGTGGGTGACTCACAGGCTTCTGTTATCCCAGGGTGGGAAATGCTAGAGGGCATTGCTGTGCATACCTCACAAGAATACCGTGAGGAACAAATTAGGTAAGGTACAAAAATCCTTTGAAAACAGCAATGCAGGGCTAGACAGTTAGCTCAGATGGTTAGAGCACAGCCTTATAACACCAGGGTCACGAGTTCAGATCCCTGTACCCGCCAGCCACCAAAAAACCGAAACTTGAAAATAGCAATGCACTGCATTAATATACAATGTATATTAACATAATGTAATCCTTTCCTTTTAAAATCCCTTGTCTCTTTCTTGCAGGCAAATTAAATACTTTTGGTAGGTGAGAGCAGCAAAACAACTGTTTAGAGAGGAGGGTCCAGACAGCCTACCTCAGTCCTGACAGCCTGTATAAACAGGTAGCTAAGTAAAACCAGTTCACAGGATTTTTTTTTTTTTTTTTTTTGGCAGCTGGCCAGCACAGGGATCGAACCCTGGACCTTGGTGTTATCAGCACCACACTCTAACCAACTGGTGAGCTAAGTAGCAAGCCCTCAGTTTGCAAGATTTTCACAGTTTCCATAGAAACCCTAAAGAAGCCCAAAACATTTCAAGATAGACAGTCCTATATATTTTTTTTTTTTTTTTGTCGTTTTTTCATGACCGGCACTCAGCCAGTCAGTCCTATATAGGATCCGAACCCGCGGCGGGAGCGTCGCCGCGCTCCCAGTGCAGCACTCTACCAAGTGCGCCACGGGCTCGGCCCGACAGTCCTATATTTTCACTCAAGTTCCTGCATACTAAAGAAGTTGTAGAATCCCATTTCTGTTATCTGATTCCTACAAGGAACGCTGGGAAATGCAGCCTAGGTATTACCTCATTTTGATTTTTGGGCCCTGCTCATGTAGTGCTAGGCATGTGCAAATATAGTCACTTCCTACAGATGGGAAACTGAAGCTAGTCAAAAGGAGACTATGGTGAGTCACAGTCAAGGCTGAGACGGTGGTGACAGGATTGCAGCTCTCAGAAGCACTTTAAAATGTTGGAAAGACCATAATTTCTTAGTATGCTCAGGATCAGATGGTGTCAAAAAATCATTATATGGGAGGTCTCCTAGAAGAGATACAGGGAAGATGAGATTTCTATACACAAATACAGACATGGTTGAGCAATGCTAATTATCCGCCATTTGTCAAGTGTCAGCAATACACCTGAAGATGTAAAAAGGATGGCAAATTCCCACTAAAAGTGTGGAAATATTAAAAAGATGCAATGAGCTTTTTGCTTTCACAAAACTATTTTTGGTCATATGAGAATTTTTTTTTTTTTTTTTAGAAATTTGGTTCCCTTCTCATTTATAAGTCAACTTGATTCAGGTATAAAAACATATATAGCTTTTATTTTCATATTCTCACATGTAACCCATGGAATCTCATTTTAAAGTACTCAGTGGTTCTTACACATTACATTAGAATTCATCAACATGTATTTTTCTGAAGGGTTTAGTGATCACATGGAGAATTTTTAAAAATACTGATGCACTGGCTCCACCCTGAGAAATTCTAACCTAACATTCAGGGTGGGCTAAGTCATCCTATAATCTTTAAAAAGAAACCTGCCCAGGTGATTCTAATGTGTAGCCAAGGTTTAGATCCACTGTCTTTGCCTGGTAAACAGACAAGTATGTGATAAAAAAGAAATGCTAGAGTGAAGAAAAGTTCCAGATGCAGTATTCTTCTCCATCTGTCTGAACACGTTCCTTTGGTTTTCCATATAAAATTTTAGAATCTTAGAATGGCTGGGGCAATATCAAGATTTGTAGGATGCAAATAATTTCCAAATAGGACTTGAGTCTACATTATCCTCCCTCACTGGTAAGGACCATATTAAAGTTCACTATTTGGCTGGCCATTTGGCTCACTTGGCTAGAGCACAGTGTTATAACAGGAAGGTCAAAGGGTTTGGATCCCCATACCAGCCATCCACCAAGAAAAAAAAAAAAAAACCAAAAACACCACAACAAAAAATAAAGTTCACTATTTTAATTTTCCTTTTGAAAGCAGCTTCATTGTTTTGATAAAAACAATACATGTGGTATAGATGGTCAACTCTGTACTCCATAGATATGTACAATCAACTATGTTTCAATTAAAAAATTTTTAAAAAAAAACCAATACATGCCTATTGTGAAATATTCGAATAGAGAAAAGCAACATGGAAAAAATAAAAATCACCTACAACTTTCACCACTCAGATATGATTGTCATATATTAAACATCCTTTTAGAAATCTCTCTAAACATATATATGCACACAGATATTCATGTAAATCTATTAATTTTACAAAAGTGACATTACACTATACAAGCTGATTTTTTTTTTTTTTTTTTTTTTTTGTCTTTTTCGTGACCGGCACTCAGCCAGTGAGTGCACCAGCCATTCCTATATAGGATCCGAACCCATGGCGGGAGCGTCACCGCATTCCCAGCGCCGCACTCTCTCGAGTGCGCCACAGGCTCGGCCCAAGCTGATTTTTTTTTAACTTGGCAGTATTATGTGGCCAAATATTTGGGCCAATAGAAAATAGATTTACAAATTGAATTTTAAGGGCTGCACATTAACAATGCATTTAAGTATGTTACTTTTAACATTTCATGGATTCTCAGTATTCTTTTGAGAACCAAATGATTTACCTGTAACTTTCTGAACCATGGAAATATAAGAACAAAAAATTATAATTATATTTTTATATACTAAGGAATATGATTGGAAACAAAACTTAACACAAAACAAAACAACAGTACCTCTCAAAATGACTCCTTAGGTATAACCCTAACAAAACCTGTACAGGACGTGTATGCTGAAAACTACAAAATGCTAATGAAAGAAAACAAAGAAGACCTAAAAAAATGAAGAAACATACCATACCATGTTCACAGATTGGATGACTTGACATAATAAAGATGTCAGTTCTCCCTAGGGTGATATAGATTTAACATAATCCCAATGAAAATCCCAGCAGGATTTTTTTGCTGATAAAGAGAAGCTGACTCTAAAATTTATATGAAAAGGCAAAAGAACTAGAATAGTTAAAACATTTTTGAAAATAATAAAATGGAGGAATCACACTACACGAGACTTACTATAAAGACTATGGCATTGGGCAAAGAGAGAAACACAGAGAACAATGGAAGACAAGAGTTCAGAAATAGACCCACACAAGTATGCTACATGGTTTTTGACAAGGGTACAAAAGCAATTCAGTGGGGAAAGAATAGTCTTTTCAGTAAGTGGTGTGGAAACAATTGGACATACAAAGACCAGGGGGGAAAAAATGAACCTTGCCCTTAGACTCACACCTTATGCAAAAATTAACTCAAAATGGATCATAAATCTAGATATAAAATTTGAGTTCTATGACATGAGACCAAAAACACAATCTACAAATGAAAAAATTCATATAATGGACCTAATCAAAATTTAAAAGTTTTTCTCTGTGAAAGACACCATAAAGAGAATGAAAAGACAAGTGAAAGACTGGGAGGAAATATTTTCAAATCACATATCCAATACAGGATCAATATCTAGAATATATGAGGGTACTTCAAAAAGTTCACGGAAAGATTTGTATTATCTTTTGGTTCTATTTTTCCATGAACCTTTTGAAGTACTCTTGCATAAAGAATTCTCAAAACTCAACAGTAGGCAGCCCCCTCCACCCAGAAGCCAGCAAGAGAGCATGCCTGGGGTCCTAGGCAAGGAGCTGAGGGCCATACTGCCTGCCTGAAAACAGGCAAGCGAGCACGCCAAAAATGCCACTTCCACACAGGTAGCCCAACAAACACCACTTCCACGCAGGTGGCACAACACCGCCACAGCCACAGCTGCCGAAAAAGCATCTCAATGCCACAGCAGCAGCCACAGTCACTGTGTAGGTGGCCCCCCAGACAATTGACTGTACTGACACAAGGAGAGTCATCAGTAGAGACTGGAAAAAGAAGAGGACATCTCTCTCCTCAAAGCCCACTCCAGAGTAACAGAAGAAGCAACTGCTCTACAAGATGACCACACATCAACGTAGAGATAGTAGAAATACGAAACCCAAGAAAATATGACACCACCAAAAGAATACAGTAGTTCTCAAATACCAGACCCTATAAAGCAGGAAAACCTTGAAATGACTGAGAAGGAATTCTGAGCAACAATCTTAAGGAAACTCACTGAGATGTGAGAAGACTCAGACAACATAATGAAATGAGAAAAAAAAAAAAAAAATCCAGGATATGCAGGAGGAAAATTACAAACAGATTAACACCTTAAAAAAGAATGTCGTAGAACTCATGGAACTGAACAATTCACTCAACAAAATAAAAAACAGAACTGACTGCTTAAGCAGCAGGCTAGAACAAGCAGAAGAAAGAATTCCTGATCCTGAAGATACTCTTTTAGAAATAACCCTTGCAGACCAAAAAAAAAAAAAAGGAAAAACGAATTTATAAAAATGAAGAAAATGTAAGAGAGCTAGTAGATAACCTTAAGCACACAAACATTTGAATAATGGATGTTCCAGAAAGGGAAGAGAAAGGAAAAGGCATGAAAAGCCTATTCACTGAAATAATAACAGAAATCTTCCCAGGTATAGGGAGAGATATGGACCTTCAGATCCAGGAGGCTCAACGATCCCAAACAGATTCAATCTTAAAAGATCCTCTCCAAGACACATTATAGTCAAACTGGCAAAGCTCAAAGACAAAGAAAGAATCTTAAAAGAAGCAAGAGAAAAGTGACAAGTCACCTATAAAGGAGACCTTAGCAGACTAACAGCACGCTTCTCAACAGAAACTCTACAGGCCAGAAGAAAGTGGAATGAAAACCCTGCCAGCCAAAAATACTATGCCCAGCAAGACTATCCTTCAGAAATGAGGGAAAAATAGTGTATTTTCTAGACAGACAAAAACTGCAAGAGTACACCACCACACAACCAGCCCTACAAGAAATCCTCAAGGAAGTCCTACATCTGCAATCCGAAAAATGATAATTACTATCACGAACACACAAGAAAGAACAAAACCCATTGGTAGAACAAAACTGCAAATGAGAAAGAGAAAGAAACTAAATCTCACCACCACAAAAAGCCATAGTGACAATGTAATAATGCTCCTACTTTATTTCTGATTGCAGTAATTTCAGTCTTCTCTCTTTTTTCTTGGTCAGTCTAGATTCAGGTTTGCAAATTTTGTTTACCTTTCAAAGAATCAACTTTCGGTTTTGATTTTTTCTATTGTTTTTTAATTCCCTATTTCATATATTTCTGTTGTAAACACTGTTATTTCCTACATGTATTTGCTTTTTTTTTTTTTTTGGTTTAGTTTGCTCTACTTTTTCTATTTTCTTAAGGTAGAAGTTCACATTACTGATTTGAAATGTTTCTTATTTTTAATATATGTGTTTACAAGTATTAATTTTCCTCTGAAGCACTGCATGAGCCCTGCATCCTTTAAATTTTGACATGTTGCTCTTTGATCTTTATCTCAAAGTACTCTCTAATTTCCCTGTGATTTTCTTTCTACCTATTGTTTATTTAAGAGTGTATTGTTTAATTTCCAAACATTTGTGAATTTTCTAAATTTGCTTCTGTTATTATGGTCAGAGAACATATTTTCTAAGATCTTAGTCTTCAAAAAAAAAGAAAATTCAGGTATATATATGTATGTGTGTATACATACATATATGTATCTATATATATAAAAAACCAAAAAAACTCAACAGTAAAAAAACAAAAAAATCCCAATAAAAAATGGGGAAAAATTTGGGATACTTCACCTAAGAAGATATAAGGATGGCAAATAAGCATATGAAAAGATGTTCAATATCACTAGCCATCAGGGAAATGCAAATTAAAACTACAATGAGATACGGCTCCACACCTATTACAATGGCTAAAATAAAAATGCCAACAATACCAAGTGCCAGCGAGGATGCCCAGCAACTGGAACTCTCATATGCTGCTGATGGGAATGAAAAATGGTACTGCCACTCTGAAAAATAGTTTCGCAATGTCTTAAAAGGTGAAACATACACTTAGCATATAAGCCAGCAATCCTACTCCTAAGGTATTTATCCTAGAGAAATGAAAACTTATGCTCAAAGAAAAACTTGTACACAAATGTTTATAGCAGCTGAATTCATAACTGACCCAAACTGGAAACAACCCAAATATCCTTTAATGGGTAGATGGATCAAACTGATACATCCATACGATGGAATAATATTCATGAATAAAAGAAATGAACTGAGTGAAAGAAGATAGTTTCGAAGGCTACATACTGTATGATTTTGTTTATATGGCATTCTCGAAAAGACAAATCTCTAGTGATGAGAACAAATCACAGTTGACAGAGATAGGAGTAGGAAGGAGGGTAAGATTATAAAGGGAGAGCAGGAGGGAATTTTTTAGAGTGATGGAACTGTTTTGTATCTTGATTGTGGTGATGAGTGTATGAATCTGTACACGTGCTAGAATTTGTAAAAGAATACACACTGTTATAGACTTGGGTAGGTTAAAATAAATGCACATTTAAATATAGAAAAGTTGTTATCCCTTAAAGTGGCTTAATACCTAGGTCTAATTTTTAGAAAGCAGGAGTAGTGAATGCAATTGAGTGCTGGAACCGCTGCTCATGCTATTAGGGTTCTATCTTCATGTCCCATTGAAAGGAAGTAATGAGCTGAAGATAATGGCTTAGTTTTCTTTCCCAAATTCTCACAGCTAAAATTTCTCTTGTGATGAAGCTCTAACGGAGATGTTAGAATTTTTCTCCAACGTTCTTTAGGGGAACTATATTTAGAATTTCACTGTATATTCACAGATCAAGTATCTACCCACTCCTCATCAAGCAAAGAAACATACATGTTACAAAGCTTCATTCTGCACATCTCCGGGATTGGCAACATATTCAGTACGGTGGGTTCCAGATGGAAGATTATGCCAGAAAGTATGACCCTTGACTGTGGTAGTAGTTTATGCACATAGTATCTTTATCACATAACTGAATCATTCCTCACATACTAATTTGTTTCCTCGTTTTCTCCTCTCTTAACATTTTTCTCACATTTTCCTGTGTCTTTACTCTCACAAAATATTGTTTCAATTGACCGCATAATATACTTTTCCACTGATATACCATAATTTAACAACCATTTATTCTTAGATATTTAAGTTATACTCATTTTTTCACTATTATAAACATAATTCATCAATGTATATTCTTGCACAATTTGGGGTTACAATTCTTTAGGATAAATTGCTAGAGTTGGAAGTAAAGCTTCTGGGGTCCACAAAGTCAAAACTATTTTCATAATATTACTAAGATGTCATTGGTCTTTTTCACTGGGTTGACATCTGCACTGATGGTGGAAAATCAATGACGAGTAAAACTGCCAGCACATTAGCATCAATCAAGGCAGTGGCCCCAAACTGTAGTATTCATCGTTGTATTCCTCACCATCAGGCACTCACAGTAACCAATAAATAACTAAGCCAGTTTTACTTAAGCATGCCCTTGATGAGAAACTAAAATTTTATTAAATCTGAACCCTTAAATGGATCTCTAGGTTGGGATACTAAGAGGAAAAAAAAAAAAAAAGTTCATAGAAAGATTTGTATTATCTTTCAATTCTATCTTTCCACAAACTTTATGAAGTATCCTCATATCATCATGTGCCAAAGTACAGTAGCTGTCTCTAGGAAAACTTGTGCCAACTGTCCAAGTTGCAAGCTGAACTAACCACTTTGTTCAAAGAACACCATTTTTACTCCAACAAATAACTGACAAACAAACTGTGGTTATTCAGACCTGGGTATCTGGCAGATATTTTCTGAAAAATGAACCAACTGAGCCTGTCACTTCAAAGAAAATCAGCTGACAGTATTTATTACCAATGATAAAATTCCAGCTTTCAGTGAGTTTTCACTGGAAAATTTGTATCCATCACTGTGAGGTCAAAGCTTCTCAATATTTGCAGACTTCTCTGATGAGACTGGTGGTGATATGAACAAATGTGATTTTTTAAAACTGTATAATAAAATGTGTCAACATTTGGAAAATCTTCATAAGTTATCGAATCAGTATTTTATAAATAACCAACTGTACCCCATGAATACATACAATTATTATGTCAATTAAGAAAATATAAATTTAATAAAAATTTTTAAAAATAAGAAAAACAAAGCAAGCTGAGGCCAACTATAGGTGTTGGTATGAGCATATGAGCATATAGTAGAGCTACCCCTGATTTATGCCAAGCACAAAACCACCCAACACCCATCATTTAGAAAAGACTAGCACTCTAATTTTTATCAGTAGTATTTTTTGAAATCTAGGCTTTGAGAATTTTCCTATGGTACCTCAGAAATTAATCCCCTTCTGAACAGAAATATGGCTATTCCATTTAACAAGACTAAGCTACAAAGGACCATTTGGAAATTCATATCTGTAACTATCTGCAAAGGGCCAATTTTCCACACATGAACCATAATGTACACTTTCTGGGCAAACCAAATATGAAAGACAGCCATAGCTTGGGGTGCTCTCCTCCCAACTCTTGTTGACATCTGCAGCAGAGAACTGACAGTTCCGTTTTGCTCCTTGAAGTCAAGAAGGTCGATGTTGTGAAAATCTCACTTATGAAAGGTTAAATGAAAACTGTTGTGGTTCAGTTTCTTACTCTACTACAACAGTAGTTCTAAATGGCTGGAGTTAGATGTGAAGTTGAGTTTTTCCTAAATAAACAAGGCTAGAGAAATCAAACTGAAGAAAGGAATTCTACTATTTTGGCACAAGAAGTTTTCTGTTTTTATACACTTGTTTTCAGACACTTGACAACTCTTATGGTATTTTCTCAGCATTTCAAAAAGCCTCTAATTTTCCTTTTGGAGAAGGTGAACCACATCAGAAGTTGCTGAAACCCCAGGTTCAACATATGTGTTTCTCTTCCATGGCTGGACTGGTCCATTGCTGGGTGGCTATAATCAGCCTTCTGGAATCATGTCACAGTCAGCCTTGTGGCCTGACCTGGCTTGTAATGCTAATGCTTAGGGCTCTTTATCCATCCTATTATAAGAGTGACTGCAGTAAATGTGGTAAGCAACTTGGTATCCATAATCAGCTGTCTTCCCAGAAATTATGGGCAGAATTCTGGACTAGGCTCCCCATGTCTGGTCACAATCCTGATGCTGTGATGTATGTGTGACCTGGGAGAGTCATTCGATAGCACCGACCTCTCAGAATATTGTGAACTCATTCAATAAAATTTACTGAGCACAGAAAAAAATGAAAAAACAAAATTTACTGAGCACTTACCAGGTAAGGCACAATACTGGGTTCTGGGCCTTGAAGGAGTTATAGCTTAGTGTCCTCTCCGAAGGCTGACTTTGAGACCTTATTCACCAACATAGAAATAGAAACTCCCATGGCAAACTGAAGGGAGGACCAAATAAAGCATAGCACAGCATGACACCATCCTGACTCTACGGGAGACAGAGCAGCAAGAAGATGTAAGCTTTCCAGTGGAAATGCCCCTCGGAGACAGGGGCAGCAAGGCCCCAGCCTAGGTCTGAATCTCTGGGGGTTCGTGTTCATTCACTATGTCTCAGATCGGAAAAAATGAACATTAATAATGAACTCTATGTACTTTCTAAACACTTTAAGTGCATTATCCCACATAGTCCTCATTATGACCTTATAGGGTAGGTACTATTACTACCATCATTTCATCGGCTAGGAAACTGTGGCTTGGAGAAGTTCAGTAACCAACCCAAGTTACAGAGCTAGTAAGAAACCAGACAGGGCCTCTGACCAAGGGGTTTCCGTACAAAACCAGAGATTGTGAGGCCAGCAGCGGCTGGTCTGATAATTGATATAATCGAGTACCAAGCTTTCAGAATACAGGGAAAGGAAAGGCAAGGGCTGTGGCTATAGCTGCCTCTACCTCTGACAAAAAACTTAGGAGGGTGGATACGCATGTGTAGGGAATGATATGGGCAAGGGAGAGAATATGGCCCAAGCTCAGATCTTGTCAGTGGCTCTGGGTCAGTCCTCACAATACAACACTGTTCTCTGTGGTCTGGGCACATCAGAATTTAATGTGAGTCCCATGTTAGTATCTCAGGATCATGCTCTAGTTCTGAGCCTCCCCAAACAGGGTCCATGCCATAAGATTATGATTAAATGAAATCAAAGTTAAAGAGGCATTCTGGTAAATATAGAAGGCACAGGAAAATATTGGTTATTCTATAAAGGATAAAAGTCAGGTGGCATATAAGGCTGTATCTGATCCTATTTGCTTATTAGAACTCCTTTACAACAGCTAATACCATACTATGATAAGCTGATTGCACAGAATACACACCTGGCATGTTTTAAGGGACTGGATTTAACTAGTTATTCACTTAGATTTGTATGATATTAAATTTACTTACAATGAGATTCTACTCCAACCATCACCAAATCCCTTGTTTCTTAGTTTTTCTGTGAGAACACTCCATGGCATAGCAGCAAAATGTTATACCTGGCTTAAAATTAGCTTGCTTGACCTACATGTCTAAGAAAATCAGCCATTCGCTAATAAAACCTACCAACCCTCCATCCCTGAAACCTGGTGTTAGAATATCATTTTAAAAATGCAATTGGTGTCCTTGGTGTTCATTTATGCTTAGCTTCCCTATCAAATGGTTTGATGCAAAAAGAAATACTAATTCTCAATAGTTTTTTCTGTTTTGTTTTAATAAGATTTAGGATGAGGTCTATGGATTTTAAAGAAATTATCCTTCTTAAATGAGCAGCATAGATTGGGTTGTGTGTGATGCCGAATGGGTGGGATGGATATCTATGTATTCTTTGCATGCCCTTTGTACCACTTATAATTATGCTGTTAGAGTCTTTACAAAAAAGAAACCCAATTTATTCTTTTTAAATGTTCTAAATATAAATGCAGAGGCAAGGAAATAAATAATTCCAAGGGTGCTTAGACTTTAAAATATTTTGAACTAATGTACCTATAATACTACTGCATATTGCAACCTATAACCTAAAAACTATCAGCCCACATCACCACAGGCAAGAAATGAGAAATTTTGAGGGTTATTGAACACTGAATATTTGCAGCAGAACAGTAGAGTTACTGAATGCCATTGCATGGCTCTAAAACTCACAGATCCACCTGCACAATATTGCTCTGTTGAAAAGTGAAAGGCATGGAAATGAGTGGTCTTGTTAGTGATTTACACAGGTAAAGGGGGTCATGGAGTAGGAGGTTGCTTCATCTCTAATATATCAAATTATTAATTTAGTACTGTGCATTTCTAACAAAATCACCCTTCTTTAAGAACTGTTGGGCGAGATCAATGGTGTTTGCCCGTGATAATAAATAGGTGCATATTTTTGTGGAGCAAATATTTTAACCAATATTTCACTCTGCCCTCATTGCACTTTTGATAAAAGGCAGCTCCAATTCAATCTCTAGCTTACCAAAAAATGCATATCCATTCAAGCATTTTTTATTATTATTACAAAGATGAAAAATAGAAGCCTAAAATGGATTCTTCATATACTACAAAACATCCCACTCAACTTTCTCGTGTGTGGCTTCTTCTAAAGAGTAACAAAGCTAGGCATCCACTTTCTTTACCAGGTTAAGTAGTTAAGAGATAGATTCTTCTATCAGGACAATGAAAGTACCTTCAAGCAGGATGCTATTTTGTATCATCATGATACTATTTCTGGTCAATGCCTCTTTGCCCCAATTAAGGCTACTGAGTTGGGGACAGGCATATGTTGAAATCCACAGTAAACAGTGATATAAAATATAGAAGACAGAGTTACAAGGAGCTTTATTTGTCAATGCTTTTGTGATCTTAAAATATGGTGGAGTTTTGTGTTAACCTGAGAATCTCGTATATCGCTAATAAATCTTCCTCCAATATCATAGCAGTGTAAAAAAGGAATTTAAAGAAAAAATAGCAAGGTACAGCCTTTATTTGTTGGTTCCTTTGGTTACTAGACATTAAGATGCACACACTACTGAGAGCAAGGGGTTGTGGCAGAGACCACAGATAAGAAACAGAAGAAAGCACAGTCCCTGTCTTCAAAAAGCTTAATTCAGGAATATTCTGAGATTATAAAACCTATAGAAAATTTCTAAGGAATTAAATCACCAATTTCTGGCCCTAGCAACCAATCAAGGGTTATCACATGCATGGTACTGCCTAGCTTTTCATCTGTTCATTCTTTCAAATGAAGGGCCAGCCCCATCTAAGCCCAGCACTATCTCGATGTATTAAAAATCATAGTGAAGTGCTCTAAATAATATTCCTTTACAAGTGGGTAGAGACACTAGATGTCTGGTGAGGAACACATTTTGTCCCATTTGAACATTTTAAAACCTAAATAAGCCATTAATGAGAATTTAGGAATATGTTTGAGGTGACTATCACCATTGTAACTTCCAGAGGCTCCACCTTTAGAAACGAAGGGCTCTTTAAGTATTAAAATAAGGATTTAATGTACATTATAACTAATAGTACTTGAGATGAAAGTAAATGACCCTACCCCCCTCCCAGGTACCAAGAGGGGTCAGATTTCCCATTTATCAGCAAGTCGGTCAGGGTAGCCCAGCGTCTCAATCTCAGACTCTCTTCTGTGGCTGCTTCTTGGATGGCTGAGGAGAACACTTCAAAAATGAACCAGCTAAACAAACTTCCTAGCAGCACTTGACAGAGCTACACCTATTCTTCCCATTTCCAAAGCAGTGGAGAATTAATTACCAGTTCTATGGATCTATTGTAAGTATAATAGACTAAAGAGCTATCACAGACACATTTATTGTAAAAGCACAATCCCAAGAGTGTCTAGTGGAGGGCCAAAACGATTAACACAAATGCTTTGTCAGATCAAAGATAAAACCTGCACCGCCCAATTGAGGAATGAATTAGAACAGTGGGTTATCTTTCAAATTAACCAGGGCAGTTAGTGAGGAAAATTTCATGAAAGTGTAATTCTTAGCCTTTGTGAATCCACACAGCAGGCATTCTGCCAGCTGACAAGATGATGAAATTTTCATGCTTAAAAAAAGCCCTCTTCATTTCCCAATTTAGATTAGCTAGTGTTTCTCTCCCTTTTTTGCCTGTGTGTCTATTTGCTCTTAAGAGGAAGGGGAACACATATCAATTTTTCACTGTAAAATTGAGTCTTTCAAAAACATCCCTAAAAGCTTAGAGATATAGTCTTTAAGCTGGCTTTTTATGATTTTCAAAAAATACCAGTTCAATTCTGACTTTGTACAGAGAAACCAACAAGGACCAGGGCATGAAATCAACTTCGAATTAAGGCTTTCTGCGCTACCTCCAAGTCTTTCAACACTTCATCAAATCTCGAGATAAAGCATTGATAGAGTTGCCTTCCTCCTAAATAAATTAGTATATTACTTAAAAAAATCCTTACTCAGTACTTTTTGTATTTCTATGTATATTAAAGTTTAACTGTTCCAGGAAATGAGAATTTGAGGGATACGTTAATTGCTATATGTGAGGGGAGAAAAAGCATCTCCTCTCTTATTAAAGGAACCAATAATGAAACATTATGATGTGATAGAGACTAATTCTCAGGTTACATAAACTTTTTAAAATATTAGTTATACCACATTTATTCAGTCCATACTATTTATTCATTCATGACAGAAGACAACAGAATATGTGATGTATTCTCCTAAAATTAAAGTGATGTGGAAGTTTGCTACCCCAAACCTTTGTCCCTTTTTGCTTTACAACCTGATTTCTTAGTGATCAAGAACTATGTTCCTTGGTAAGTTATAGTGTTTGGTCAAGTACCATATTCCACTTATCTTCCTAAAGTCCTTTCCTTTCTCAGTGTAGGTTGACTTCCCCTGTAGTGATTCTAAGAATAAAATGAAAAAAGATATGGAGACTCTTACCGCAGTCCACAAATAACATTTACGCACAATGTATAGTATTGTTTTAAGTTGCAAAATAGGAGGAAACCATTTCGGTAACTAGCTTCAGAGAATAGTCACTTAACTCCAGTACTTAACTATCAATATCCTTGCCTTCAATATACTTGTATAGTAGTCTCCAGATGGATTATCATCACTATGATATATAGCACTGAACTAACTATAATCAGTATCACCTGAGGCACAGTAACAAAAGAAACTCAATGCCATGTCCCTCTATTGGCAAAAGTTCTTTTAAGTCTGGGGTCAGGAGGAAACAGAATGGTCTGCCAATAAAACAGAAACTAGAGGTACATGAACTTTTTGTATAAAAGCTCTGATCTTGAAAATATTTAAAATGCTTGTTCAGGATAAGGCCACGAAAAGAATGAATAATGGATTTTTTTCTCTACCATCCAATCATATATGATTAAGATCAAAAAGTAGAGAACTAAGTTCCTAATTTTGAGGACAGTAATATCAATCTTCAACCTCAGGAGTGACATGTGACTATTTTGATTAGAAATCCCTTAGAAAAGTCAATCAAGTGGGCAGTTAACTACAGGAAAACTGTTACTTGCCGTTAATGAGATGGCTTGTGGACAAGACAGTTAAAACAAATGCTCTAACACTTTGTGTTAAATATCTGGATGCCTAAAAGTAGGTTATTTAGCTTGAAAATACTTATATAACCATGACCATTATCACCACAACACAATACACAATTAGGTCAGAAATCGATCTTCCAGTTAGGGCATATTTCTAACTATACAGAAGATCATTTTTCTGCTATTCTCAACTTAGTCAAAACAGATAGTTTCTTCTAGTACTAACATTTCCATGGTGAACATGTTTGATAGACTAAACAGAGAGAAAACTTAGAATTCTTCTCAAGAATCATACTCTGCTCAATGAGTCCTGTAAATGAGGAGCTGAATAGTTTTGATTTGGGGCACTTCTTGCTAAATAAAGGCTTAACATTTCATGTACTGAACATTTCATCTACTGTGGAATGTGACCCCACAGATAACCTTTATTCCCATCCAACTGTTCAGTAAGTGTAGCACAGGATTATTCACTAAAATGTTTCAGATTTTCCCAAAATGTAGTTATAATTATTATTTTTAAAAATCTTCAGACAAACCTACTTGCTTTTTTGACAAATACAAATTGTTCTACACCAAAATCACAATGCTGGAACTCTATGTTTTCACTATTTGTCCTAATGATCTAATACTTGCTTTTCACATATTGAGTTCTATTCTAAAGGAGAAAATGCTACGTTATATGTTAACTAGCATATAATAAGTAGAAAGTACAGAATGACACTGATAAGTCAGGAGTCTTACCTAATAAAACCTAAGCAATTTTTTAAAAATGCTTTGTCAATGCAGTTTCTTTAAAGAAGTTACAGTGAACTTTCAAGTAATAAAAAAAAGTGTTCAGATGACAAATGACATAATGAAACACTAAGAAAAATCAAATGAGAAATGTGGGGAATTTTTTTATATTTTATTTTAATTTTTGAAGAGAAAAAACTCATTCATATGAAATGTGTTCAAAAACTTTAAATGAAAGCCTTCTTTCTAATGAAGACAGATCACTTACTGTTCCAGGATTTTACTATATATTTATAAAACTCATTCTCTTTAAAATGTCAGATAAAATGCATTTAAATTTAAAAGATATTCATTTTGATTTCCTCAGAAAACTAGGCTATGAAGTCGTTTAGACTGCCACATAAACACAAAGTATTAGCTAGTGGGCAGTTTATTAAAATCACTACACATGATTTTATGGCTCTACTTGCCAATGATAGGCAATACTGATTTTTTTCTTCCTCTGTCCAAAGATCTGAGTGACCATTTAATTTAGTCATATATAGGTAACAATAAACTAAAACACTTCCTGATCATATTCTCATTTTTTCTTAAAAGCAGAAATTTTATTTGAAATATTGCTCATTAACAAAAGAGATGTAATGCCTAAGGAAAAATCAAATCATCTGTCAGGCTAATATGCCAAAATTACATATTTTATCATATTTGTATTAAGAGCATTTCACCAGGAATTTTCTCCAAAGTCTTTTCATAAAAACCAATAAAACAAGTACCAAACCTCAGTAAGTTGTATATGTAAAAACCTCATCATTGATACTTACATCATAGTACTTTTTAATACAACGTCTAATGTCCACGATCAATTTGTTGCTCAGCTGTACCATAAAGGTCAGAGGTGAAGCCTTACAGTCAATGTTACTGCAACGATACAAGCTGGGCTCCATATCAGTTCCCTGCATAATTAAGGACAGACAAGTACACAAAAGGTTACTGCAAGGTTTAAATGTTTTTTGTGCTTTCCGGGTGTACAATATTCATAATTCATTTTACTGGTGAGTTTTTAAACCTATTTTCTTAACTACTTTTCTCCCAAAGACACCTTTAGTCACACATACCTTCCAATCTTTTGCCATCATCATAATGGAGTACAAAGTCAAAAGGAAAAGCTTAAAACCACTATTTTATATTCAAGACATGACAGACTCTATGGATAAAATAATTTTCCCTCTGAAAATACTAGCAAAGTCACATTATTAAAAATAAACATCTTTCTTAGAGATATTAATCAAAATTTTAAATTTGTACTTATTCATTCCAAATTCGAAGATAAAGCAAGAGCCCTTATAGCATTAGTTTGTTTTCATCTTGACAACTTAATTTTAAGAATAAAGTTTAAAAATTAAGTGCTTCACCACGAAAGCAGTATCACTTGTCTTCGGCCTAGCAAATCTAAAATTTCTGTCATTTTTTTCAAAAAATTAAATATATTTGGAAGAGGGGAGGCAGGAGGAGTAGAAATTTGAAAGAATTAATATTAGTAGATGGAGAAAACGCTTTGTTTTGTTGTGTTTTAAACAAAGACAAAGCAAATATATAGAAAAACTGTTGGGGTTTCTGGAGCATTTGTTTTCCTTCTTGATACTTAAATATCTTGGTTTCCTGCTCCAATCTGGTACATAACCCTACCCGCCATGCTAAGCAATTCCAGGTGGAAGAGATTTTAGAGCTTGACATCGGCTCTTCCACAGTTAGCCCATCTGCAAGTCGTCAAGCCTCTATGCAATTAACTATCTTATTTACAGCTGTAATGAAGCAAAACTCAAGGATTTAGCAAGTATTGCTGATCTGTGTCTGCCTCTTCCTTGCACTTGCTTCCAAAGACTGCTTTGTTTTGATTCAAAAAAATGCAAAACATCTGCTGTTTGTCCAAATTAACTTAAAATAATTACTTTTAATTTAGATAAAGGATGTCTTTTCTTTCAGTTTCAAGGTTTACACAGTTCTGCTGCCTACCCATTTGCCAGTGGTTAGTACATGCATAACACTGCAGTGGAATCAAGTAAATTGGCTAAGTTTCAAGTTCTGATCCAAGGTCAATGATACATTTTTTGGCAGTACTTCTTGAGAGGAATGTCTCCCTGTGACTTTTTAAATGTCTGATATGCAAAGACAGCAGAAAAGATAGTAAGAGTACCTTTGTCAAAAAGGAGGCAAGTGGGATGTGTAAAGATAAACAAAAACTTTCCCAAAACACTTAGTTCCCATTAACTTGATTTAAGATAAAGGAAAATACTGCTCTAAGTCTTAATAAACAGGGGTTGGGAGTGGGGAAATACAGGCTACTAATTAAGGAATTATAATAAAAATATTTTTTAAAAATTAGAATTTTTAAGAGATTCCGTTTAAAAACCAAGGTCAAGCACTCTAGGAAACCAAAAACAATATTCAAGCATATTCAATTAAGAGTTTTCAAGCAAAAATAAAGTTGTGAAAGCAGAATTCATCCGATGCTAAAATTCTTTAAACACAGGAAAGCAACATGAAAGTATGTGGGGTTTTTTTTTTTCCTTTCTATATATCCTATAGTGGGGGGGAAGGGGGCTTTATACTAGTTCACTCAAAAAATGAAACAAGGAAACAAAAAGAAACAACTAACCGAACCATCAAAGACATTATCATAAATATTCTCAGTTCCACACGTAGGGCATGGGCATTTGAATCTTTCACAGTCCCTGTATTTCTCTTCATCAGTGAGCTGCGCTGGGCCACCAAGTAGAGCATCATTCTCTTCATCTTTATGATAATGAAGAACTCTAAATTGGGTGGGGTCAAGTCCTATTAATGTAAAAGAAAAAACAAATTCAGAAAAGTATTTATCTTAAAAAAAAAAAAACCAAAAAAGAAAATTCTCACAAAAGAATGATTTTAAATTCATGCACACTCATACACAACCATTTGAACTCAAGATCACATGAGCGAATGACTTTTCTTTTTACAAGAGATTACTTTATAAATAAAAGAAGTCACTGCAGCAATGCAATGCAGAAATATTCTACCAGACATTTGGGTTTGGAAGCAACCACTTTATAGAATGTTTTTATTATTTTCTTAAAGTTACAGTGACAGAATCTCAAATATTCACTGTTATTAAGAAACGCTCTTAAAATCAACGTGTTACCATTAAAACTGAAAACAGAGAATAAAAATCCCATTAAAGAAAACAGGTTCACTGCCATTACAACTCCTTCAAGTGCAGACACAACTGCTAACCCTGATTTCAATGCAGTGGTCGATTTTTTCTTGGCTCAGTAGTTAACAGCATGTAGGTTGCCATCTAATTCAGTGGTTAAAATTCAGTAGCAGCATTTGAGACAAAACGCAACATGGGTTTGTTGGTGTTTAGAATTCAGAAATTTTAAATGTGTGCAAAAACAATGGATCTACATATTCTATAGGCCAAAACATCCCTGACAATCCTGAAACCAAGTATACCTTCCATATTTCAATCAAAACACAAGAAATCAATCGATGCATAGCTTATGCTATCTTGTTTCCACAAACTTTTAAGGAAACAAACATTTTTAGGCCACTCAATTTAATTTACCCTTGGTCAAAGCATATCTGTCAAAATTTACTATATGAATTTACACTTCAAGATAATTATGCCACACTATATCTTACAATATTTTCTTGAAAGCATCCCTTAACAATACATAAAATTCTAGGCTTTTGGAAATCTAAAGAAAGCTATCAAATCTATTTCAGCATAAAGGTAAACAAGCAATATAAAACAGTCACTGAGCAAAAAGTTCACAAATACCAAAAATTTCTAACAATTGTTTTAAATCTATCAATAGCTACATAGGTAAATAATCTAATAGATGTATTCAGAATTCAGTGACAAAACCCTAAATCCTATTTGGTCAGTCGTCAAGTTGACATCTAGTAATTATAAAATACTTGAAGCAGGCTCTTACACAGTGGAAAGGTGCCAAACAAAAAATAAGACCCCAAGACACAGAGTCTCAGTTTTCTCACCTGCGAAACGGAGGTAGTGTCACTGACATACAGTTTCGAAGTTTAAATCAGATAATATACGACAAATGGAGTTCAGTGGTGCCTGTCATGTGGTAAGCATTCAATAAATGTCATTTGAATGAAAAAAATAAAATAGTGAATGAACATCATTTAATCCAGACTATATTTAGTCAAGATTATGCACTTAGAAAAATATATGAAAAACATGTTCATGCTGCACATGAAGATAATAGCTACTACTTGTAGGAATTAAAATACTTCCTAAAGTGATAGTATATAATAAAAATAAAGAATATACATTTAGAACAATTTGAAGAGTTGTTCTTCATTAGTGACATAAATTACTGTAACATGTGTCACTTAGCCCTAAGAGACACAGCAAATCAGTAAAGTATGTGGGAATATACACCCACACATTTAAAGATAAAGAGGGGCAGAGGAATTGAGTGAGAGAGATGATGCCTGTGAATGAGGCCATTTCTTCTCTGTAGTGAAGGATAACTGTTGCTATTTCATTAAACTCTAGTTGTGAATCCAACTGCATTCACATAATATCTTGCTTTATTTGTGATTATGAGAAAGCAGCTTCACCTTTTCTCTGACCATATGATTATTAATCAATTTCCCAGGCCAATACTAATCAAAAATTAACGAAAAAGAAAAATATATATAATCAAGATTTTTCTAAAAGGCAAGCTTCTTTCATAGTCCAAAAATCAAGGAACAAAACAACGCTGGTTTGCACATATACAAAATTGGCCGGGCTATGAAAAGAAACAAATAGGAGCTGGTCTCTACCCCTCTCTACCAGCCACGGCTCACCTGGCACAGCTGAGTGAATGAAGCTGCAAGCACTGGTCCAGGGCAGCCTGCCTGCTGAGTAAGCCAAAAGTGGACATAGGCCGTCTTGCTACTCATGGAGAAATGTCCAGCAACTGGCCCAAACTTGTGAAAATATATCAGGCTTTATAAAATGTCTGCTCTAAATGTCCATTTCCACAAACCACTCACCTTCCCATGGCAGTAACAAAGCCAACTGGCCTAGGTAATTACTTCAGATTTATTCCCAGGCAGAACTTTTTCAGGGGAAGGGACTTCAATCTTAGTATTCTTGGTCATAGTTCAATGTTAAAATTTTTTTTTAAAAGAGGGGGAGAAGACACTATAATTACCTTAAAATATTAGGTATATAATGATCCTTGTACTGGTTACTTGAATACCGAAATGTCATTTTAAAAAGTGATTTTCTTGGGAGGACAATTATAAGTTCAACAGACAAATGACAGAGGGTTAAATCAAATCTTTTTAAGAAAATATATAATGCCATGTTTAAAAAAAATTTTAAAAAGGATCGTTGCTGCTGGAATCTTTTTTGAAAAGGTGAAAATCCAGGCTTAAACAAGCCCCAAACTTATTCAACATATAAATCAAATTTTCCAAATCCCCCAAATTGTCAATAGCTTATTTCGAAGTTTCAGCAGACTTAAAAGTTTTACTGCTTATACCATAACTCATTACAGCTGGAGTGAAACAGGAAAAAAGTATCTAGTGCTGCCACCTAGAGGTAGAGATTTTGAATTTTAAAATGTGCAAAATGGAGCTGCTACATATAACTCCATTTGTAATTACTTTCACCCCAAAATTAAACATTTCTCTCAGAAATGACATTAAAGCAAACTCTGTATCATCACACCTGTCCTACATGCATATACACTGTATAATTAATATTAAAATGCTCACCATACAATGAGTAACCATATTAGTCTTTGAGCAAGATACACAAAACTGAATTCCAAATTCCTTACCTCTCTCCTACTGAGAGCTTTCTCTGAACAACTGGCTTAAAGAAACAAACTTTATGCTCTGAGAAAAGGAACTTCCATTTCTACTAGACTAGCTTTTGACAGGTGACTTGAATCATTTGGTCACGCACAAAATAAAGGAAGGAACCACTTGCTAGGGCTATGTAAAACCAGATATCTGGGTGAAGAGGGGCCGTGGTTTCTCCCACAATAAGCAGAGATGATGTATGCTTTAATTCAATCCTGTGACTTGCAGTGACCGAGTCACTTGTGCTAAGGTGAGGGGACAGAAGAGGCAGTGGAATAAAATTAAAACAGTCATTTATAATTAGAAAATTTCTAGAATCTCACATTATTTTGGCAACAGAATCAAAGCGCTCATGTTTCAAGAAATATTTATGGAAAGTAACATCATAGGTATTGGGTGGATGGGTTTAACAGTACCGTTCCTACTTAAGATCACCACAGTCTTATCACATACACCCCCAATGTGACATTTAAAACAAAATTATTTTTCCTTCCATTGCACCTTTTAACCATTGTAAACTACACCTGTTTTAAAAATGTTAACTTGCTCGTATTCCCAAGAAGTAAACTGTTCATAACTCAAGGCATATAGTTATGTGAGAGGCTGATGCATTTGATCAAATATTTTCCTTCCTCCAAAAGACATGGTCTCTATTAATGCAACTGCAAATAAATGCAGTAAAGCCAGTTATATATGTTCATGCAAGTGGGAAAGAGGGAAAATCCATGTAAATGAAACTCCAAATGAGTAAAGAGAGTAACTGGTATCCCAAGCAGTTATTTGTAATATGAAGCACTTAAGCTATTAAGGAAGCTAATTAATGGAATCCTGCTGTAGAATATTTTGCAAAAATTTATTTTAGGAAGTGAATCATCTATCTTTTGCATAAACGCAGGCTTTCATATATCTGGGCTTCTTAGAGGACAATATATAAACTGAAATCCAGTATGACTAAAGAAAAAATACTTAATGAATTTTTAAAGGGTGAATGCTATGTCCATAAAAAGATTTGTATAAGAATGCTTATAGCAGCTTTATTCATAATAGCCCAAAAATGGAAATAATCGAGATGTCAAGAGCAGATGAACTGGTATAATTTACTATGGAATACTACTCAGCAATGAAAAGGAATGAATACTGATACACACAACAAGATCGATGAATCTCAAAAATATTATGCTAAGTGAAAGAAGTTGAACATAAAAAGTATATACTGTAGGAAACCACTTACATAAAATTTGAGAATAGGCAAAACTAACCTATGATGGTAAAATCAGATAAGCAGTTGCTTTTGTGAGGGGGGTGTAGACTGGGAAGGAGCACATGAGAACATTCTGGGGTGATGGAAATGTTTTGTATCTGTGTCTTGATAAACTGATTATATGATACTCTCATGGTAAATTATGTAAATTATACTTGTAAAAAAGCATGCCAAATAGAATATGATTGTAATATATATTTCCAAAGGACTCATATTTAGAATATGTAAAGAATGCCTGCAAATCAGTAAGAAAAACACAATTCAATATAAAAGTAAAAAAGACACAAACAGGCACATCACAAAAGGAGATATTCAAATGGCCAAGAAGCATGTGAAAAGGTGCTCAACTTCATTGTCACCAAAGAAATACAAATTAAAATCACAATATTATCACCACATAAAAAGAAGAAGATGGAAAATACCAAGTGTTGGTACTAGTAGGGGGTGTAAATTAGTAGAACTACTTTGGAAAACTGGCATTATCTACTAAAGCTGAACACACATGTCTCTAAGGCCCAACAATTCTACTCCTAAGTACATACCCAACATAAATACATGCTTATGTTCAACAAAAGACATGTACAAGAACTCTCAAAGCAGCACTATCAACCCATAGGTGTACCTACAGTATATAGTCATACAGTATGTTTTATTCATACAATGAAATACTATACAGAAATTACAGAAATGGAGTACAACCACACAGATGAATCTCACAAACATAATACTGAATGAAAGCAGCCAGATACAAAGAATAAAGACATAATTTATGTAATGTTCAAAAATAAAAACTCTCCTATGATGTTAGAAGCCATGAAAGTAATTTTCTGGTGATGGGAGTGGGGCATGAAGGATAGTTTCCAGGAGACATGAGGGAGCTAGTGAGGACCTAGTGATATACTATATATGTAGTAATATTCTGACAGTGAGTCAGCTCACTTCTGACTACACTGCTTTGTGTTTTCCTTGTGGAAATTCATCAAGCTGTTCAGTCAGGTTTTGTGCACTTTTTGTATGCATATTATACTACAAGAAAATTTACACTTAAAATTGGAGAAAAGTGCAAACTAAATATTTCTTATGATGTACCTGTGAGTTTGTTTCAAAATGCATCGAATACCAACCAGACATTATATACTTCCTCACAGATGTACACATCATCACCTGGGAAGTAGTACTGGCAAAATATAAAATAAAATAAATTGAACCTAAATATGGTCAAATCTTCAGATCTAACTATTTACAGGAAATACAGGGGATAGAGGAACATGTTAATGGACACCTTTACGATCAGCAAACTCCAGAGTAAGGGAAACTCTACAATAAAAAAACCCCAGTTTCTTTAACGAATAAATTTGGAATATCAAAAAAGAAAAAAGAAAAGATAGAGATTAATTATCATATGGACCCTGGCCGCATTCCAATTCAAATAAGGAGCTTTTTATAAAAAGTGCATTCATAGGACGATCGGGGAAATATGAACACATACTGGATATTTTAGTGAAATGGAGAAATTGGGGCAGGGGGCGTTTGGTGTGATATGATAATAATTGTGCTATGTTGAAAGGGGAAATCCTTGTCTTTTAGAAATGCAAAATAAAATACTTACAGATAGAATGATATAATGTCTAGGATTTACTCCAAAATAATCGGGGGGGGGGGATGGAAAAGTAGAATAAGATTGGCTACAGCTGTTGATTGCTGAAGATGGATGATGAGTACATGGGAGTTTATTATACAGTTCTGTCTATTATCATTTAACTTTATCAATGGTCCTGAGAAAGTATTGATGTTTAAACAATGTGAGAATTTAGAATTTATTTCTTAGAAGATATTACTGGACCCTGTCTGTTGACAAAAACTACCTTCTGTAACATGAGTGGCATGGGCCATTTTTTAAAAAGAGAATTTTTACTTTACAATTTAACCCAAGAACATACTGGTTAAGTGTGTTCTGTCTTAAGCAAAAGTTAAACATTTAACTTTTTCCATAATAAAACATTTTTTAAATACTACAGATCCAATTTAAAGGTAAACAATCAACTGTACAAGTGGCGAACAACTGAAACTGTCTTTGACACCAATAATAAACCTCTCCATAATATAAATAGATAATTTCTGACTATTTTTACAAAATTAATAGCCAAACCTTTGGGTCAAATAAATACCCAAGATTTTTATTGTCCTGCAGAAGATAACTCCCAAAATCTTGACAAAAAAAAAAAAAAAATTCCTGATGGGCAGCACTATCATGACCTCACTTAATTGTTTTTACTACCCTTGATGACAGCTCTAAATATAAATTTTAACTTAATGAGATGTGCATCTCTGGGCAGGACAAAACTTTAGGAGTGCATTCTTTCCTATTTTAAAAACTGGGAAAAGATGGTAGCTTTACGCTGAAAAAAATTTTGAAAAATAAAATAACACACAAAAAAATAATAGACCAAAGACTGCTCCTTTTACAGCAAAGCCTTCTTCTCTTCCAGCTATGTAGGAAGAAAACAGGAAGGCTTAAGGTCCCTAACTACCCACCTTTTTAGAATTGACTTACTAATTGTCCCAACACTGTTTTCCTTCTGATTTTGTTTTTAAAAATGTCTTATTTTTAATAATAATAGTACTAATGTTTTGTCAGCAAAGGGGGAACTTATAATTTACCACCTTAACCCTTTCCTGTCTTATGCATACATATATATTTAATAGTTTATATGGGTGTACAATGCTGTACAATATTCAGCTTTTTCATTTATTATATCTTACCCATTTTTCTACAGGCTACACAATCTTAATAAGTGTCATTTTCGTGTACTTAATTTAAATATTATCTTTTAAAATAATTTATTAATTTAAATAATTTGAGAAATCCTTATTTTCCTTTGGAAACTCCAAGTGTTACAAAGCCAGAGTTGAGAATTACTACTCCAAAGTGATTATTCTCAACATGCTCTAGTTTGACTCAGTTCTCAGAGGTCTCACTGCTTACGTTGAGTGAGCTGCATCACTGCTCGCCCTTTGTGTTGTGGGCTAGTGAGACAGAAACAAACCTCATAGGGACTGAAGTGCAAGGCTGTGCAACTGATACCCTTAAAGAGGCTCTCCATGAATTCCCTAAAGTGCTGCACGGAGTGGCCGAGATAGTAAGGATTACGCCTGTGGAGATCCAGGACCCTGCAGTTCACCATAGGCTGCAAGAAGTGGTGAGTAGTGTGGGTAGGCAACCATTCGCAAGTCCACACTGGCCTCTCCACAGCCCATTCACCTCAAATGCCTCCACTTTTACAAACTCTTACCTGGAGGCCCCAGCTAGGAGTTGTCTCTGCTTGTCCTGAACTCTAATATAACTTTTTATTTTACCTCTTTCAAGATATACACTGTTGTCCACTAGACTTCCCCACAACAGTGAAATCAACTAAACAACTGGGCTGTAATTTGAGTAAAGGATCCACAGCTGACTCTACTTTGTATCTGTTACAGTGCCTATTATGATGTCTGGCACAGCAGGTCTTCAACATTAAATTGTTCAAAGAATACAAAAGTAGACTAGACTGGGAGCACGTGTCATTGAATGATGCACTTGGAATGGTGCTCCATCCTGTAAGAGGCAGCTCTTATCAGCTGACAAGACTTCCCTTAACATCCTCCTGTGCATCTGGTGTGCTGTTAGTTTTTAAAAATTTTACTATTAATTATGTTATAGAAAGGATTTAAGGTTTGGAAATGATGGTCATGTATGTACATTCTTGTAAAAGCTTAATCATGGAAAAAGACAAAATTCTTTCTGAGGTACCTGCTGGTGACATCATTCTATTCCCAATCACCTGTACTTTGCTCTCTCTGCTCCACCATCTTTTTTATGGATATATCTTCCTGAGTCTGTCAAAAGCACCCCCAAACATTGCTTGGCCAATTGTTGCACTTATTTCTTAGAAGATATTACTGGCTGGCAAAAACTACCTTCTGTAACATGAGTGGGATGGGCCATTTCTTAAAAAGAGAATTTTTACTTTCCAATTTAACCCAAGAACTTACTGGTTAAGTGTGTTCTGTCTTGTCATAAGCACTATTTTCAGAGATTAAATTCTAAATTCTCACATTGTTTAAACATCAGTACTTTCTCAGGACCACTGAGAAAACTGCCCAGATAGCCAAATGCCTGAAATTTTATCACTGACCATGAAGAAATGTACTTTACAGCTATTTTAAAAATCACTGCTCATTGGAAGAAAGATATTATATAATTCTAAGTGCTGTTATGTATGAAATACAGTAGCCCCACCCCTGCATCTGCGGTTTCACATTCCATGGCTTTAGCTACCAATGGTCAACTGCAGTCTAAAAATATTAAATGGAAAATTTCAGAAGTTATTCGTAAGTTTTTGAATTGCGCGCCATTCTGTGTAGCATGATGAAAACTGGTGCCATCTGGCTCTGCCCCACCCAGGGTGTGAATCATGCCTTTGTTCAGCATATCCATGTTGTATGTGCTACTGTCTTTAGTCATTTAGTAGCTGTCTCAGTTATCAGATCAAGAAAACATTTATATAGGGTTCACTACTATCCAGTTTCAGGCATCCACTGGGGGTCCTGGAACATATCCCCCCCAATAAGGGGGGACTACTGTATAAATTTATTAAAAGATGAAATTCAAGAATGAACTTTAGACTATTCTCTTCGATGGCTTGGTTTGCTAGGTACAGAAGACTATTTGGATGTTTGAGCATATTGTGAATATTTCATCCACAGAATGTACAGCTTTCATTAAAACAATAGAGAGAGAAAAACCTACAGTCTGGAGAACAAAAGCTAAGAGTTCCAAGTTTTAGTGGCCATGTTTCCCATAGGGCTCTTGTATAAGAAGAGTAGTACTATATTGTTTCCTATTCACAGATGGAAAAGAGTAAAATTTTGCTTCATTTAAAGCCCAATAGCAATAATCATGCATGGGTTTCAGAAAAATGATACATTTTACTGTGGGATAATGAGGACCATTAGTTATTAGAGAGAACAAATTATTCTTTCAACAGACTTATTCATTCACTCATTTAATAGACTATCCTCTCTCCTGTTCACAAAAGTGGCCTTCCCATATGAAACACCTGGCCATACGACATGCCACCAGACTGACTTTAGGAGGTATCTTGACAGGAAGAAATAGAGAATATCCAAAGTGAAGCCACAGGATAAAACCGACACTTGATGCTTGCCTTTCATTTCAAGGAAAGCAGTATAAAAGCAATAGAAAAAGGAAAAGGTAGTTGAAAAATATAGTTGCTCCCCACAAAAGAGTCTTAAAAATAAAAAACCATGAGCTTAATAATTTTCCCAAATGAAATTATGCCATTATTCCTGATTTCTTTGTAGTAACTAAAAGGACAAAGTATCAAACTTCACTAAAGTTTCAACACTGTAATACATTTCATTAATCAACGATAAAAACTACATTAAAAGCAAGAATTATTTTATGTCTGTGATTAGGGAGTTGGAGGGCTTGTATTTTATGTATACATTTGTACACTTCAACTTATTTAACAGTGTCAGTTCACTAACTGCAATTTTTTATATAAAGAAAGCAGATTTAGAATTTTAAAAACAAATTACAATAATTTTATGCCTACAGCTTGCACCTCTTAGAAACCACATACCCCCAACACTCCCCTTACTTTGCCACCACTTCCCCATCTTCTCCCTCCTCCTCTCTAAAACCACAGGCTTCAAGAGAACTGATAACAGGGGCTTTGAATCCCCTAGTGAACAGCCACCCTAATTTTTCACTTGGGGTAGAGGAATAAAGGGTGCAGATAAAAATTCAGCTCCTGAATAGGACAGGGGGCAAATGCCTGCAGATATCTGCCTGGCAAGTTTCAATGTTTCCTACTGATCTTCATGGTGACAGGCACTTCCAGGAGTGCTCTTCATTAATGTTGAACCTCCTATGAGGAAAGGGGGAAAGATAAATGACTAAAAGATTGGTTACTAATGTAGACGGCTATGTATATACTGTTGGTGCTGGCAGGGGGTGGGGTGGGAGAAGAGGAGGAGCAGGCCAGGAGGAGGACTACACAGTGATGACAACTTCACACATCCTCAGCATAAAAAACCACTGTCAAGTGCAGAAGAGAAAAATGAGAAAAAGTAGCTAAAAGGGGGGAGCAGCAGCCACTCCTCCAAGGCCGAGAACACATGCCCCTCTATCAGCTTGAATCAGCTACATGGCACCAAGAAGGGGCTGCCAAGAATAGTGTCTGTACAGCCATAGTTGTGTCTAGAGAGCTTTCAGGTTATGGGGTAGGAGACAGGAACACATGCAAGTCTGGAGGGTTCCCTCTGTAGACTGAGATTAGTCCGTAATGAGACATAACATGAAACTGCTGCAGATGGGACCTGTTCATCTACTAATGGCTTTTAAAATAATCTGTGAAAACTGGATTCATAATACAGTCTATGATCATAAGGCAGCTACAGTCATGATAAAGTATCTTTAACCAAGTAAAAATTCCTACTGTTCAATTCATTAAAAAAAAGTGATCTTAACTATGACCTCTGGAACCAACAAAATCAGTCTGGTCCACTCTCAGTATGACCAGTATTGACATTTCTGAGTCGGCATTAGGCCTATCTACCCAGGCAGGCTCCATCACCCTTTACTGTCCAGGTCTTTTACTGAAATAAAAGGCACCGCACTTCTCTCTCTTAAATGTCATTCATAAGATGTGGCTTATTCCATCTACTCCCTCTCAGTGCTGGGCCACTGGAAAATTCAAAACCAAAGAAGGAAAGGGCAATAGTTTGTGTTTAGATCAGGTTCTTGACAATACAAATAGAAAAACTGGGAGATCAACGCTTAAAAAAAATGGTTTTGCTCCAAGGTTTTCAGTGGGGGGATGTGGGGGTGCACACTGAGCAGTGGAGGGAGCATGAAGAACTTGAAGCTTCCCCTGCCAGCACACCATTCCACCCCTGGTTGAGAACATCTTTCATAGCCTCTCAGAGCTTAGAAGAGGCAATAAAGGTTAACAAGTGGTTAAGAGAGCAACCTTTGGAATCACACAGAGCTCGGATAAAATCCAATCACAGCTGGCCACTTACCAGCTACGTGACAAGACCAAGTTAGTTATTACCCCTCTCGGCTTCCTTCTCAGTAAAATGGAGCTAATACAGCTACCTTCACGAGGTTGTTGCAAGGACTGAATGACATAATATATGCAAAGTACTTATCACAGTATCCAACAGAGTAAGCACGCAATGTACAGGAGAGAAAAAAATGAAGCTAAAAAATATCACGCATTTACAGTCCCCTCCTCCCAGCAAAGGATTTATAAACATCATCAAATACAACTCAACTTGGAGAATATATTATATGATTATTTTGGTAGCAGAATTTTATCTTCCTAATTATGTTTTGCTTAGGCAAATGTCAAAAATGAGTTTCCACTTCCAGAGCAGACACTGATGGGGTAGTGGGAATGGGGGTAGCAGGCAGCAGCTCAGAAACACACTCAACAGGGGCTGGATAGAAAATATGTGACTTCATAATTAATCCACGGAAAATCCAATCTCACTCCACAAACACATACTGAGTGCCAACTATGTGCAAATCTTATGGGCTGGAGAAATAAGGACATATTTATATTGAAGCCTGAAAGCAGGGTGGGAAGTGGCTACTATTAGCACTCACTGAAAACTCCCTCTGCCCTAGGCCCTGTGCTAAGCATCTCACAAGCATCATCTTATTTCTCCCTCAGAGCAACTCTATGACTCAAGGAACCAAGGTATAGACCAAGGTTCGAAGGCTTGTGAATAGCAGAACCAGCATGCAAAACCAGGTCCCTATGATGCCAAAGCCTGTAGCTTAAGCCAGATGTTTTAATGAAAGGAGGGGGAGAATTTTCTATGAAACAGGGACAGAATGAGCAATGCCATATTTAGGAGACACTGAGTAGACTGAATAAGAAATAAGGCTAGAAACATAGGCTGGAGCTAGAAAGTTAGTTTGTAACTGTCAAAGTTAGAGTCTGTGAAATGCCAATAGCATCTGGACTTGACTTACAGACGGTGAGGGGCCATCTAAGGACTTTACCAGGAAATACTTTAAAAACATTCATCATTGCATAAGACATGAGAGAGAGCTTTAAGAGACTCTAAAATCAATGTAACTCTTTATATGCTGATCATCTAGAAATAAAATCAGGGCTGATTATGAACTATATTTCTAAGCAAAAGATGGCAATAACAATGAAGGGACAATTCAATAACACAGCAAAAAGTCAGAGAACTACTGAGGTCAAAACAATCCAAAGAAATACTTAATCAGCCACTTCCTAGAGGATAACAGTGAATCCAGTTTTAGACGAATTTAAATTAAAGCAAAAGTAGAATACTCATAGGAAACCAAACATTAAAAATTAAAATTTTTATGTTAAAAAAACTGTGTTTTCTCACTTTATATGAAAATACCCTTAGAGACAGAGACAAGATGCACTAATAAGCAAGATACTATTGATCTCCTTATTAATGGAAGTTCACTAATTAAAACTATAACAATGTAAACTCAATGACAATAATAGTGTCTTAAAATCTTCTCTTCACCTTTTGTTTTGCCTTCCCTCTCTTCATCAGCATACACTTACTGAGTGCCAACTATGGAGCAGACATGTAGTTACAAAGGTAGCAAGTATGTGGAGCTCACAGTCTATGAGAGGACACAGAAAGTAACCAATCACAAAAGTAAATGCCTAACTATAAACAAAGAAGTGGCAATACTGTACCCATAAACAGGGATCCCAACAGTTGAGGGAAAAGTGCAGCTGTTACATTGTGAGGGTCTATGTGACCTTGAGACACTTACCTAACCAGGCTGCAATAAGGACAGCATCAATTCCATCTATTGGCTCACAGATCCGAGCCACGACTGGGTGGATCTGCTGGGCCAGGTAGTACTGGGTGTCAATGATTAAATTGTCCTGTTTCTGCAGCTGCTCGGGTGCATAGGCCCTCTGACTTGCAGCGAGGTTTGATCCATCCTAAAAGAAGACATGGTAAAGTAGTGAGCAACTCAATCACACATACTTGCTTGGTCAAACAGAGGAACAGGAGTTTAAATTTTACGTATTTAATTCCAAACACCAAAAAGTATTTTGGAAATACTGTTGAACATTTCATATATATCTAAGAGTAAGAAGACTGAGGAGAACTTTTCAATCTCACCCACTGTCCAAGAATGTAAATCCAGCATACGTGTTCTATTTTTTGTTAAAAGAAAGGGGATTGAAATCTGTAGAGCAGTAATTTATATGAAAGATATAATACAAGTAAAAATAATGTGGTATTCTGCTGAAGTGGCAGTGTTCTAGAAGCCAAATATCTGGCTACTAGAATGAAGGGCACACCATTCTGAACTGTTTACCTGGTTCCTCCTCAAGGAAAACAAGGTGAGTCAGAGAACCTTTTTTCAAGGGCTCTCTAAAACTATAAAAATAAAAGTTGAATTTTATCAAATGTTTTTCCTGCATCTATTGAGATGATCATATGGTTTTTGTCCATCACTTTGTTGATGTGGTACAACACATCTGATTTGGGTATACTGAAGCATCCTTGCATCACTGGGATAAATTCCACTAGATCATGGTGTATAATCTTTTCAATGTGCTGTTGAATTTGATTTGCTAGTACTTTGTTGAGAATTTTTGCATCTATGTTCGCCGGGAATACTGGCCTCTAGTTTTTTTTGTTGTGTCCTTGTCTAATTTTGCTATCAGGGTGGTACTGGCCTCATTGTAAGTTTGGTAGAATCCCTCCTCTTCAACTTTTTGGAATCAGCTTGAGAAGAACTGCTGTTAGTTCTTCTTTAAAAGTTTGGTAGAATTCAGCAGTATACTGAAGAGATAGCTGCACCCCCATGTTTATTGCAGCACCATTCACAACAGCCAAAATATGGAATCAATCTAGGTGTCCATCAACAGATGAATGAAGAAAATGTGTATGTATATGCAAATGGAATACTACTCAGCCATTAAAAATAATGACACACGGGCCGAGCCCGTGGCGCACTCGCCACGACGCTCCCGCCGCAGGTTCGGATCCTATAGGGGAATGGCCGGTGCACTCACTGGCTGAGTGCCGGTCACGAAAAGACAAAAAAATAAAAATAAAAATAAAAAATAATGAAACACTATCATCTGCAGCAACATAGATGAGCCGGAAAGACATTAAGTGAAATAATTCAGGCACAGAAAGGTAAAAATTCCATGTTCTCACTCATATGTGGGAGCTAAAAAAAAAAAAATGTTGAGCTTATAGAAGTAGAGAGTAGAACTGTGGTTACTAGGGCCTGAGCAGGGTAGGAGGGTAGGGAGGATAGGGAGAGGTCAGTTAATGGGTACAAGAGTCTAGCTACATAGGAAAAATAAGTTGTAGTGGTCTAGGGTAGTGCTAGGTTGTCTTTAATTGACAATAATTTATTGTATGTTTTCAAATGGCTAGAGCTCAAATGCTCTCATCACAAAGAATAAATTTTTTATGATGATAAATATGCTAATTACCCTGACTTGATCATCATAAATTGGATACATGTGTTGAAATATAACTCTGTACCCCATAAATATGTGCAATTATGTGTCGATTAAAAAATATAAAAAAATAAAAGTGAAATTCTATATAATTGGTCCACATATAGCCCTGTGGGTGATGTCACCATCATCTGTGAATCGAAAAGTTGTCACTCTACTGGACCAACATCCAGCAACTCACTCCACTCTTCCTTTTGCCTGAAACAACAGAATTTAATATTCCGACTAGTAAATTATAACTATTCACAGTGCTCAGCTGCTCTGCAGATCTGATTATAATGTGAATCCTATTCTTTCATTCCTGCTACAATTAGTGCTTTCTCAGCTTAGCACCCAGTCAAAAGCAGAAGCAACCTTCTACACTGCTGTTGTTGCCAGAGACCAGAGGCAGGGGCCTCTTTCTCTAGCTAGCCTCCTGACAGAAACAAACAGGGCCTATTTCTCAACTAAGTTCTACCTGTTCTAAGATATAATGAAATACCTAGAAATTCCTTTCTAGGTAGCAAACCTCCAATTAAAAGACTTAACTTATTATTTTTCAGGAGTTCACAACACAGTAAATTAGGCAGAATAAACCAAATTTAATTGTTGCTCTTTTAGAGCCTTGAATTGTTAGATGAGAATAATGTGACAGCGAATGACTGTGGAAAAAATCCTTGGGCAGTATCTTTTGTGCCATAACCACATTCAGACTGCCTTTTAACAAACACATAAAATCTGATTAATTTATATAGAATTGTAGCTTTTTGAAAAAAAAGTCTATCTTAAGATTATAGGAATGTTGAGTTTAATAATTTTTAATGGTGAATTAAAATCATACTTGTAGAGGCAAAATATATTTTTAAAAAGGCACATGAGTTACTTTTGAATATGTCATTAGAATTTCTCATAGCAAGGCATGTTTTTTTTAAAGTAGCTGAATTGTGTCAATTAAAAATAAATGAATAAACTTTTTAAAAAGCAGTTGAAAATTTATGAGCATACTTTCAGTTTAAAACATTTTTATTTTAAATATCCACACAAAAGATTAGTTTTGACAAACAATGACCCAAACATATTCCTTACTGTATTTTAAAAATCTAAGCTCAAACACGGCTAAATTCAAAAGAATTGGTTAGATAACAGGTTTTGCTATGCGGAATTGGAAAAACATTTAGGTTATGACCTAAGATATATTCCTCGATGACATAATTCTCAGACCTGAGCAAGACCATATGGTATATGCAAGAACATGTAACATACACCTTTAAGAACAGATTAAAAAGCAAGGTTGGTCTTCCTCGAAGTGCCCGTGTAGTAATTTGTGAACTTCACAGAGACAACCAGGTGCAGTCGATTCATTCAAAACTATGTAGTCATTGCTAGTGGGAAACTAACAGAAAAAAATTTTTAAATGGGTAAGAAATAGGCCCCTTAAAACAATTATGTTAAAGGCATTCCTTATAAAAAGTATATTAAATGAAAGTTAAATAATTAAAGATTTAAAACTTAGCCAACAAATGGAAGTTACTTTAAGATCTGAGCAAATAGTTCACGGAGGTTTAACAAGAGTACAAACTACAATGTAAATTAGATATCAAAAACATTACTCTCTGAACTCATCTAAATTTGTAATCTAAATAAATTATCAGTAGGGTGCTATATTCTTAATATAAATTTTAAACAAAACAGAACCTGGTTAAGATATAGGCTATTCTTGGAGGACACTTTTGCTTAGGGCAACAAACAGTCCTCTTAAAAATGTGTCACATATATTTTCAAAAGGATATTCTAAAAATATGGTTGCCTTATAAACATACACAAAAAATAATTTGAGTGCTTAAAAGCAAAAGAGGTAGGCAGTTTTGGCTAGGAAACATGCTGAAAGGGGGCAGGTCCTACTGATAGAGGACAAAGGCAAATTAAAGTCCTATAGCCTTTCTTGGGATATGCTAAGGATAATAAATTAATTTTAAAAAATTAACTGTACTTTTAAAAAGCAAATAAGTTAAGGCCCAGTACCAGTGGATGGGAATGCTGAAAATACATCAAATTGCATTTACTGTACTACAATAGCATCAGCATTTGAGTCTTCATTTATGAGAAGAAATCATAAGACCTAATATGTGTAGACATTAAGGAACATAAGCTTGACTTTTAAATACACTGATCATCCTATTTTATAAGTCACCATACATCTCCATTCCAGGTTTAGCCAAAACATAAATTGTGGCTTGTTTTCATTATTAGATATTATTTTACTGAACCTATATAATTTTTCAAAGTTGTTTGCTGCCATCTGCTCCTGTCATTAATAATCTAAGAGCTTTCCCTGTATGTGAAGATGTAAGTGAAAAAAAAAAATAGCCTATTTACCAAAATCTTTATTTGCATAATATGAAAATTGTTTTTTTGAGATGAGACTTGTCAGAGGCAATATGCAAAGCACATTAAGGGCTTGAGCAAGTCAGACATTTATGGAAATATTTTCCTGCAGGAATTGGCTTTCTGTAACAGTTCTTAATCAAGGGTAGCCCTAGGAGGGAGGCAGAGTCAAGTACTGATTCCTGTCCATATACTTAAATCATTTGTTATGTACATCACCTACAGTATGCAGTAGATATTAGCAGATGACTATTAAATTTTTAAAAGGCTCTATGACTTAAAAAGACATTGATTATAGCTTGACAGAGATCAATGATATTGCAATAAACCTTAAAAATTTTTTTTATTGTAATAACACAATGCAATAAAAATTAGGATAAAACTCTTAGTAATAATTTAAAAGAAATAGTATTATTCAGATGAATTATGTCTTGTGGTAAACAGACCACAACATAGTAATTTCAAAGAACTTGGATAGAAGCGATGACTCTGGCTTTTTCTTTCATAAAGAAGTGAGGAGAACTCTCCTTTGTTCCAATCGGAGTTAGGTGCTTTCAAAGCAAAAAAAAAAACTGCTCTTCTGTCTTACCCTCTCACCCCACCCCTGTTAGAGGCATGCTACTCTAAATGTTTTTAGGATCTCTCAACTTTCTCCATATAATCATGAATTTCATATTTTTTCAAGTTATTATTTGGACATAGACTAAGAAAAAAACACATTTATTCTTTATTATTCCACTAATATTCATAATGGAAACTGTTGCAAAGGGACATATGACCAAACATACACACATTTTCATTAAAGTTAATTTAGGATTGAAACAGTAGCTACAATTATGAACCTGTCTCCAAAATAATTTTAGTGAATCAAAACATTAGTCTTAAATGTTTTATGAAAATTCTAATGAAATATGCCATACCTCTAATGTTTTTTAAATGCTGTTAAACCAACCAGACTTAACCATCTCTTTACAGCACTATTTGCAAGACTACTGTATTAGGTTGTTTTTGTGTTGCTATAACAGAATATCTGAGACTAGGTAGTTTGTAAAGAAAAGAGGTTTATTTGGTTCATGATTCTGGGACAGCTGCAACTGGCATGGGCCTCAGGCTGCTTTTACTCATGGCGGAAAACAGCAGGGCAGCCAGCAGGTACAAGGACGTCACAGGGCACGAGGAAGCAAGAGAGAAGAGCTTCTCAAGCATTCTCCTTTTTAAGCCATCAGAACCACGCCCAAAACTACCATTAAACCATCAATGGATTAATCCATTCACTAGGGCATGATACTTACAATCTAATCACCTCTTCAAAGCCCCACCTTTCAAATCACCATAATAGGATTTCCCACCCTCTTAATACTGTCACAGTGGGGATTAAGTTTCCAACATGAAAATTTAGGAGGACACAGTTTAATCCATATCAACTACTAAATAAAACATTGTAGCAATCTGAATTTTACTCTGTGGTCTCAAGTGGTATGAGAATCTTGTGAATCACAACAGTTTTACCTGACAGATGACATATGATACAGTATCTCCAGCTTTCACCTTTCTGCCTCCTTGAGAATTTATCCAGAGGGCAACATGTACATGAGGTAGGCTTTTTTTATCAGGGTAATCCTGGGGATCCTTTGTCAATGCCTAAAAGAGAAAAAGAAAACAAAAAAGCCCCAAACCTTAAAATAAAACCCTTCTTAAACAGATATATGCTAAATAAATCTTTGCTAGAATCATACTAGCCACATAAACATAAAAATGACAGAAGCTATATGTAGAAAACATTGCCACAGAATCTTTAAATATCCCATCCTCAAGGCTCCTCTCTGCTTTGTTTTAATAGCTAATATAACCAGATGCAACCCTGACAAAAAAGAAAAATAAATTTATGAGCCATGTCTCATAATATTCGGATGTAAAAAATTAAGACTATAAATTTGGTGTTCTATGCAGCCTTAGGATTTCTCCTAATGTTTGAAATTCTTTCACGCTGAATCAACCAATTAGCTGGGACTGATGAATAATGGCTACTCTGACTTAATGATCTGTTTCTCAAAGTCTCCTCTATCCTAAATACATCCCAAAGGCACCAGAAATCAATGGATTTACTCAGGATGTCAGCTTAAGCTATACAGAGGCAGAATGAGATTGTAATAGAAAGCAAGCCCCATGAGAGCAAGAGCAATGTCAGCCTTGCTCACAGCTGTATTCAGTGTTCAGAATCATGCTTGGTGTGCAGCAGCAGCCAAATGTCTGCTAAATAAATTATTTCACCCATTCTACAATAATTTACTAAGTTGAAGTACTGTAAAGTACTACAGGATGAATAAAACTCAGTCTCTGGTATTAAGTCATCTGCTACTAGTAGAACACTCCCCACCCTAACCTACCCCTCAAAAAAAATCTCTAAAATAAGCTACATACGCCATGTGAACAAAGTGTTATGGAGAGAGTTTAGAAAGGTAAAGATCACTTCAATCTGAGAGCAGAAATCATAGAAGAAAAAAACCTAAGCTGGAACTTGAAGGAAAAATTAATTTTAAGAAAAGGTAACAGGAACAAGAATATTGTAGGCAGAGAAAAAGCAAAAGTTAAAGGCAAGGGGTGAAAAAGAATACAGCCTACTGGACTGCAACTCAGTATGCATAAAGGGAAGGAGAAGGACATCCACATCTGTTAAGAGGTGGGTTTCAAAAGAAAAGAGGAAGGATGGGGACCAGGGTGCTGCTTGACGAGCTCACCTGTTCTCAAAGTGTGTGCTGCAGACCCCTGGGACTCCTCACACCCTTTCAGGGGGTCTCAATATCAAAATTATTTTCATAACAATACTATTTGTACTAATGATGCAGAAGCAATGCTGGGTAAAACTGTTGGTGCCTTATAAACAGGAATCAGGGCAGCCACACCAAACTGTACTAGTAGTCACTGTATTCTTCACCACCATGCACAGTTTAAAAAAAAAAAAAAAAACCACACACACACAACGCTTTCACTTAGGAACATCCTTGATAAAGCAGTAAAAATTAGTAATTTTTTAAGTTCAACCCTTGAGTACAAGTTTACTATTTTGTGTGATAAAACAGAAAGTACACACAAGATACGTCTGAAGAACAAAGGGGCTCAAGGAAAAGCACTTGTACAATTGTTTGAGTTGCATGCTAAACTAGCTCCCTTTTTCACAGAATACAATTTTTACTTCAAAGAATGATGGACAAACTAGATATCTGGCAGATAATTTTTCAAAAAAGAACCAAGTGAGCCTGCCACTTACCTGATAATAATGATAAAAATTATCATTTACAATGATAAAATTCAAGCTTTTAAGTGCAAATTAGAATTTTGGAAAACTTGTTTCCACCTCTGTGAGCTTGACAGATTTCCAATACTTAAAGATCTTTCTGATATAAGTAGGAATATTTTTGATAGGGTACAATGAAATGTGTCAATTTTGGAAGATCTGCATAACTCAGGGAACCAACATTTGACAAATGACCAATCCATCATGTCATGCATGGGTAAAATATACATTCAAAGTACAATACAGACCAACAGATTTTAATGTAAGACAGTATGAAAAGTTCATTGATATAGTTTCAGATTCTACATTACAAATAACCTTTAAGAAAATACCACCTGTAGAGTCTGGTGTAGGATCAAAGAAAAACATATACAACTATCAGAAAACATTACTAAAATACTTTTTTTTTCCAGTTACATGTTTGTGTGAAACTGGATTTAAAGTATAGGAGACCTCAACCAAAACTACACATCACAACAGACTGGATGCAGAAGCAGGTATGAAAATCCAGATGTCTTCTAAAATAGATATTAGAGAGATTAGCAAAATTGTAAAATGACACCACTCCTCTGGCCAATTTTTCTTTGTTTTGAAATGGTTATTTTTCATGGAAAAAAATGTTATTTTTATAATCTTATAATGGGCTTGCTGCTATTTTTAAATAAACTAATAAATGCTTTTTAATTTCTAGCACACTAAATATAAACATAAACCACATAAACAAAAGCTCTTGGAGTCTTCAATTATTTTAAGAGTGTAAAGGTATCCTGAGACTAAGAAATTTGATAACAGCTACAGTAGAATAGAGCAGGTCCTCAAACATGGCTGAACAAAGCAAAGCTATGTACACTTTCTAAATCTCATCCTCAGTGTAGGAGAGTGCTTAGAAAATTCTCCACATATTTGAATCTCCTCAAACCTGGATTATGTGAAGCCTTGACTGACTTGCATGAGCAATACTGTATAGAAATCTTAACTGATATACCTGTACTTAAGAAAACCGTTATCTTCTTCAATTGACTATTCTTTGGTACAATGTTAAGAAATTCTAAAATTCATCTGAAATACTTTCCAATTATTAGATTAAGGCATTCAGGGATTTTACAAGCTAGTTTTAGAAGGCTTCATTTAAAAAAAAAAAATGCTTCCTGGTGGTTTAGGCTAAAGTTAGCCAGGGCTATAAAAATCAGCTGTGAAGTATTTTGTGTTACTTTATGAAATATATTTAAGCTAAGACTGCAGTAGTTCAGAAAAATCACACACGCTTTTTCCAGATGCTTTTGGCAACAAGGCCTAAAATCTCTATAAAGGTAAATTCCACCACTTCATGCATGCCTTCACCCTAATCTAACCTGTGATGTTCAAGCCCACTAGCATCACCTAAAACCGAAAACAAAAATGAAAAAAAACCATCCTGTCATGAGACCATCCACAACCAGTCACATACATAGACTCTTCCATTCTACTCCCCTTTGAAAGCAATAAAATGTAAAAACTGAACTGCTCACAAGTTTTAAATAGTGCCAAGTATTCAAACAAATGTTAAAGATTTCCAGGACACAGCGCCTTTGACATATGAATAGCTTACTATAAATAGACACATAACTACAACTATGATAGCTAGTCCTTCCATCAGAATTTACTGTACTTACATCAACACTGCAGAAAGACTTCTTTATAAAAAAAGGTAAGAATATGGGACAGGAAATCCCTTCAATAGACCATTAGCATCTTGAATATACAGACCATGCTTTCCTTTTTAAACTTTATATCCCACAGTCTAGCACTGTGTACATAAGAGGTACTCCATGTTTGCTGAATGGATGACAAACAAATGAATTCTTTCAAAGCTCACTGAACAACTACTATTTACCAGCAACTATGCTAAGTGATATGGAGAACATAAAGACAGTATGTCACAGTTTCAGTTCTACCACAAAAAAATGTATGCACAGCCCCTATCATACTAGGCACTAAGTATTAACTATTATTGTTATTAGTAATAATAATATATCACTAAAAGTTGATCATTGATCATTGTTGAAGCTAAGTGATGATAAATGGAGAATCATGTTTATTCTCTCTAATTTTGTATAAGTTTAGAAATTTCGATAACAAAAACTTAAAAATAATAAAAGGATATATAAACTATCAGAACCCAGAGACTGCCAGTGTGTCTATGTTTCTAGGTTTCTTCCACACTAGTGATATTTTGCCATCGCTCATATGAGATGACTACCCTAGAGGACATGTGTTTGGTGTTATTTTGCCAATAATATAATCGTGCTTGGACTGAGCTTTCCAAACTCATCCCTGGAACCTTTATTTCTAGGAAGGTAGAAGGATCAGGAATACAATATTCAGAATTAATGTAAAAATTGACCAAAAGCAGGCTGAAGTCCTAAGTCTTACTCATACAAAGTTTTGAGAAAGAAATAAAAAACCTAAAAGAAAACCACTTTCTAGATAACACAAATGACTCTATATCCATATGTGTATAATGCATCACTTAAAGTGAAGAGTTAAGTGCCAAGGAACACATCCCCTTGTAATGTATAAATGAATGTCTTCTTTTGTGACATTAAAAACATCACAATCAAGGTGTAGGAAACAAACAACTTACCTAAGAACAAATACAAATCATAAGGAAATGCATAGAAAATATTCATTCTCTCTAGGAATCAAACAAATGTAAATTAAACCAAACTGTAAAATATAGTTTCATATCCATTATGGTAGCAAAGTTTTATTTAAATATCATCACTACTACAAGCAACTGTGTGGGTAAACTGGCACACAAATTTTGTTGTTAACTGGTATCACCCTTTCACAAAGCAATTTGGCAAAAGCCATACAGATATTGTTATCTTTTGACTCAGCTATTTTTTTTTTTTTTTTTTTTTTTTTTAAAGATGACCGGTAAGGGGATCTTAACCCTTGACTTGGTGTTGTCAGCACCATGCTCAGCCAGTGAGCGAACCAGCCATCCGTATATGGGATCCGAACCCGGGGCCTTGGTGTTATCAGCACCACACTCTCCCGAGTGAGCCACGGGCTGGCCCTTGACTCAGCTATTTTACTTCAAGGAACTGAAAATAAGAAAACAATTCATCCAAAAGCAAAAAGATAAATGAACAAAGATGTCAATACAATTATTTACAATAGAAAAGATAAATTTAATAATCAACAAGCAAAAATTTTAAATAAAGTTGTATCAGCAAAATAGATTAGTATATTGATCAATCTGATGACTTTTAAGGTGAACACAGAAACATGAAAAATATGTTTATGTTAAGTGAAAACAGATTTCTAAATAATATTACTATAATTGCTGCAATGTAAAATATGTTTTCAAGAGTAAGGAAATATGCAAAAATGAGACACGCGTTACTTTAGCATAGGGGTATTATGAATGAGTTTTCATTCTTAAACTTCCATTCAATGTCATCATTAGATTCTTTTTCATTAAAAAAAATTTTTGTATGAGCTTTGACAACAAAATCTATCACAAAATGGGTAAAGTGGTATTTGCAAAATTAGCTCCTGAATATGTAAAGGTACCCCTTTTAAATGGAAAAAAAAAAAATCTGTTACCTAATATCTTGCTTATCACACAGCACTTTGGAAACCAAGATTTTGTGTTTCAAATTAGGTAAGAAATATTCCCTATTTTCAAGAACTAAGACTGTCTTTCAAGTATAACATATTTTTCTTTTTTAAAAAAAAGCACAAGTGCTTTGAGTATACAGAAAGTGTTACCACCATCTTAATTCTAAATAACTTTGTCCCAAAAGACTTCTGATTATAATACCTCTAAGAATCATTATCTGTGAAGTTAGACAAACGCACACCTACACACTGAGCTTACAGGCCTACACCCTAAACTATTACTTAGAAAGACTATAAAGAAGGCAGTATTCTCTAGTCCCTGATACATAAACTATATCACTCCATTAGACCTCTGGAAACAAGGCTTCCAAGAATTTAAGTAAGGAATAGGAAGAGAAAAGGCCTCTACGGCAGACATGGCAGTACCTGTGGCTGGAAGAGGTATGCTAATGCTTAATCTGTGAGATAGTTGTTAAGCAGCTTTCATCACCAGCTAGAATTTATTTCAATTGCAAGGATGAGGTGGTTCTTCAACTATCTGAAGGAGGAGAAAAACACCACAGCAGCTGAGCTCAGCAATAAATGCTACATTTACCTTGTTAATTTCAAACTGGCTCACTGGGACACTGCCATTTAGCACATTTTCTCCAATTTCTATTAACCTCCTCTGAATGTTTTCTACTATAGTGTCCCGGCTTTGATCAGAAAGAATCTGGCCAATGACAAAGCTGTAAAAAAAAGAGAGTAATTTTTAAATATAATCATACCTTATTAATAAAGGAGAGAAAGGGAAGATAAGTGTCATTAGAGTAAAATGTGGACAAGAGCTATTCTAAGAGCTAATATGAGGGTTAATGTCCAAAAGGCAGTTACTTACTTCTTAACATTACTGTACCAAAGGTTGACCAACCTTGGAATATCAAGTTTGCCCTTAAACATATAGACCATCTTTTACCTGGCAGCTAATGCCTCATACAAAATGCCATGGAGAAAAGTATGTGTTCTATCACATTTTATGCAATTACAAAATTCACAAGCAGTTATACTCTACCCATAAGTTAAAATTTTAGAAGACAAATATTTCACCTTCCTCATAAAGCACCAAGATATTATCTCGGATATCATCAAAATATCATCCCCACCTGAGATAACCATTAGCTAGGTGAGTAGAAATATAAAGCTCTTAGGTAATTTTTAAAAACACAAACTTTTCCTTCTTCAGCCTCATTGTATTGCTCAGTGTTCTCCAACCTTCTGCTATCCCTCAAAAACTTCGTGCTATTCTACCAGACCCAAAGGAAAAAGATAAGGAGTAAAGGAAGCCAATATTTTATCCATTTCTGAGAAAATGCACAACAAGGGTTTGACAGCTGCATTATAATTTGTCAGAAAAAGAACTCTGACAAAAACATTTGTATAGCTTTAATTACTAATACATTTCTAACGCAGAGAAATTTACTTCTATTATGATGCATCTTTTCTTAGAAAACACAAAGCTGAAGAGAACACTCTAATCGACAGTCTATACAAAGTAGTATCATCTTTGGGTACATTTGGGGGCAATGAAGCATTTCAAACTACATTTCATAAAAAGCTAACAGTGACCTATACTCAAATGATCAACTTTGCCTAATCAAGAGTAGTTTTGCAGAAGCAACAATTGCTCAGTCTCCTAACTTGAAAGCAGAAGGAAGACAAGAAAACAAGTAAAAAAATGCTGGTACTCAGCAATATTAAAATTAATTTTAAATTTAGCTTTGAAGAATAAAATACTTCTATTTTCCAGAATTGGTCAAATTCACAAAATAGGAGTATTTGAAAGATGTTACATAAAGTACTTAAAGATTCATTTTTTTAAATGAGTGCTTTATACATTAATATAACCCTGGGGGTGGGGGGGACCCACAGGTCTTATTATCACAATCTTCAGTCTTAGGTGCCAAGTTAGAGGGTCATTCATGACATTTATTATTTTTGAGGTACACACAGTATTTGAGACCTAGCTCTTAAATTAGCCTGATAGGTAAGAATCTTTTACATATAAATGATAAGGGTGGGAACAAAGTCTCACTCCATGGCCCACTTTGAATCTCAGAATATGTTAAGCCACAAAATGGGGAAATCTTAACAATGATGTTTCTAACGAGGCTCTAGGAAGATGAAGGAGCACAAAACAAGGTACTTTTTAATAGGAACATTACAGCAAAATAAACAAACATCAACAAAACCAACTTCTATAAGGATCTGAAGTGTGAAAGTGTACTCTCACCATTAGTTAAAACTCATAAGATGTATCTTACAGCAAGCACTTCTTACTAAGCAAATTTGGCTTTTCCTAAGTTTTAATCTACCTGTAAATTCCACTACAAATAAGAACTGTTAATATGCAATAATAATACTAATAATAAAAATAAAAAAAGAAACTGTGTTCTTGTGCTTGGCAGACTCACAGGTGTTCTCCATGTTATTAACACTTGAATTTTTAATAGACAAACAACAAAAGCAAAAGTGAAAGCTGAACTCACTTTCCAGTGTCTTTAGCAAGATCACACCAATCTCTTCTAACTATATCTAATCCTTTCAGCTCCTGTTTGGTGACATAATTCCCATCTGACGTTGGCTCAACAACCAGAGCAGCATATTTCTTTTTCTTCAGCAGTAGGAGAGACTTGAAAATACCATCAATGTCTATTTCAAGCAGTTTGTACAACTTATTCACTTCACTTTTGACCTGTGAAAATTTCAAACATTAACACTAGCTTCTCAAACACCTAACAGGGAGAAGATAAATATGTTACAAATTCCCAAGAGTTCATCTAAACAGAACTTGAAGTCATATGAAATTAGAATTCATTTACTCAGCTTATATGTAACATGATATTATTATGTTGGGTACAATACACAGACATTGAAAAACACAGGGACAAAAACAGATTTAAAAAATAGAGACATAATAATATAAACACATCAACCTGCTTAAACAAAGGATAGGACTGGCTGAATCAGCCCCAGGAAATTTATGGAAAATTATGAAACAGTCTTCTTTAAATCTAAAGCCTTAATACATAAGCACTTGCCTTCAAACTACTTAATTAGTTAGTTATTAGTCCAACAAGTAGTTAAGTGGCCAGAAATAAATAATTAAAACTTTGACTATTAAAATAATGTCTAAGATAAATAAAATGTGGTATATATACACAATAGAATACTATGCAGCCATAAAAGAGAACAAAATCCTGTCATTTGCTGCAACATAGATGAGCTTGGAGGAAATTATATTAAGTGAAGTAAGCCAGGAACAGAAAGAGAAATACTGCATGTTCCCACTTAGATGTGGAAGCTAAGAAAGTTGATCACATAGAAGTAGAGAGTAGAATGGCAGTTACTGGAGGCTAGAAAGAGTAGGGAGAAGGGGGAATAGTGAGAGGTTGGATAACAGATACAAAAGTACAGCTAGATAGGAGGAATAATATCTAGTGTTCTGTAGCACTGTAGGGTGACTACAATTAACAACAATTTATTGTATACTTTCAATTAGCTAGAAGAGGATTTTGAATGTTCCCAATGCAAAAAACAAATGTTAGAGGTAATGAAAAAAGAAAAAATCAGTGGCTGCCAGGGTTTCAGGGGAGGAGTGAGAGAGGGATGAATAGATGGAGCACAGAGGATTTTTGGGGCATTGGAACTATTTTATATGATACTGTAACATTGAATACATGACATCATACATTTGGCAAAACCCACAGAACTGTACAACACAAAGAGGAAACCCTAATGTAAACTTTACTTGATAATAGTGTATCAATATTGGTTCATAATAGCAACAAATGTACCACACTAATGTAACATGATAATAGGAGAAACTGTGCGGGGAGGGGGGACACACGACTGTCTATACTTCCTGCTCAACTTCTCTGTAAACCTAAAACTGCTGTAAAAATAAAGTCTATTAAGAAAGAAAGAGTTCAATATCATTGGTGTTGAAAAATCATCAAATTTGCATTAAAGAAATTAAAAGTAAAACCATAATGAGATCCCACTTTAATACCCACTAGAATTACTAAAAAAGGGGGGGGGGAACCCCCTAAGATCTCCCTTAGCACCTTGCATATAAGCAAATACTATATGCTGAACAAATAAATGAATAGTCCCCTGCTCTTTACTCAAAGCACAGACCATCACCTCTATGAAAAATACACGGCTTTTCAAGGCCCAGTAGGAGTATAATATGCCAGGCTTGCTCTCAGGTGAAGAGAGTACACATCTCAGGAGGGAAAGATATAAGATGATATCTTAGTTTCAGTTTATTGGGACATATCTTAACACAGCAAGTGCTCAAGAAACACTTGTTAATTGTGAATTGCTATTGAGGCTACAAAGGATTATTTTTAAATGTCCTCAAATATATTTTAAATGTATTTTAAGTACTCCTGTAAAAATCAGATGTGTGTATGTATGTAGGTAGGTAGATAGGTATTTATCCATATCTATGTATAAGATGCATCTGAATATTACCATACATGTATTTCCTTATGAATGACAATGTGGTAAGTACTAACATGACCACATCTAAAACTTACAACACTTAGATTGATCTCAAAGGAAAAATGTATTTATCATTTAAGGAGAAAACAATTACCTTTGAATTTAACCCTCAAAACAAACAACTGGAAAGGTTAAGAAAAATAAAAAAGAATGAAGAATTGAGAGGCACACGCATGCACATATATGAGGGGACCTCAAAAAGTTCATGGAAAGATTCATATTATCTTTTATTCTATTTTCCAGAAACTTTTTTTTAATACTTACAGAACTCAGTCTATCCACAATTTTTTTTGAAGTTTCCTTGTACATAAATTTATGATGTTCCATGTAAAAAACAGAATTCACAAAAATAGGTAAAACAGATAATTTTATCAAATTATCTCACCTTGTTTCCCAATTTAAATACTTCTTCCAGATTGGTGCTATTGGTGTTTATCATAATTGAATCTGTATCTCCATAAATAACTTCAAGATTCATCTAATGAAAAACAAAAATTATAAAATTAACAACAAAAACACAGTGACCACTAGACACAATGAAACTAAAGATTTTCCATACTACAGAAATTACAGGTTCCACTGACTTTTTCAAAAGTTTTTATTATCCGTATTGGCAGGGCGTACAATTGAAGACTGAGCCTCTTATAAACCAGAAAGACAAGTACCAAAAATATTAAGAAAATCAACCAAATTTTCTTAAAACAAACATAGACTGGAGTGGAAGGGGAAATGTGTCTAGATTCACTGAAATAAAACATGAAATTAAATAATGAGAAAAAGGATAATAAGAGACTAGGAATTGGGGTCTATATTTATCCACTATGCCACATGCTTAGTGGTCATGGCAATTTAAGAAGCAGAAACATAATAGATTTTAAAAATTCAGGGTGCACAAATCCATATTAAATTCTTAACGGTTTCAAACAGTATTTACTAGAAAATGAACAGTGCCAAAAAAATCAATCATAACAAACAACACTAGAGCACATACAGTATAAAGCCTGGAAATAAACTCTAATTAGCACTGTTACTAATTTGCTTGAAACACTCACATACAGGCTTCAAGCAGGGGCTAGATCATATCAGTGTTGGTAAAAGAAACAAGCTGTAATCCATTAGCAGGGATTATAAATGTAAACTAGGCATCCTAAGAAGCAATTTCCAGTCTGTTTGTGTTAAAATTTTCCTCGAATACAAAAATGCCACCAGGTATGATATTTAAGAGGTGTTATATAATGAAAATGCTCAACATTACCTTCTGTACCATCTCTTTTGTATGCATCAAAATCTAAATGAAACAAAAGTCAAGATTAATACATTATACAATTACAGAGACATAAATATAAGCAGAGAGACAGGTAACTGCCAATGATTTGCCACTTCCACATATTTTTCAAGTTCTTGAAAATTTTCTAATGACAACCGTCAAAATAACAAAAACATCAACATAATCAAAAAATAAGTTTGCCTCTATGCTGATTCTTAACCAGAGATATGCAAACAGTATATATGGATATAATAAAATATCCCTAGATATGCTAACTATTCTGATTAGATCATTATACAATACATGCATATACTGAAACAATAAACTGTACCCCATAAAAATGTACAGTGAAAAAAATAATGAAAATTTAAAAAGGAAAAAAGAAAATAAAATATCCCTTTATAATACAGCAAAAGGCAAACTATTCTCATTACTAATATTTAAATAGAACCAAATGGCTAAAAAAAGCTCAACAGAGCATTTCAAATCTGGCAATTCTTACTCATGGTATTCAGGATCTTAAAAAGTAAAAACGATATAATGCACTAGATTTAAAACTGTTCTCTAAATTCCTTGAAGGCAGAGAGTAGATCTTCACTATATTGCCTGGAGCTAGCAGAGTGCCCAGTAAAAAGGTGGGGCTCAATAAAAAATCAGTGAATGAAGACAAATATATGGACGATATCTGTAGATGGGTCTGTCCCCAAGCCCATATATACACATAGGTTATAATGTACATACAGATAAAAACGGATATAAATTACCTTGGGATAATTTATAAGATAAGAAGTAACACATATTTAACAAATGAAGACCTCTTAAAAAGTAGTAATATGACAGTGAAAATGGAGCGATAGCGAGAGAGAGGTAGGTTGGTTAAAATACGTGCCAGATACCATGCTAGGAGCACTTCAGGCATTTTGTAATTTCATTCTCCAAGATCCCCAAGAGGTAGCTACTATTAATATCCCATTAGATGCCAAAAGACAAAGTAATTCATTTGTCCTGGTAATGACAGAACAAGAATATGAACCCAGGTATTCTGACTCCAGAGCATGGAGCTTTAGTCACTCCAGGCTATTGCCTCTCTGCCATCACCCATCTTTCAAAGCATCAGTATAAACCAGAAGTCACTTTTCCACTGGGCCAGATAAAGATATTCCTTTCTCCTACCTCAACAGTCATCCTTGTCAACTAAGATCAAACCTAATGGTGTCATTTCTGTCCTTGTCCTCCATATTACAGAGCTTTGCAAATCCTGTGTTTACCTATTGCTTTCCATTCTTATTGCCCCCTCCCCTTTATTACTATCTCCCGATTTTGTTCAGATATTCAATGTCTTATGTTCTTAGAGAATGAAGCCCTCCTGCCCTGGGGGTGGTGGGTGGTGCTAAATTCTGATTAGGTTAAGCCAGTGGTTTTAATACTGGTTGTACAGTGGAAAAACCTCACCTAGGGATCTCTAAAAAAAGGTACCTGGCCCCAGCAGTTTTTTTAAAGAGCTTCCAAAACGTTTCTTACATTGCAAGCTGGGTTAAGGACCACTGGCCTAAAATAATCATGGTAAATCCACTCTGGAAAGAGTGATCACTTTAGGTATGTGCATGTGACAACACAATTCTGGCCAATTAATGGTAAGGAGAATTCCTTCAGAAAGCTTCTGTGAAAGGTTTTCCTTCTTGATGAGAAGTAGGAAGAAAAACTGCCTTTTAGACGGAGGGCTGTTTGAAGCAGTGGCAACCATCACTGCGACCATGAAGAGACATGCCTGAGGGTGCAAGCTAACATGCTGAGACAGACAGGCCACAGGTGGAAAGCACCTGACTCCATGGTGATGCAGGTGTCACTGAAGGTTAACAAACCTGCACCTCTACTACAATTCTAACTGGCTTTAGGTCTCATTAACCCATCCTGAATATCATTACCAATCTCTGAAATGTTTTCAATGCCTTTCCAATGCCTACAAGATCAAGCCCAAATTCTGCAATTCCACTTAAACCACTGTTCCACCTGTACGACCTATTATTTCCTTACATAAACCCTCTTGTTGGGCAGGATAAATCTCCCAGTCCTCCAACAGTTGCCCTGTACAGACTCATCTTTTCATGCTTTCACTCATACAGTATGTCCCCTATCTGGAATTTCTTCCCCAGCTCTTTTCCTGTGATTGAATTTTCAAACCTCAGCTCAAATCCTTCTTCCATAAGCCTGAGCTGACTGGCTCAGCCCACAGTGATCTCTCTCCTCTCTGACCTGTCTTTGCCATATTCTTCTAGCACTTGAATGATGATGCTTCATGTTATTAGTTGACAGTCTGTACCCCTCCCCAACCAGACCACAAGTTTCTGGAGGTCAGAGCACATGTTTATGTCTAACTATAGACTTCACATATAACAGGCACTAAAAAACTGCCAGTTGACTGACAGGTCCCACAGTAATCCCAATTACTTTTCTACTAGACACTAAAATTCAGTTAATTTATAAAAAAAACCTCACTCTCCTCCACTTCTCATCTTCATTTTTTAACATTTAAATTACAGGGAAATACATTGTGGGAGAATACCTGACAATTCCTTTGGGAAAGGGGCAATAAAGAAATCAACCCAAGTCAAGTTAATCATAGTGAGGACAGAACTACTTATCAAGAGTTCTCTTCACCCTCTGCCCTTTCCACCTTACTAGACTTAGCTTTCCTCATCACAATGGACAACTCGATAAAGTAACTGTTATCTACTAAGTAAAATACCTCAGGAGCAGTTTGTCAACCTTTCACTACAACTCTGCATGTTCAGTAACCAATTTCTTCTACTCTTCTTTCACAACGTGAACCAAACCTACCTGATCCCTGACTACACCACCTTCAATGTGAACTGGCAGCCTTCATGTTTCAGAGCCATCGTCCACCTCCACTGTATCCTGCCACCAACTCACCTTTTTCATGCATAATCTGAGGGCTGCCATCAAAACAATTTTTTCTTTCATGGCAGAAACCTTTTGGCAGACTTTTTTTTTTTTTTAATGAAACAGTAAACTATGGACTATGATGCAACTGCTTTTTTTTTTTTTTTTTACCTAATACTTTATCTTAGACATTATTCCAAACACACACGTAAAGAGCTGCCTTATTCTTTTTTGATGACTACATAGTACTCCACTATATGAATAGATCACAATTTATTCAACTGGTGCTCTATTAATGAACATGTAGGTTGCTTCTAATCTTTACCATTATAGACATACTTCAACAAATAATCCTTATACGCATGTAATCTGCAAATCTGCCAGTAACAAGATAAAATCCTACAAGTGAACTTACTAGGCAAAGGTTATATGATTTAAAATTTTTTATAAACATAGACGAATAACTCTTCACAGAAGTTGTACCAATTTCTGTGAGTAGTTTTAATCACCACCTCTCCAGTAGATCTTACCTGTAGCTGATGACAATGCTCTGACTCAGGTTCAATATCCTCACCAAGCTTATCAATTCTGTCCATTCTATATGAGAGAACCCACAACCAGGCTGACCCCTACCCTCTCATGCTTGTTCGCTTAGCAGTTCTAGATGGTGGGTACCACAGTGTCTTCTCTAGTCCAACACGTACCCAAATGCTAATGAGTAGTATCACACCCAAACTGCCCTCAGGCCCAGTCTTCAAATCAAACTGCTCACTGGGGAGGGCTTGGCTGTTGGATACCCAGCAGGCTACCAAATTCTTAGTATCTAGCAGAGGGCCTGGTACATGGGAGCTATTAATAAACAATCATAGAAAGCTGAATGAATAATCCTAAGGGGTAGGCAGTGTTATATGCCCCATTTGACAGATTAGGAAAATTAGGCTCTGAGATTTTGCCCAAAGTAACAGAGCTAATCAAGAGCTTGATCTAGAAGCTGGACCTTATGTTTAATTTCTTTCCCTAACACATGAATGTTCAAGAAGCCAACAGTCAAAAACTTATACATTACAGATTTTTCCCCCATTGAGGAAATGCATTTTTAAAAATAGCCACAGGTACCCAGAAAGGTCTACTGGACATAACGTACAGTGATTACAAGATAACAATTCAGATGTTCACTTTGAAGTGACAAGCCTAATATTAAAGCTACCCATTCTGATAGAAAATCATTTTCTAAGTGCCAATGGCTAGAAAACAGGGCTATAAAGTCTTGCGAAATTCATTAATAAGGCAGTCTGCAGTTATCTGATTTCACAGCAACACCTGCATATTTATCTACTCATTACCAATTGGATGATGGAATTTTTTCAAGCACATTTCAAAAATCTGCCAACTTCAAGTATAAAAAAATAAACTTTGTGGTTAATTTTTCCCTTAACAAAGTACAGCTGTTGAGAATAATTGTTCAAGATCTTACCCTGTAATGTCAACTGCAGCAGAACAAAGAGTATTTAATTAGCAAATCTATCCAGTAATTCAACACCTATTATATAAAATGCCTTCGTGATTTTATTCAGGATAATTTGCTAAGAGGGTTATTACTGACATTCAGATGGAATTTAAAATTCCTACGCAAGTCGAGTCATAATAGCAGTAATGATCTCCCCAATCAGGAGATTCGGTGTCACACAAGGCTCTCTTGCAATGCAGCAGCCGATTTCCTGACTTCTTAATTCCTGGGCTCAGCTCAGTGAGAGCCCTTCATGCCAATATTTCAGTCAGCAATACATCTTTAATGGGACTCTATTAAAATAACTAGAACAAAAATGACTTTTTTTTTTTGGTTAAAAAGAATGACAGCACTGCCATCATATCAATCATCGCAGGCTTTGCCAGAACAGTGTCGTTAGGGGAAAAGAGGAGGGGAAAAGAGAAGGGGAAAACAGGAAAGGAGTGGAGGTGGGGAGAGCAATAATTAAAATAATATAAAAAGATATTTTAACCCCAATCTGAGCCTCTGAAGGCTGGGGAAGGGTGGTGGGGACTAGAGAGGAAATTTAAAATGTACATAAAAAATTGTTTTCTAAAGAAAATAATTTGTTCAGGAACACACCCACAATATGATTTACTAAGCAGAAAGAACATGTTTATTATGGCAAGGTTAAGAGCAGCAGTAACCTAACACAACTATTTATAAGTTCTCCTAACAAGTCCAGGATGACACCTGGGTCTTTATATTTTATTAAAACAGAATACGGCTGTCTTGCGATGCATTCAAAGGTTATAAAATGTTTTTAGATGCTATTACAGATTAAAACATTGCTTGTTAATACTAACCTAGAGAGAGAAAACACCAGCTTTCCACAGTTAAAAAAAGTTCAAGGTCTTACTCCAAAAGCATACGTCTACTATATTAATACCTACTAACAAGAAACCCACTTTGGTGTATGATTCAGATATTAAACATATTGAAAATCCTGCATGTTAAGAAAATGTTAAATAAGGTCAAATTCTAAACAAATAATGGATAAACAAAACAACAACTGAAATCTCAACGGCTTTAGGATTCTTCCATTACCAATGACATAAAATTAAAAATAAACTGAAAATTAAAAAAAAAAAATACATTAGCATAAGAGGGATAGCAAAATGAATGGTTTTGAAGGATAGGGAAGAGAAAAGTAGAGGAAATATAAATATTATGATATGTGGTAATCCAACCATTACCTAAGCATTCTTTATTCCAAATTTCAGCAGTTTCCAAGCAGGACTGTGTTACTCAGTTCTCCCACATGGTGAACGTTTATTTCATCCTCATTATATTAGACTGCATTTATCCTATCTTCCTATTCTCTGTTATTCTTAGATGTGTGTCTTCTCTATAAGATGCTCTCAAAAGACAAGGGCTATGGATTTAATAAGCACCCTACTGTTGTGATACTGGGTTACTTACTGCCTTTAAACCTTCGTTTTATCTTTCTAAAACTGGGGTGATACTACCACCTAGTACCCTGGGCTAGGTGGGAATAAAAAGAACTGTATGCTGAAAAAGTGCTTTCTTTGCAAAGATAAAACGTTATACAAATATAGTTCAAAAAAAAAAGTCAGGGGTCTGAAATCTGAATACTGGTTTAAACTGCCAATTACTAGCTAAGTGATTTGGGAACAAGCTGCTTTCCCTCTCTAGGTCTAAGCATCCTCATTGATGATGACGAGGTTGGGATTCCAGATCTAAAAATTTAGAATCCAAGTTTGACATGCAGAAATGTCTCTTCATTATATTTGTTTGTTTTGTCTTTCAACTACATTTACTTCTTTAATATTAAGAAAAGGAGGCACTAATAATATCCAACAAGGATAATTAGCATTGCAAGGATATATTTCCATACTCTAGTTTGCTTTTGAGGGCTATGTGGTTGTAAGATAACTAGAAATAAGCTCTTACAAGTTGTCTGCATACCTCTTTATGAACTTAATATAAGTGGGTGGGTATATTTTCAGTACATAAAAACATACAGTACCTTCTGTTGAGATCTCTTTTCCACCCCCAGGGAGTGTATATACACATCTACATATACATCAGGGTTTCTTAATCTCAATGCTATTAACATTTTAGGCTGGGTAATTCTTTGTCATGGGGAGCTATCCTGTGTCCATTGTAAGATGTTAAGCAGCATACCTGGCTTCTACCCACTAGACATCCGCAATACAAGTGCACACATATGTATGAGCACCCTTGCATGCTCTCTCTCCAGTTGTGTACTAGTTTGTTTCTGTTACTTATAACAAAATACCTGGAACTGGGTAATTTGTAAGAAAACGAAATTTACTGCCTACAGTTTCGGAGGCTGGGAAGTCCAAAGTCCAGGGAACACATCTGGTGAAGGCCTTAATGTTGGTGACAGGGGTCTTACATGGCACGAATGGTGGACCAGAGAACAAGACTCTCATATGCTCTCCTTTTAAAGCCCTCAGAACCACACCCATGACCACCCTCATTAATCCATTCACTAGGGCATGGTCCTCAGAATCTACTCATCTCTCCAAGGCCCCACCTTTCAATTACCATAATAGGATTTCCCACCTTCAACAGTTACAGTGGGGATTAAGCTTCAATGGCAGTGGAGGGCCATTAAATCCACAGCAAAGTGTGACAACCAAAATTTCTCCAGATATTGCCAAATGTTTCCTGGGGGACAAAACTGCCCCTGTCTGAGAATTACTGACATACACTCATGACTCAACATTCTCTCTCTCTAGGCCCATATTCAATTGTCAGTCCCATAAGCATTCATTCTAAACACCATCCATCTCCTCCAAACCCTCAACCAGCTCCAAACGTGATAAATGTTCCCTCCGAGAACTTTCAACCAAAACAAAGGACTGGCTTCCCTTATAATCCAATGAGTCAACATGCCCTACACTATATTGTATCTTTCCAATGTGGTACCTCCTCTGCATTCCCATATCTTTCCTTGAGAACCTCACCATTCACTTAGTCTACCTATCTCCAGCATGACTACTTTCTAAGCCATTCTTCACACTTTGCCAGTGTTCTTTCTAAAACACTTCTTGAAATAAAATTCAAACCCCTTAGCTTGACCCTAAGACTCGTGCTCTAGTTGAGTCCTACTTTATTTTCTAATCTTCCTACATGAGTCCTTCAATCCAGCCTTCCCAAAATATTTTAGGTTCACTAAACAGGCCATGCTCTTTTCTTGCTTCTGTACCTTTCACTTACTGTTTCCCCACAGTGGTTAAAAGTGTAGGCTGAGAAGTTACAGTGTGATGATTAATTTTATGTGTCAACTTGGCTAGGCCACGGTACCTAGATATTTGGTCAAACACCAATCTAGATGTCGCTGTGAAGGTATTTTTTTTTAAATGAGATTAACATTTAAATCAGTAGACTTTGTGTAAAGCAGATTACCCACCACAGTGTGGGTAGGCTCCATCCAATCAGTTGAAGGCCTTAAGAGAAAAAGACTGAGGTCCCCTGACACATCAACTCTTCCCTGGGTCTCCAGCCTGGTACCCTGTCCTACAGATTTCAGGGTTGCCAGTCCCCACAATCACGTGAGCCAATTCCTTAAAATAAATCTTCCTCTATATATGTATATATAGAGAAGACACACATGCATCCGATTGGTTATGTTTCTCTGGAAAACCATGACTAACACAGGCTATCTAGGTTCAAAGCCTAACAATACTGCTTATAAGCTGTGTGACCTCAGGCAAACAATATAATCTCTCTAAGCCTCCAATTCCTCAACTGTAAAATGGGGATACAGGTTGAGAATCCCTCATCCAAAATGCTTGAGACCAGAAGTATTTCGGATTTCAGATTTTTGGATTAGAGATGCTCGACCTATGATAACTGAAGCTTCCCTATAATAGGGCTAATGTGAGCATTAAATGTAATAATGTATGTACTTTGTCTTATACTCTGGAACATAAACACTCAATAAATGTTAGTTAGGTATTATTATCACCTAACATCTACTTATTTTACAAGGAACTTCACACTATCAGAAAAGCCTTCTCTGACCTCCCCAACCCAATGATATTAATGAGAATACTAGTCCTATGTGCCCCCCAAAGTCGTATGAGCATACCACAACACACCACTCTATTACAAAAGGTAAGATGAAGACACTATAAGCAGGTTATAGGTAAAGATCATGTCATAGTCATTAAACCTACCACAATGCGCAAGACATAGTAGTAATTCGATAAATATTTATCTCAGGCTCTAGTAAAAGGAGGAAAACCCTCAGTGGTCCAGCTTGAGAAGAACAAAGCTATTATCAATGGATAAGTACATATGCACAAAAATAGGACCCTAAAGCTAGTTACAAAAAGTGGCAATTAAACCCACACACAGCACGTATTTAAATGCTGGCTCTTTCCATGCAAGAAATGAAGAGTAAATCAGTTTTAATTCCACCTTCAAACACAACGTTTGTTATATAAACAAATAATCACTCAAGAGAAATGAATTTCTATCCCAATGATAAAACCCTGTTAATTATAAACTTGACTAAAAGTGTACCTCTCTTATACAACTCATGTTTCCACATAAACTGATTTTGTTTTAAATCCTTAATTTATAACCTAGACCTTCTGGTAACTCATGTGTAAAGATTAGAAAACACACTGAATAAACAACACTTTCTGAAAGGTTTCTCTTCCCCAACAGTCACATTTAATGATATTTATGAGTATATCTCAATTATTGCCCTACAATTTGACAAGGCTCTAACTTTGATCTAAAAATTTTAAATACCACAACTATGGCTTTGAATATGTAAAATGAAAGGTGGACTTCTCCCTTGTCTTATAATTTCTTGCCCCCAGTGTGAATTCATCCTGTGGATTTTTTAAAAATACCACTTTACATTCTGACTTTTAAAAACTCTGTTTTCACCTTTAAAGAAACCTTCCTTCACAACATTCTTGCTTGTTCCTCCTCCACTCTAACCTCCAGCTTAGAAGCTCACATCCTGTATGTTTCACTTGAACTTGTGTGCATTACTGCCATACTTGGGGTTATATCTGACACAAGACCCTGGAGAACTCATAGAGCTGGCTTTAAAGCACATTTAAACCAAACCTACTCACTGGCACAAGAGTTCAAGTATGAACCTATACACTCTTAAATATTAAATTCCCAGCAAAAATAAACAAACAAAAACCCTAAGACACTAAGATTGAAACTAAAGCAGGAGACATTACCCTAAGGTCAAGGCATCTGAAAATTACCTGAAACTGTCAGTAAAGATTTAAATGTGTTCCTGTAAGCATTTTTCTAGGAAGAAAGTCCATGTATCTCATCAAATTTGAAGTGTTCATTTATTTAAATATAAGTACCATTGAAGATGCTCCAATTAGCCACCAGAATGGAGATTTTAGATTCCTTAGGATTCACATGATGTCCACAAGACTAGAAACATACTCACCCCAAAGGTCCTTGCCCCTTGCTTTTGAACTGGGTATTTTCAGTCCCTACCTACAGTGTATTTCCCTCACAGAAAAACATGTACATGTCAAAAGGCTCAAACATATGGCTCCCTGATTGACTCCTCATATAACTCATCTGGGGGGCTAATTAAGACACGGCCAAACTATGTCCGTGCTTTAGTGAACATCAGTGCTCAAGCAAGTTTCACGCAACCTGATTAAAATTGACTCAAGGTATCTTACTTCAGTAATCACTTAGATGGAATGAAGTTTACATTAGTGGGATCAAGCATTCACCGGCCTCAGTGGAAATGAAAAGGGCTTATAGTAACAGGATTTATAAACCCACCCATTAGGTTAATGGCTAAATGATTTACATGTAACTTTCTCCCCCATCCCGCCATCCCTTATCCTTTAACTCAGTAAAAACTATGTTTGGCATTTTCCACTGCAGTGCCACACACAAAGGAAATAGCCTTTCTATTTTGGGACATTCTAATTTCTAATAATGGCTTGGGTAGCTACCATTAACTCTTTCAAAGCACAAATAACTGACTAATAAAATTAAGTATTCTATAAGGCCTGAAAGTGCTTAATTGATCATAATTGTCTATTTGAGAAGAAGGCGTCAGACTGGCTATGCTCAGATAATGAAGTTGGGCAATTCTGAAGCACTGCAATCAAGAAAATACTTATAGCTAAAAAGGATATTAGCATTTTCTAGAATGTGCAACATTTCCTTTATAACTCAGGTCATGGGAAATCTGACTAGAAAACGTGGAGCTCCCAGCCCCACAAATAGCAGATTTAACAGGTTGTTACTTGTCCTTACTAAGCACCTTGCCTGAAGCTCAGTCCTGGAAGAGTACACAGCTGGTGGTCTAGAGAATCTGAAGTTAGAGAGTGACCAAGGTGTTGCCATCACCATTTTGACAGCCACATTTTTGATTTCTTGAAAGCTCCTTTTTAGGATTAGTGTGTAACAAGACAGTCATTGGACTGTCTATCTATTAGTCTCTGTTTCAAAGAAGTTGAGAGGAAGGAGAACCTTTTAAGCCCAACAACTCAGAGGGTAACTTCCTTGCTCAGAACCAGGGCTAAATACTAAATTCTGTTCTCTAATGACCATACTTTCTACATAACCTCTTATGCAACTCTTTATTGTTCACAAAGTAGTATCCCTTCCTTGAGAGAATTATATTAAGTGAAACAAGTCAGGCACAGAAAGAGAAATACCACATGTTCTCACTTATTGGAGGGAGCTAAAAATTAATATATAAATTCACACACACACATACACACACACACACACAAACCGGGTGGGGGGGAAGAAGATATAACAACCACAATTATTTGAAGTTGATACAACAAGCAAACAGAAAGGACATTGTTGGGGGGGAGAGGGGGAGGGAGAAGGGAGGGAGGTTTTGGTGATGGGGAGCAATAATCAGCTACAATGTATATCGACAAAATAAAATTTAAAAAATAAATAAATAAATAAAAATAAAAAAATAAATAAATAAAAATAAAATAAAATCTATTAAAAAAAAAAAAAAAAAAAACAAAGTAGTATCCCTTACCTGTTCCACCCATTCATCTTATTAGAAATTCAGAAAACAGATTCTATCAGCTAGCTCACTTCAAAGAAAAATCTTCTTTCAGAAAGATGGTCCAGTTTTAGGGAAATGTGTTGTAGACACATGTTCAGGAATGCCTCTAGAATAAATATATTTATTCTAACATACTGTCATTTATCAATCACTTTTTCTCCTATTCCATGACCTTCTATAATTTCTCTAAGAAGAATCTGCAGAAATTTTGAAAGAAACAGACAGAGATCAAGTTGAGAAAAGTCATTAGGATGGAGGTGCAGAATGTGGAGAAGCAATATAAAAGCAATACAAGATTTGGCTACTCACTGCTAAAAACCAATCTCCTTCACTTTTGAACTTTGTGCATTTCCACTTTCTAATCTGGCCAAGGCTCAAGAATTTGATGCAAATTATAGGAAGCGCTGTATATTCTTTTCGTTTAAAACCTCAAAAAGAAACTCAATCATTCATACACCAAGTATTAACTGAACACTTCTTGTGGGCTAGGTGGTAGAGAACACAAAGGTGACGGCCTGGATTTAGGCCATGAGAAAGAGATAGGAGTCAAGAATGATATCCATGTTCCTGGCTTAACAACTAGGTGGAAAGTGTTGTCAATCCAGGAAGAGATACGGACTGGGGAACAGAACCATAAGGGCAGTTTTGGAATTGAATAGGATATGCCTGTGGGACATCTAAATGGAGATCATAGGGAGGCAGACAGAAGCAAAGGTGTTCAGCAAAGGGAACATGAGGTGTTTCAGGTACAGGCAATCCAACCCTCAACAGAGACACAACATATGAATAAATCAAAGCAACGTCAACATGCAGACGATAACAGAACCCTTCAAAATGGATGGCACAGCTCATTGAAGGGGTGCAGCAGGAGAAAAGGGAGACCAGGCAAACTAGCACCAAAACCAAGGATATGGTGCTAGAGTGGCAGGTGCTCCATGGGTCTCCTAATCCCTCATTCTTCCTCCAGTACCTTCCACTCCCTTTCAGCTATCAGATCTCCGTTCTTTCTGACACAATTGGCAGGTGTCACACAAACCAGAGGCCACTGGCAAATCTGATGCAGGCTGCCACATCAGACAGCCAGGCACCACACTGACCTTTAATGAGAACGATCCTAACAGGTGGCTAGTGCCTAATACAAATAATTGTATTAAGCCTCTGAACAAGATTAAAAAAAGGGGAGCACGGGCCGAGCCCGTGGCGCACTCGGGAGAGTGCGGCACTGGGAGCGCAGAGACACTCCTGCCGAGGGTTTGGATCCTACATAGGAATGGCCGGTGCACTCACTGGCTGAGTGCCGGTCACGAACAAGACAAAAAAAGGGGGGGGGGGGCACGTTGCCTTTTCATGAACACCCAAAACAGCTAGTCTGTGGCTCAACAAATAGCAAACAAAACCTTTTAAGTGGTTCCCCTCCTTGAGGCAATGCTGATGGGCTCAACAGATAGACTGAACACCAATCAATTTACATCCCAAGTAAAGAACCTCCTATAGCTCCTACATAACCCTCCCTCTCTTCTGTGTGTGTGGGGGGGGGTCTTTTTATGTAAAGTTTGGTGCCATTTGCTAGCAGTTATGATTTATACTTATCCAACAAAAGAAAAGCAGCAATGGGAGAGGGGGTTCCGCCTCGGTATCCAAATTATATTCTTCAAACCCTTCCAAAGAAACAGTCATAAGTAATGATATTAATTGCCTTTGTCATTAATTAGGTTTTATAACATCAAATGTCTCACAGTTCTCATGGACCTTTAACCTCAGAGCAAGCCACTGTTTAGACAGAACAGACAGCTGTAGCTCAGGGGGTAGATGGGAGTGGGAGGGGCCTGTGCAACCTTCTCTGAAAGACAAACAACTCGACCATGGCCCAGAAATTCCGCTGCATGGTAAGAAGCCAGAAGTCCTGCGACCTGCAGTGGGTCCCCACGTGCTGATCTACAGTCTTTCTCCCTGACCTTTACATACAAAAAAAAAAAAGACCTTTCTTTCCCCCTGGAGACAACCTCCTCTGCTCCCACCCTCTTAAACCTTGTGACTATGAATGGCATGACTAGAACGAGCCACACACCACTGGCATGTCAGTACCCAGACAAAGAATCCAAGCAGTAGATCATATTCTTGTCAGCTGCAAAAGAGCCAGCACTTCAGCTGCTTCTCATTCTTTATTTTTAAGTGGCAGGACAGACTCAAGGGCATGGTGGCCTGTCACCCAAGAAGAGACTAAAGATTAAAAAAGATAAAAACCAAAACCCTTAAGGGTACACAAACTCACATAGCTTGGGAACTGAATAAGTACTTCAGAAAAGCACATATAGCATTTTACAAACCACTTATACAAGGGTACTTCAAAAAGTTCATGGAAAGATTTGTATTGCTTTTTAATTCTACTTCTCTACAAACTTTCTGAAATACCCTCGTAAGGCTGTTTCACTTAGTGACATGGTAGGGGGGAAACTGATCATGGGAGCAAAAAAAGAAAATAATCGAACCAACTACAGATTAGTTCCTAGTCAATGGGACTAACAAAATAATTCTCCTGCTACTAATTTGTAAAATACTTATTTTCAGAACTCTGAGTCCAGGGCACTAAAATGTTGGGATGTGCTACCCATAAGGAAGTTACCTATTCAATCAGTCCCAAAAACCAAAGAGTGTGCAATATTAAATATAAATCAATAAAAATTTAAAAGTATAGTTAAGGGAGAATAACTTACCTACGCAGAATATAAAATGTGTTTTCCTTTTTTCCCTATAGCACCACCATCACCACCAGATCATTCTTAACTAATTCTTACAAGCTGAAGACCAACTTGGATTTTGATGTATAAACTGCTTTTGACGATATTTCATTTTAAACAGATAAACACTTTTTTATATAAAAAAAAAATGCAAGGCAAAGACACCCTTTTGAGAAACTAAGAAAACAGATGTGGAAGCCATTTGTTTAGATGAAGAGGAATTTTCGCTTTTATAGGAATACAATGATTCATGAAGAGGAAAAAAGTCCGTCATCAAGTTTACTTCAATAGATACTCTTGGGTTTGAGGCAGCTTTCTAAATATGGCCAACGCTTTTCTTCACATCCCATCTCTCCTGAAATATCTCAAACCACCACTAACAAACATTACTTTTATCATCTTTGTTCTTTTAAATTTTCTGCTTAGTTAATATATTGTGCAGGAAAAAAAACACAACTCTGGTACTAAAGCATTACATACTTGCTTTTATTACTTAGATAGCTGGACAAAATACCTACTGCTCTGGTGATTTATTAAAAAAAAAAAACACTAACTTGAGATTATTCAAACAGGAATACGAGAAACCCCAATAACTTAATAACAGCTCTCCTCAACCCCAAAGGGGACGGGATAAGAGAATAGTGAAGTTTTTCCAAGAACCTCTATCAAAGAGAAAAATCAACATTCTTGGTTTCTGTTTAATGGAGATGTTTAGAAGAACTAAAACAGGAAAAGAAACAAAGAGGCATTAGGCTCAACCTAGGCAAATGCTTAAGAAATTTCTCTCCTCCCATCTTATACTCAATGCCCATCTGCTTCCATCCTCTGTTCCACGCCCATCAGCTGCTCTCCTCTCGGAGGTTCTCTCTGGGCTAAGAGGCACAAGATCTGCAGGTATGAGGTGATTACCTACCATGCTCCTCTGCCTCTTCAACAAAGGGATAAGGCCAAATCAGCCAATGTTGCTCAATTTTTTCTTTTTTATAAACAAAGGAACACTCACAATTCCCTACCTCTTAAGATTCTGCCATGACCCCAACTGAAAAAAATCTCTTTTCTGCCAATATTTTGTAAGTTTACTTTCTATAGTTTTTATTTCAAAACTAGATGGTTTAACCTATTCCAAATATAACAACATTAATTTTGAATATGCATTTTCAAACTACACATACTCCCCCTATGAGCTATGGCTCAGTCTATGAACCCCCTAATGATCTACAAAATTCTGTATTCATGCATGTATGGACTCTTCTGCACAAAGAATCCACAGCTTTCACCCAATTTTCAAAAAGGTCATGACTCAAAACAGATTAGCCTCCTCCTCAAAACCTGTAGTGATTTTATACTTAATGCCAAACTAGTCCAGAACTAGTATAGGGAACTTCCTGGTGTATTCTATAGCACTGGGTACTCTTGATTCACCTAAAAGATTGCCAAAGAGGAATGACTGGTTTTGCTGGCTCCAATGGCACCTATAAACCCTTTGCTAACCATCCTAAAAATGGGTGCCAACCATCAGTCACAAGGTGAGGGGAGAAAAAACAGATGAACCTTAACAAACCCATGAACACTATTATCACTACTACAAAGACGTGTATTTTGGAAGTCGGTTAGTTTGAAGACTGTACGTAAGGAATTTTACACATCATAATAGCTTTTATAGTTTGTTTATTCAACACATATTGAGCTTCTCCTACATGAGAAGTATTCTTACAGGTGCTGGATGAGGCAAGGGAATGCCTTGACCTAATTTTAAAACAATCACAAAGGCAGCAGCATGGAGAGTGGATTGTGGGAAGCAAGGAGTAGAAGCAGTAGTCCAGAGAAGAGATGCTATGGGCATGGGATAAGGTGGTAGCAGTAGAGCTGGATGAAAAGTGGTCAGGACATGCTAAAGGTTTAAATGTAGAAAGTGAAGAAAAGAAAGAAAAGTCAAAGATAATCCTTTGACTTTTAGCTTGAGCAATGAGTAGATGGTGGTGCCTCTTTTAAATACACAATGAGATAGCAAAAGCTTGTTTGTGAAACTAGTCGTGCTGATTACAAGAGATTAGTTATAAAGTTGAAATGCAGACATTCTTGTACCAATGCTGAGAGTGTTTAATAGTGGGCATTTCATGATAACCTGATCCTTCCTACTACAGGGACACACACTTTACCAACAGTACAATCCCTCCTCCAGCAAAGAATTAGTTCCAGTTCCTAATACTAGTACTTAACATTCCTCCTCTCTCCTTTATTTCTAAATTCTACACCGAATCCTCTTGAATACAACCATCAATCTAATGTTATGCTTCACCCAGAAGACCGAACATTTAGTGGTCAAAGTTTTCTAACAATATCCTTTCCTATCTCAATCTACCACTTCTGTTTACAATCTTAGGAGTAACCCTAAGCAACTAAATAAATCCTCTAATTCAACAAGTATTTCCAAAGGGCTCAGAACGAGGGAAGTACAACAGTAATTTCACTACCCTTAAAGAACTAAAAATACAAATGCGATCACTTCAAACTAAGCAGTTTTCACTGTCTGACAATGAAAGAAACAAGACTCAAGAGTTGCACTGCAGATACATACAGGAATACTGAGCCAATCACACCAAGTCCCACACCAATGGACTCATCTATTAAAATCTTCTCTTTGGAGACATGCCTAACTCTTCAGAAAACAGTCTGAAAAGAGAAGGAACACGGCTCTGAGTCCATGCAGGGAATAGCACTATTAATATAAAAAGGGAGGGAGGGCAGTGCTAGTTAAAAAAAAAAAAAAAGAACGGGATGGTTTCTCACACCATCATTTAAATGTCTTTGTCCTTGCCTATTGCATCTTTCAAAAAGGAAGCAATGAGGTACAGGTCAGGGACAGACATAATGTCTGGAAACCTGGGATCCAATTGCCTTTAGTGGCATGACTAGTACCCCCTTTAAGGCCTAGCTTTCTCATTTCTTCATAATCCATAGTGTCATTCCTTTCAGATAAGAATCTCCCCTCTTCTCTCCCCAGCATCTTTCACCTTTCCCTTCCCACTAGTGCCTTTCTTTCTGTTTCTGCAGTATCCATTTCTACTCAATAAAGGGTTATTGATTCACTTGATAAATACATAGTGACAGTCTATACTGCTTAAGAACAGTGCTTAACTCTTTGAAGATGAATAAAATACAGTCCATGCCCTTGAGGAGTTTGCAATCTACATGCTAATTACTGACAATGGCCTCATTCTTTTTTATCTTTTAGGGCTTGACTCCCCACCCCCCCATGCTTAATGTGTAAAACCTATGCTGCCTCAGTAGCTTCATTTTCAGAGCTCACTCAAATTGTTCTTTCAAAGGTCAATAAAATCTCTTACCAAAATTAATGGTCACTGCTTAGGTTAGATTCTTCAACAATCATCTCAGCATTTATCCTGATGGAATCAAAAGGCACTTCACCGTTTTCCCTTCATCATCATTACCCTCCACCAGACTCTAATGACAAAGCCCATACATGAACATGTCTCCAGACACTGTCAAATTTCCCATGTGGGCAAAATTGTCCCCACTGAGAATCACTGGCCTATACTGATGACTAGAAATATTTCCCTATAATCCCTGTGCACACATGATTCAGAAGTGACTGATTTGTCATAAAGCATACTGATTCCAGACGTATGTTGGACTATTGCTGTCAAGATTATTTAGTGCATGGAACTGTGTTATCCAAGATGGATTTTTTCATGTTTAGGCAAACTTTAAAAAGTCTCCAAATATGCCAGATATCTTACCTTTGCTCCACCCTACTCTCTGGGAGGGAATGCTGACCTAACAAACTATATGAAAAGAGCTCCTTTGCTCACTAATTTCCATCTGGGTTTGGCTAATGGGGATGTCGAGCTAGGGCTGGGTCTGTAGCTCACAGATCCCTCAAGCCCGTTGTCCAGACTGGGTCACAAACCCTTCACATGCAGGTCTACGAGCTAGGTAACCGGCAAAAAGGTCCTTGGAGCCATAGGTTCGAGAGTGTGGACACGCACAGTGGACACCTGAGGCAGTCAACGCCAGCCAAGTGGCAGCCCGTGGATGAGCACCAACTTCACCCACACACAACTTATTTACAAAGAATGAACTGCACCACCCCAACCAGATCTAAGGCAAGGGGGCCTGATTAAATTATTCTATTCTCCCAACAATTCACCCCTTCAGGGTCCCTCGCCGTACAATCTATGCATTCAGAATCTTCCACGATGTTCGCTTAGCGAGGATAGATGACCCTTGCATTCACATATTACACATTCCATCCCAGTCCCAAAAGTATGTTGTAGCACCAACTCAAAGTCCAAAGTCTCACCTGAGACTAAAGGCAAAATTCCTTTCAGCCATGAACCTGTAAAGAGTCAAAAACAAGTTTATCTGCTTCAAAGATACACTGGGACAGACATTGGGTACACATTCCCATTCCAGAAGGGAGGAATAGAAAGGAAAAACAGGCCCCAAACAAATCCAAAACCCAAACAGGGCAAATGTTAAGCACACTGGGGCACCTGGACCCCTAAAGCGTTGGGCAATCTCGCTCCTACGGCTCCGCCAAGTGCAGCCCATTCAGCTGCCCTGGTGCCTGCAGCTTTTCCAGGTTGGCACTGCACATTGCCAGCAGCCCCACAGTTCTGGGCTCCAGGTGGCAGTCCCGCCATCCTGGCTCCACTAGACATTTCCTCAGTGAGGGTTCTCTGTGGGGGCTCCAACCCCACTTTTCTGCTCCACATTGCTCCATAGATGACCTCCGCAGCAGCTCCACCCCTGCAGCAGGTCTCTGCCTGAGTCCCCCAACTTTTTCATACATTTTCCAATATCTAGGTGGAGGCTGCTATGCCTCCACTGCTCTCACATACTGCTGGCCAGCAAACTTAACACAACGTGAACGCCACCAAGGTTTTTGGCTTTTGCTCTTTGGAGGTGCTGAGGCAGGACTGCCCCAGCCAGAGCAGCTGGGATGCAGGGAGCAGTTTTCTGAGGGCAGCAGTGCCCCAAGTCTGTCCTCCAGAGAAACTTGGGTCTCCTAGGCCTCTGTGAGGGGAGGGGTGCTCCCCCAAACTTCTGAAATGCCCTCAGGGCCTTTTCATTGTCTTGGCTATTAGTATTTAGTTGCCCCATCCCTGGCTCCTGAATTACCTGAATCAGCTCAGCTTACACAGACTATTCACTCACAGTCTCAGGCAGTTCTGCAGCGTTCACCCACAGTTCAAACAACTGCATTCACTCAGTCACTCTTTTCTCGGGTTTATATGGCACCCATTGAGCCATCTGCTTTCTCAGGTTTATACAGCACCCGGCCAGCCATCGGGTTTAAGTAGCACCCTCTGAGCCTTCTTGGGTTTAAGTGGCACCCAGTGAGCCATCTACCTTCGGACAAACACAACATGCGTTTACTACATCATCTCCAGAGCACGTTACACCATCCACCCCTAGGTCCCATAGCTACAGTGGCCAGGGGCTCTCCCTGTTTCTGCTGCTTTACTGTCTCCCCAAGTCAACCAATTCGTCGTGGGTAGACGGGACATAGTTGGTGAATTGAGCCACCTGTGGATCACCCACCAGTTGTCTGTCTGGTCCCATAGGCTGCTCGTGTCTCAATTTCTCATGCCCAACAGGTTGTGCCTGGAGACGCACGGTTTCCCCCAACTTACCACTGGGTTTTTCATCTTCCATGGTGTGAGAAGCAGGAGTGGACAGTCGCTGCATGTCATCCTCCAGGACAATCATCCACGTTTCCAACAACTCTGCTTTCTGCCGCAAATCTCAATCAGTTTGCAGCACAGTGAGCAGTAGCCAGGCTCCAGTCAGCAGAAAAGTGGCCACCAGGCACCACATACTCAAGGATAGCCACATTTCCTCCCCTTCCCAAGGGATTTTCCGTTGTAGTGCCTGGTCTATGTTGCCTTCAATACAGTAAGCAGCAACCAGATCCCGGTCAATAGGAAGGTGGCCATAGGGCAGAGCATATTCAAAAGCAGCCACATTTCCTCCTTCTTCCAAGGGCTTTCAGCTCCAATACCTGCTCAGAATCCTGCTACGACTACCCCAATTGTCATGCTAAGGCTGGGTCTGGAGCTCACAGACCCCTCAAGCCTGTTGTCCAGACTGGTTCACAAACCCTTCACATGCAGGTCTATGAAATGGGTAACCGGCAAAAAGGTCCTTGGAGCTGTAGGTTCAAGAACATAGCCAAACACGGTGGATGCCCGAGGCAGTCAAATCCAGCCAAGTGGCAGCACCACACATGCACACCAACTCCACCCACACACTTATTTACAAAGAATGCACCACACCACCCCCAACCAGACCTAAGGTGAGAGGGCCTGTTTAAATTATTCTATTTTCCCAACAGGGGAATACTGCATAGATGTGGAGAGCAAGAGGGAGGAAGAGAGTGAGGGCAGTTATTTATGCCCCTGGCTTGGTATCAGGAGGCCCTCTTCACCCAACTCCCTCTTTCCAGGTTAGGTGTGTGCTCCCTCCCCTTACCTAAGAGCATATAACAACCCTACTGTTATCAGCCCTGGGATTCACACAATTCTCTTGTGATTTTACTATACTAGGCCCACATTTTTGTAAATAATTCATTTATCAAATTACCCTATTAATCCCAGTGTCATCTCTTCCATGCCAGGATCCTGACTGATATGTACAGCAAATACACTTTAAAACAAAAAAAGCAGTTTTAAAATGTTTTGCTTGAAACTCCATCCTCCTGAAAGTAGACTCACAAGATACATAACATCTTGAAAATCTAGGCTTTTAAAATTTGTAAATAAGAAGATATACTGTGAACTTTCTTTAAAAAGCAAATCTATGATATATCTCGTTCACTGTGGCATATTAACTAAAAATGTTCAAATTTTTATTTCTCTTAGCCCTACTTTATCCCAAAGAGAAAGAAAAATAATAGAACACTACCTCCACCATATGGTCTTGACAATTTTGGAAATTATGTTATTATTATATGTTAACATACATAGTTATATCTCCATGTATATAATTTGGGTCTCTAATTACACTGTGCATTGAGGACCAGGACTATATCTTACATTTGTTCTCCTCACACTCAATCATGCTTTGCAATAGTTCCTTTAACAGAGAATATATTTGAAAAATATTTATGGACAGTTGGAAATAGTACCAACAGAAACAGAACATAAGGAAGCAGGAAAGCTCACCCCAAAAGATACACTCAGTTACTTTAGTATTTTCCTTATTTGGCATGCCTTATCAAGAGATTCTGCTACCAGAAGAAAAACAAAAGCTTCACTGTAAGGTGACTATAAACTTTTAGGAAAACAGCTGTATAACATCAAGATTATTTTCCACAAGTAGCCAACATGAAATAGAATTTACAACAGAGACAGGAAGAAGAGTAGGTGGAGTTAGAATAGAAGGAAATGAGGATGCTCAACAAGAATTAATTACTGGCAATTACACATGCTACAGCCTCTCTTCTTTCTCCACCCTCTAGCTAATCAACAGTGGGAACAGATGTGGTCTGTGGTATTGGGAAGGGGGGTGCTTAACAGCTGTTTGGAGAACATGCCATTAAAAAGCAGCCTTATCCACAGAAACCCAAGAGTTTTACTGTTTGAAAGAAAAGAGTTAATGAATAATGACCATAGTCATACGCTGAACTTCAGCTCATTCAGGCCAATGATTAAAGTCTCTCCTGATTTCTGATAAACAATACCAGTAGCTTTGGTATTTTCTGTTATAAGAGTTCCTCAATATTTAAATCTATTTCACATATCTCATTCAAGTACTCCCAAAATCAGTACAGAAATCCAACTACTCCTTATTGAGTAAGCATTCAATAAATCTTAACTACGATAATGATGCTCACAAGAAAAACTCCTAAAACTCCCACTACATGGAATACCAAATTAGGGTGAAATAATCCTAAATTTGCTAGACCATCTTTTTAGATACTCTTTCACAGGATAAGAAGTTTATGCAACATGGAACTCAGAACATTCTAGTTTACTCCTTACAGAATGTAAAGAATGTAGTACTTGTCAATGCATAGTCTTTCCTAAAGATAAAAACACAAACCAAAGCCCAGGGATAAATTAAAAACAATACAGGACAACAATTAAGGATTTAACAAGAAATGTAGTTTACTCATAGAACAAAAGTTCCAACCTCTTTCTGGTAATGAGTTGTTTTTGCTTCCTCCAAAGTCTGATGACTGCCAGTTTGGCAGGGTTAGGAGGGTCAATGGCATTCCCACCTCATCTGGGACACCCCCAAGGCCCAAGGAATGGGAATAGGTGACACAGATCTGGCTTCAGGAATTAGCAGTTGACTGATACATGGTCTGAAACCCTCATGCTGGAGTAGCAGAGATTTTTGTCTTCTAAACCAGTTAGGTTCCAAAAGGCTATACATGTAAGTCCATTTGTTCACAAATCCAAAGTGATAATAAATAAATGATTATGCTACCGATTGACAGCAAGCATACTGACTGCTTTTGCTGAAACGTGCAATTCTGCTTTGAAAGTTACTGAGCAGCTTAAAAACTGCAAGTCCTTCTTAGGTTAAATGTTATTTACATATACGTAGTTGGAGGGTATATATACACAAAGAATGTTTGAGAATATGTTTGAGAGTGCACATATTCATATGCACTTGCAGGATACGACACTAATTTTTCATATCTAATCTTATTAAATTGAACTTGTATATTCTCAAATTTACTTCTATGTATTTTTTGGGCAACTTCAAAAATTTCATTCAGTTTCAGTATATGCAAATTGCATAAACTATGATTCAATCCTGTTGGGTATAATTAGAGAAAATGGAGCTGGGGTTGAGAATAGGAAAGGAAGGTAAAAGCTAATGTCAGAACAGGAATAAAGATTTTTAGAATGAAGGCACATACTGATGGCATCTGAGAGTCAGCAGCAGGGGCAGAATGTGAGTGAGGACTCCAGGGAGATGGACAAAACCAGTCATGGGAGAGAAGGGGTAAAGCCCTGATACATGCTTATTATTGCCAACAAAGCAAATTTTCTATTAAACATGGGATAGTAAATGAAAAAGGATATATAGCATCTCTTACTACTAAATAAAAGAGTATAAATTAAAGAGTGATTTGCATTACATTTAGAAGATTTATTTAAATGAATGTAAATATCATTTATTCCTAAGAGTTTCCTTAGATACGCTCTCAACTTCAGACCCCTTGCAACTCTAGTTTCCATGAGGCTTAAAGTTCTCAGAATTAAATTCTACATACTCCTCCTGGGAGGAAGAACTATACCCTTCCTTTGCAATTCACCAGGATAAAGCTATTCTTTTTGGTATGTTCTGCAAACCCACCTTTTGATCCCTAGAAATAATTTTAATTATCTGCGAAAGAACGCATAAGAAAGTTTAACTTAATCCTTCATCCTGAATTATGCTGCTTTTCTGCATCAGCAAAGACACATTACCATGTACAATAATGAGCTTTTTTTTCCTGATAGAGAATATATTTGGGAGAGAAATGGGAGTTTCTGGCAAAAAATAAAGGCTTCATTACTTCAGCTTTAAATATAAATTAGGCACTCAGCAGCTTGCAAGTTAGGACAATTTTCCTTACACAAGGTAAGATGAATTATATTTTATTCCTTAGTTCTTAACAAGAGTCACTTCCTTAGACATACCTAACCCTTAAACAAAGGCTTTTCTTTGTCACAGTTAGGGAAATGTTTTTATTACTGATGTTCTTTAAATATGAATAAAAATCCCTTTTCTATACTCATGCTCATAACAAGCTGTTACTTCGACAAAGAATATAAAAAATGAATATAGAAATAAAAAGGGGAATATTTGCTTTCTATGTGAACATTACACTTATCACCCCAACTAGTGGAAAGGCCTTTAAAAAGAAAAAACTAATCCATGAACACGGGATATCTTTCCATTTATTTGTATTTTCTTCAATTTCTTTCATCAATGTTTTAGAGTTTTAGTGTACAGGTCTTCTACCTCCTCGGTTAAATTTACTCCTAAGTATTTTATTCTTTTTGATGCTATTGTAAATAGGATTGTTCTCTTAATATCTTTTTCAGAGCATTCGTTGTTAGTGCATAAAAATGCAACTGATTTTGATATGCTGATTTTGTATCCTGCAATTTTACTGAATCCATTTATTAGTCCTAACAGTTTTTTGGTGGAATCTTTATATATTTTTCTATATATAAGGTTTCTATATATAAGATCTTGGGGTTTTCTTTTTGGGGGGTGGTTCTACATATAAGATCATATCATCTGCAAACAGACTGTTTAACTTCCTCCTTTCTGACTTGGATACCTTTTATGTCTTTCTCTTGCCTAATTGCTCTGGCTAGGACTTCCAGTACTATGTAGAATAGAAGTGCCAAGCGTGGGCATCCCTGTCTTGTTCCTGATCTTAGAGGAAAAGTTTTCACCTCTTTACTGTTTAGTATGATGTGAGCTTGTCACACGAGTGTATGACCTTCATTGAGTAGAGGTACATTCCTTCTACACCTAATCTGTTGAGAGTTTTTATCATAAAAGGATGTTGAATTTTGTCAAATGGTTTTTCTGCATCTATTGAGATTATCCTATGATTTTTATCTTTCAGTCTGTTAATGTGGTGTATCCATTTGCTGATTTGCATAATGTTAAACTATTCTTGCATCCCAGGGATCATGGTATATGATCCTTTTATTGTCCTGCTGAATTCTGTTTGCTCCTATTTTATTGAGGATTTTTGCATCTATGTTCGTCAGGGGCAATGGCCTGTAATTTTCTTTTCTTGCAGAATCCTTACTTGGCTTTGGTATGAGGGTAATGCTAGCCTCATAAAATGAGTTATTATTTTTAAAATGAGAATTAGTGTTGTTAAAGTATCCATACTACCCAAGGCAATCTATATATTCAATGCAATCTCTATCAAAATTCCAATGGCATGTTCCACAGAAATAGAAAAAACAATCCCAAAATTTGTATGGAACCCACAAAACACCCCAAATAGCCAAAGCAATCTCAAAAAAGAACAAAGCCAGAGGCATCACATTCTCTGACTTCATACTATATTACAAAGCTAAAGTAACCAAAACATTATGGTACTGTCATAAAAACAGACACATAGACCAATGGAACAGAATTAGAGAACCCAGAAATAAACTCATGCATATATAGTCAATTAATCTTTAATAAGGTTGCCGAGAAACACAATGGGGAATGGAAAGTCTCCTCAATAAATGGTGGTGGGAAAAGTGGATATCCACATGCAAAAGAATAAAATTGGACCTTGGTCTCACACCATATATAAAAATTAACTCAAAATGGATTAAAGACTTAAATGTAAGATCTGAAACTGTAAACTCCTAGAAGACAACATAGGGAAAAAGCTCTTTGATACTGGTCTTGGCAAGGATTTTTTGGATATGACACCAAAAGCACAAGCAACAAAAGTAAAAATAAACAAGTGGGACAACATCAAACATCAAAAAGGAAACAATAAACAAAAAGAAAAGACAACCTAGGAAATGGGAGAAAATACTTATAAATCCCATGTCTTATAAGGGGTTAATATCCGAAATATATAAGGAACCAGTGCAACTCGATAGCAAAAAAAACCAAGTTGATTAAAAAAGGGATAAAGGACCTGAATAGACATTTTTCCAAAGAAGACACAGAAATAGCCAACAGTTATATGAAAAAGTCCTCAACATCACTAATCAGAGAAACGGAAATCAAAACCACAACGACCTCACACCTGTTACGATAGCTATTCCTACAAAAGACAAGATATAACAAGTGCTAACAAGGATGTGGAGAAGAGGGAACCTTTGTACACTATTGTTGGGAATATACATTGGTATAGCCATTACAGAAGACAGTACGGAAGTTACTCAAAAAATTAAAAATAGACCATACGATCTAGCAATCCCACTTCTGGGTATATATACAAAGGAAAAGAAATCAGTATCTTGAAGAGATATCTGTACCCCCATGTTCATTGTAGCACTATTCACAATAGCCAAGACATGGAAACAACCTAAGTATCTGTCAACAAATGAAAGGATAAAGAAAACACACACACACACACACACACACACACACACACACACACACACACACACACACACACACACACACACACACACACACACACACACACACACACACACACACACAGTGGAATATATTATTCAGCCATAAAAATGAAGGAACTGCTGCCATTTGCGACAACACGGATGAACCTGGAGTACATTAACGCTGAGTGAGATAAGCCAGACACAGATTTTGACTGTGGTAATCATTACACAATGTACACATATATCAAATCATCATGTTGTACACCCTGAATACATATAATCTTTAACTGTCGATTACATATTTTTTAAAAAAAACAATTGTCCTTTAAGGCTTTAATATTGTCTGACCTTGCAAGAAAGTAATGGCTTTTGAAAGTGAAAAAGGGATTAAATACACATCCAATCATATATAATCACTCTAATGTATCAACCACCAGTATTCGTGGTATTTTACTCTTACCTTTTGTAAAAGGTGATCACTTCTTTCATACAACTTTCTCCATCTATCCGGAACTCAGTATATCTAGATAATCTCTGTTCTATAAAGCTCTTGAACAAGACCTATACAGTCCCATCCTTCACCATGGCATAGTACTGGTCACCTACAATAAATATGCCTCTACATTATATTCAGCCACTCACAAGACCACTCCTAGGTAGGCAAGGATCAAAGACATTTCCCTAGATGTTTTGTCCTGAATACATTATAGGATACTGCATCTTTAAACCTGAAGTTCCCTGAATCACTCATGTCCTTGGATGTAAGTCTGGATTTTTCCTTTAATTCTGTACAACGTGAATATAGAAGGAGAAAGAAAAAAAGGTAAATGGGATATGCTCAACAGCTTACTGAATTAACTTGTAACACAAGATCCTATCATGTGATATCAAACTTTTAATATTAGCTTTACACTTGAGAGAGTCTCCTATTGTCAAATGCCTTTTCAAGTTAAACTCCCTGACTCATATTTAATCTCATGAGTACAACTGACCTGAATTTTTGTACCATGAAATTTCAACTGTGTGAATCATCATAAGATTATTGTCAGTTGGTCACTTTTCCTCATATATGGTTGTGTATTTTCTATTTAGGGCAGAACAGTGGACCTGAACCTATTTTTCTGTTGCTTCAGCAAATAACCACAGAAAGAAAGAGATATTGGACATTTTAATTATTAAATTAGTTTCTACTTCAATTCCCATTGCTACTTACCTGAAAGACCTATAACTTAGGAAGTGCTAAGAAAACAGCATGGAGCTGGGGACCTATCCCTCCTCCCATAACTAGGCAAGGAGCACGCCAAAAACACCACTTCCATGTGACCACAGCCACCACAATAGCCACAATCTGCCGCAAAAGTGGCTAGATGCCACAACCACCAGGCAGATGGCCCACCAGCCACTCAAGTGCATTGACACAAGGAGAGTCACCAGCGGAGACCAAAGAAAAGAAGAGGATGTCTCTCTCCACAAAGCCCATTCCAGACTGATAGAAGCATCTACTCTATGATAAATGTGGGGGACATGAACACACCTCTCTCAGCACTGGACAGATCATCTATGCAACAAATCAACAGAGTAACCATTACTCTTTCAGAAGGAGAGAAGAAATCTAGGATTATTAGAGGGGAGAGGGAGAGGGGGATGGAGAGAGACTGGATAAAGAGCATAAAGAATAAGTACAATTTGTGTTATGCTAAATATATTGATTTGATCAACATATGTCAATGTTGAACCCCAAAAATATGTATAATCAATTATGATTCAAGAAAAAATAAATAAATAAAATAGAATTTCTGCAATATGAAAAAAATAATAAAGTACAAATCTTGCTATTAAAAAAATAAAATAAAAAGCATACTTAACATACATATTTTATATCATCTAGGCAGGCTCAGTAGATGCATGTAGAAACATAAATTTTGTATATAAAATTATATATAAAAGAATTATTTGGTAATCTTCCCCCCCAAAACTAAGTAGAAGTTAGAGTCTCTAAAACAGTGCTATGTGACAGTACTTCCTGCGGGGATAGAAATGTTCTATATCTGTACTGGTAGTAGTCACTAGCCACCTATGGCTACTGAGCACTTGAAACGTGATTAGTGTGACTTAGAAATTGAATTTTTCATTTTATTTGATTTTAAATAATTTATTTAAATAGCCACATGTGGCTAGTGGCTACCATGCCTATTGAATACTTGAAATGTGGCTAGTGTGACTAACTAAAATTTTAATTTAATTTAAATTAATTAAAATTTAGATTTAAATAGCCACCTGTGGCTAGTGGCTAGTGGCTAGCATACCAGACAATGCAGATCTAGAACACTGAGATCTGGAGAAGTAATATGTGTAAGGAAAGCTGTTATTAACTGGAATCTATTTTGAGAATGAGTGGTGTGGAGACTGAGAAAAGGTAGAGAATGACCTGGTATTTTTATTAGTATAAAAAAAAAATCAACAAAAGGCTGTAAAGGGCCGTCACCACCCAGAAAACTCTTTTGAATCTCATCAATTAACTTGGTGTTAAGAATCCTTACAGGTATGGTCTAAAATTTCATAAAACAACTAAATTTATCCGTAAGAGAAGGTACTATGGAAGTTTAAATGGGAAAGATAGATATTCCCATTTTCAGGCCAAAAATTTACAGTAGGAAAGAGTGTAGGTTATGGCTAACTAAAAAGCAGAAATGGTTTCCAACATACCTATACATTTTATATTCCACTTGTGAAATTCAAATTAGATAATTCAGGTGAAAGGGCTCTGTGAAAAACTACAAAGCACTACATACACGTATCATTACTACTGCTACCACTATTGTTGTTATGGTTCTTGCCTTCAAGGAACTTGCAGATGTGTACCTGCCAAGGCCTTGCTGGCTGGCCATAGGTTTTGGTGAATGTATGGACAGTGCTACCACCTTACTTCTACTAAAAACACGACAAACATGGCTATCATTGGGTCTTAACATTGTTTTTTTAAATAGTAAACTGGATGATACTTTAACCCTAATTGTGGACAGCTGAAGAACAGGCAATAATGAGGGAACAATATAAGAATCTAGTGAGTGAAACTGGCTCACAATTCCAATGTTTGAGTCTCCACTATACCTCAAGCCATGTAATTCCTCCTTGAATGCAACTAATTTTCATGCTCCCTGGACCTTTTTCAGAGAATTCTAGTATATCCCCTAATTTTTAAAAAATCAAACATGTATGTTTGCATTCCAAGTCTTTTTAGGTTTAAATTTAGATATTTACCACATTTTCAAATAAATTCATTTAACCTCATTAAGACAGATTAGCCTGTACCATTGAAACATGTTGTAAGTAGGGATTGATCTTAAGAACAAAGATTTGCTATCAGTTACTCATATGAAAGACAGAGGTAAAATCTTCTATAACCACTTAAACTATATTACTGGCAGTACATGAGGACAACTGTAGGGGATTCACACATCCCTTCCACACCATGGATATAAGGCCAAAAAAGGCCACCCTTTGAGAGTAAACCTACTTGCACAATGGGTAAGGTGGCACTCTGTTGAAATGAAACAAGAGACTATCTACATGTGTGTGCCTAGGCCCACAATTTGAAAGCCTCTAAATATTCCCAAAGGTGATCTAAGTTTAATCTTGGGAAGCAGGCCTAGAACATGCTTGTCCTTTAGTAAACTGTATTGTAGCTTGGTTTGAAAAAACTTGTGTGAACAAAGGAAAATGGTCAGCATAGAAATAAGCCCAAAGAACCAGACACTGGCAAGCTTCACTGCGCAACACCACTCAGGGGAAACCCAAATAGTCCCTGTGGCAGGTGTATCCTAATCGTGGATTATCTAACCAAGTCCCTTTGTTTTGATTCCATTCTCACCAAGCAACCTTGTGATTGTAATTTGGCTTCCCATGTGGCTTGTCTATAAAGAGAAAATGCACTAATCTCTCAGTTCAACCTCACCAGTCTAATTAACAGCTGTAGTTCTCATTTCAAATGAACAAATTGGCATTAGGGCAAGTACATGTAAGTCTGACCATCCACAGTGTGCTAACAGGGTGGAATTTCCGAGCTTCTAAGAATATAAGCTGCTCATTCACCACTGAACCTCCTGTGCCTAGAACAGTGTGCGGCTCATGATAGCTTCTCAGTAAACACCAGGCGGAGGTCCAGAGACCTAAGATGGCTTCTATTGTCTTTCAATTCTAATTGCAATATATACTAAAAAGGACATAAATGTTCAATATGAAATGATCAGAAAGTAGATTTCAGTACAAATAATGTATTTAAGTATCATATGACCTAAAACTAATTTATTTGATACAATACACTTAATTAGAATTGCTTTGTTTTCAGGCCTTAAACATCATCTTTTTCATCCTTAACTCTTGAAAAACTTCCCCATGACAAACAAAAGCACTCAAAAACATTCAGAAGCTTGACGTATTCAGTACTCAAAATGCTCACTTTTTAAAGTGATAATGATTTCTCCCAGTGAAAATATTTTGAAAAGAGCTAACCCAACATTTCTCTTTTTCACCTTTCCCTAATTCCATAATTTATTCTAAATATCCAGTGGAGCTATTCCATATCAGTTCCAGTAAAGGCAACAACGAATAAAAAGTACTGCTAAGTTATCCAGCATCACACTTTGATTACAGCTATTAAAGCATGTCTCGTTTTGCTAGAATGTCACAAAACCAAAAATCCAGAGATTCTGTCTCTAACAGGCAAACCTCTTCACAGAAAACAACTATAACCTCTGGACAAGGTAAAAAACAACTATCTAAAGGCACTGAAGTGCAACCAAAAACATGCCAAAAATGGGGGGAAGTCTACAATTAGAAATAGGAGAAGGCATCAGGCAAGTTGCCCATTTCTCCAACTTTTTGCCCGAGGGCAGGCACGATAGGAGCTGTGTGGAACAGTAGTCTAACTGGTTTGAAGATCCAGAAAACAGAGTTCAAGGTAACCACAATAGCTGGAAAATAGAAAAGAAAAATTACCAGTATGACAGAAATGACAGAGATGATACCACTACCAACTCTACAGATATCAAAAGGACAAAAAGAGAATACTATAAAAACTTCATGCCAATAAGTCAAATTTCCTGAAAGATACAAATTACCAAAGATTACTCAAGAAGAAACAGACAACCTGAACAGCCTTATGTCTGTTCAAGAAATTAAATTTGTAGTTAAAAACTTTTACACAAATAAAAGTCCAGGCCCAGATCACTTCAGTGGTGAATTACTGCAAATATTTAAGAAATAATATCAATTCTATACAAACTCTCCCAGAAAATGGAAGAGCAGGGAATACTTCCCCGCACATCATATGAGGCCAGCACTACCCCAGTCTGACCAAGACTAACAAAGATATTACAAGAAAACCTCAGACGAATATCCCTCATGAATCTAAGTATAAAAATTCTAGAAATTTTAATAAATAAAACCCAAAAATATATTTTAAATATCCATATATCATGATCAAGTGGGGCTTATTCCAGGAATGCAAGGTTGGTTTTAACACTTGAAAATCAATCAATAAAAATCACCATAACAACAACTAAAAAATAAAACAGAACAAAACAAGAAAAGCCTCATGATCATATCAACAGATACAAAAAAGGCATTTTAAAAAATCCAACATCCATTCCTGAATTTAAAATCTGGAAACATAAAGAAATTTCCTCAACTTGAAAAGGAGTGTCTAAGAAAAATCTACAGCTGACAACATACTTAATGCTAAAAGACTAAATGTGTTCCCCCTAACATCAGGAATATCAAGGATTTCCACCCTAACCACTTCAGCATGATACTAGAACAACATGTGCTGATAATCACATCCTGCCTGTTTGTAAAATATAAATTAAAGAAAAAGCCAATTAGGAAAACTGAAGACTAATGATAGAAAAAAATGTAATAAAAAAGATCAGTAGAAGCAAAAGTTTTTTTAAAAAGATAAAATTGACAAACCTTTAGCTAGACTAAGAAAAACGAGAGAAGACAAATAAACTTACAAATGAAAGAGGACATTACAACTAATACCACAGAAATGTAAAGGATCATAAGAGACTTCTATGAACAATTATATGCCAACAAATAGGATAACCTAAAAGAATTGGATAAATTCCTAGAAACATACAATTTACCAAGACTGAATCATGAAGAGGAAATGTGAACAGACCAATAACAAGTAAGGAGATTGAATCGGTAATCAAAATTCCTAATAAAGAAAAGCCCAGGAACTGATGGTTTCACTGGTGAATTATACTAAACATTTAAAGGAGAATTAACACAAGTCTTTTCCAAACTCTTCCAAAAAATTGAAGAGGATGGAACACTTCCAACCTCATTTTACAAGGCCAGCTTTACCCTGATACCAAAGCCAGACAAGGACATAAAAAGAAAATTACAGGCCAATACCCCTGATGAACACAGATAACAAAAATCCTCAATAAAATAATAACAAACCAAATTCAACAGCACATTAAAAGGATCATACAGCATGATCAAGTGGGATACGGGTTGAATATCCCTTATCCAATATGGGACCAGAAGTGTTTCTATTTCAGATTTTTTCAGATTTCGGAATATCTGTATATACATAATGAGATATCTTGGGGATGGGACCCAACTCTAAACATGAAATTCACTCATATTTCATTTCATATACACCTTATACACATAGCCTGAAGGTAATTTTATACAATATTTTAAATAATTTTGTGCATGAAACAAAGTTTGTGCACATCGAACTCTCAGAAAAGCAAAGGTGTCACTATCTCAAGCCACCCACGTGGGCAATCTGTGGTTGTATGGCATCACCATCATTCCTGACTCTGAATTTGTATGTTACCAATAAGCAATCATTTTCTTACACTTATTCACACATAAGTACTTAACAGTAAGAAATGGCATACCATTAATACAGTGAAAAAATAATGTGTTCAGGGTAACTAAGCAGCACAATAGCATTACCAGAATACCTGCATCAGCTGTTAAACAACAGCAACCACAAACAACTGCAGGCACTTATGATGCTGTGTTTTGACACATTATATAGTAAAAGGTTACTGTATACTGTTTTTTATTTTTTTAGGTGAGAAGAAATATCAGAAGCAGTTGTGGGACCAGGAAGTGGGTCCTCTAAGGATAAGAAAGCATTCTACTGGATGACTTTTTAAAATATTTCCTCATTAAACAGTTTTCATCTTAGAAGTCTCTCTTTGACTTTATAAACTAACATGACTTCTCGTTCTGTTATGAATGCATGCTGCTCTAGTCCTTCAAAAAGCCCATCACACATTTTCACCATACTGTTTATAGGCACTTTTTCTGCGGTGTTTAACGTCTTCTTCATTCTATTACAGGATGAGTATCCCTTATTCAAAATTCTTGAGACCAGAGGTGTGGAATTTTCCACTTATAGTGTCATGTTGGCACTGAAAAACTTTCAGATTTTGGAGCATTTCGGATTTTGGATATTCAAAATAAGGATGTTCAACCTGTATAATAACCACAAACACCCATTGTGGCAAGGTGCTGAAATGCTGTTGAAAGATCTCAAGCTATGTCAGATTGAACTATACAGTTTTGCCCTTAAAAAAGATGGCAATTAGGGCCGAGCCGTGGCGCACTCGGTAGAGTGCTGCGCTGGGAGCGCGGCGACGCTCCCGCCGCGGGTTCGGATCCTATATAGGAATGACCGGTGCACTCACTGGCTGAGGGCCGGTCACGAAAAAACGACAAAAAAAAAAAAAAAAAAAAAAAGATGGCAATTACATATGTTACAACCATTAGTAGGGTTTGGAGACAGACTCTGGAGCCAGAATGCCTAGATTCAAATCCTGGACCCACTAATTACTAGTTGTAGGACTTTGGGTAAAAGTTGTATAACCTCGGTTTCCTTATCTGTAAAATGAATATATAGTAGCATCCACTTCATAGGCTTGTTCTGAGGAGTTAATGAGTTAACATATATAAAGCACCTAGAACAATGCCTGGCACATGATAAAAACTATGCCAGTATGAGCTACTAAATCATTAATCCCACCTCTGGCACTCTCCTCTATGTGATCTTGAGAAAGTTTTTTCTACCTGTTTCCTCAATTGGCAAAATGCAGAGGCTGAATTAGCCTACACCTCAAAAGTCAGAACCAATTAGTAAATTCCATTTTTGTGCAATTATGCTTTATATCACCATACTACACTAACAGAACAATATCATTTGCCTAAACGAGTGTCCAAAGTCATTCTTCAGTTTCTCTTGGAACTGACAAATGAATCTCAGGGTTAGAAATCAGTGTCCAATCAATACCTGGATTGAAATCAATTAGTAGTCTCCAGTGCAATGGCTTCCTATCTTGCTTTTGTAGTAAACCACTGCATCTCCAATCATCCCAAGAAGTTCAACAAATATAACCATTATTTGCTCAAACCCTATTATGTGCTGATCACCAAGAACTTTTACATGCTAATACCGAATAACATGGCATAGCAGCTAAAATGATAAACATGGGTCTAGAGCCAACCACCTGGTTCAAATCCTAGCTCTATCACTAGATTTGTTACCTTAGGCAAGTAATTTAACACCTGTGGCTCATTTCTTATTCTGTAAAATGGTAATCATATCACAGGGTGTCCATAAGGATTGAATAAACTTATATACATGAAGTGCTTAGTATAATGTCTAGAGTAAAGGAAAAAGACAAAAAGTATCAGCTATATCAAAGCCAGATAACTTCTCAGAAGCTCTCAAAACCAAATTAATATTAAGGTACTTCAGTTCAGAAAATAAGCATAGCCCATCCAACATGCTTAAGACTCTCAAAATCAAGTAGCAACATATTATCTAAAACTTAGCTGCTAAACTGCTCCTACCTTATATCATAAAAAGAAAGAAATTATTAAGAATATATGACCATTCTAATTACAGGTAAATCCTAATAACAAATCACATCAGATAAACTTGCCAGCCCTGGAACATCTTTAGTTTTTTTGCTCTTTAAATCATCCCATCTCCATTTCCAAAACATACAAATATTAAATTAATGCTTTCCTTATTACTTGGCATTACTGATTGTTATTGACATTGGATCAATAGACCACATAGAATTACTTTTGTGTATACTTTCAACTTTGAACTATTAAGCCAGCCCTATGTTTTACTTCCTCTTTATATTAGTGGTTTAAGCACATATTGAAAACCAAAATACAATACTCAGAAAACACCTAGGTATATTTAAATCAATATCAATACTACAGAATTTTAAGATATATATATATTTTTTAGTCTTCAAATCCACAGATATTTTATGCACCTGTCTGTTGTCATACTCAGTTACACATATATATCTTATAAGAACTGGTGTTTGATTTAAACCTAGCAAAAATGTATTACCCAAGAAACAAAAAATTAAAGATTAATCACAATAGCCAAGAGGTGGAAGAAACCCAAATGTCCATTGAGGGATGAATGGATAAACAAAATGTGATATATACATGCAACGGAATATTATCCAGTCTTAAAAAGGAAAGAAATCCTGTCACATGCTACAACATGAATGAACCTCTTTATGTTAAGTGAAATAAACCAGTCACAAAAAGAAAAATACCGTATGATTCCATTTATATGAGGTATCTAAAGTACTCAAATTCATAGAAACAGAAAGTAGAATGGTGGTTGCCAGGTGCTGGTGTGAGGGAGAAGGGGAGGTTGTCGATCAGGTAGAGTTTCAGTTTTGTGAGGTAAAAAAGTTCTGGAGACCTGTTTCACAATAACTTGAATATACTTAACACTACAAAACTATATACTTAAAAAGGGTTAGGATGGTAAATTTTAAGTTATGTGGTTTTTTACTACAATTTTAAAAAGATAACACAAATAAGTTTTTAAAAATAAAAAAATTAAAGATTAAAAAGTTAATTCCTTGACAAAACATATTTACTTAATAGTTCTTTTACATTGGCTTAATATGAACATATGACACAAATACAATTCTAAGTATTAAAGTTCTTCTGAAAACAATGCAATCTCGGCATTAATTAATTTTAGCCCCACATATCAAAATTAGTTGTTCAAAATGCTTTTGGTATAACCAAAACTTAACAAGACATTTTCCCTGTGAGCAAAATATTTCCTAAATTTTATGCATATAGCAAGGAAGCTGATTTTGGCCAAACCTTTTTGTTTTGTATTCATGCTCTAGAATAGAAACTCAACTTAGCTGAAGCCAAAAAAAAAAAAAAAAAAAAAAAAAAAAGCAGAAATAAATTATATGTAAGTCTGCCTATCACCAGTGCTGGTCTGAGAAAGCTTGGGATTGAGTAAAACACGCCTGCCTTGAGAAAGCTTAGGATTCAGTAAAACAGTTGAAAAAAAACACACATCTTGACCACCAAATCCTAAGAATATGATCTATCAATAACTGAAATAAAGAACTCCTCTGAAATATCAATTCCCAAAGATAAACAAAAGATGTGCTTGAATTTTGGGAAGGAAAAGAAATTTTGGTTAGGAAAAGAATGGATAAGGAAATAGTTTCAGCTTCTTGGTTAAGTTTTGATGTCATTTGTATTTAAATAGTTTCCAGGTGCCCAATTTCTCTTTCTCATAGCACTGGCTGCCACAATTCACAACTGTAAATTTATTAAATGTCATAAGCACTTGAGAAAATAAGAAATAATCATGTAAAAATACTGAGAATAACCAAAGCAGTTTCTCCATCTAAAAATGAGGCCCTGCACTCTGTGACAATCGCTCTAGGGAAGTTGTTTTGACAGCCATCAACAGCAAATAGAAATCGGCTCTCAACCTATATTATAGAAAATATTTAAGTACAGTTTTGTAAGCTCCAGACTATCCACAGATCTATAACAAGGTTGAAAAAGGCACAAACTACTGTCTTTTTGCATGCTTTCCTATAGTTTATAGCTTTTCCTGAATAGTTTTACAGCTCTTACCTGATTTAGGAAAAGAAAAGGGGGAAAAAAGCTATACAAATCAGATCCACCCAACTAAGCTAGAGAAAAGATAGAGGAGGGAAGAGAAAAGAGCCTTTAAAAAGACTGCGCACGCAATAATTATGTTTTCCTACTTTACCCCCTTCCTTCACCATGCATTACATTATCAGCATGAGTCTTCCAGATGACTTTTAAGTGGCAATAAAAGAATAAGCATTCTGTTAACTGCGTAAAAGGTAGACAAAATAAATATAGTCAGCTCAGACTTTCTGAAGACTATGGAACAGCTGAGGTTACTTAATACAAATGATAAAACCTGCTTGGACTATGGACCCAACAACTACATTGTTTTACTGATAGAGTCATTTTCTTTTTGTTTGTTTTTTTTTTTGACCAGTAAGGGGATCGCAACCCTTGGCTCGGTGTCGTCCGCACCACACTCAGCCAGTGAGCGCACCAGCCAGCCCTATACAGGATCCGAACCCGTGGCCTCGGCACTACCAGCGCCACACTCTCCCGAGTGAGCCACGGGGCCGGCCCTAGAGTCATTTTCTTTGATGATGATTCAGTACTTTCTAAATGCTGCAGTGGTGTTCTACAGCAGTTATCAGAATACTGAGATCCAATCAGATCTGCCTTGAGAAGGAAAACACCTGGGTTTTATATCAGCCCTGATTCTGGCTCAGTGGGACCCTATGGACTTGCATTTTCTCATTCGTAAAATGAGGGAGTTGGACTATAAGGTTCCTTTAAGCCTAAATGACATGAGTCTATAAATCTAATGTTTAGTAATCTTTTAAAATATCTTCCACCTCTATTACTTTAATTTTTATTTTGCAGAGTTCTATACTGTGCACATAACACAAGGACAAGAGTAAACACAAATACAGTATACTCCTCTCTATGGCTTCTATGTTCTAAGAACTTTTGGGGCTCTATCTGCAATCCTACTGAAGACTACAAAGCTGCTGGTTTTATAAATTCTAAAGATTAAAAGGAGAAGATAAGCCTTCTTAAGGCAACAGGCTTAACACTTTAGCTCAAAATACACTCAATGAGACCCTAGGCCTTGAAAGCATCAGAACCATCCCCACAGCGCCTGTGTGTATGTACATCACCTTTTCAAATCACTATGATAATGCATTTGTGTGCTCTAGATTATGGCTAGTAAAATGATACTACTCAAAAGGAGTAAAATTAATATGGCTACAAAAAAACATCTACTGTAAAATTCCACAGATGCTTTCTCTAAAACATATTGCCCACCTGACACATAGAGGAGCAACCCTTTGGGCCACTCACTGTCACAAGTTATAGAAACATATTGGTATCAACAGTGAAACGCAATGATGCCAAGAGCTCTTCACTTCAACTATCGATAGTCAGACAGCAAAACTTAGAACAAACCAGAATGTTAAAAAACATGGACTGAAAAATTTTTTTAGGACCCTGACTCCCAATTTTTCCTGAGGCATTCCCTAATAATGAATTTTATAAACTGAAAATGAAAAGAAAAAAAGCCACTTCATTTAAAATTTGAGCAGTAAAAGTTTGTACATCAAATACATTAAATAACAGACATGGTGTGATTACATCTGTTTAAAATTCTACTAGTTATCTAACAAATGAACTGGTAAACCTCTTGCTTTCAAGATAATACCAAGCTTCATGAAAGAATCTCAAAGAACTTTATATATTACATGTCACTAACTCCCATAAACCTATGACAAGTGTGGCAAAAAGCCAATGCTGCAATTATAAGTGGGAAGAGCAGCACAAAACAATTACAAGATATGTCAGGAACTATTCAGCAAAGAACCCTACGAAAGAAAGCAATTGGTTAGGCTCCCAATTCAGTTTTCTAACTTTATTCTGAAGCTATCTCTAAGTAGCGTAAGGGCAAGGAATCAGAGTCCATAATGACAGAAAAATAATCTCAGCACAAAATATATATACCCAAATAGTATGTGTGACAGTGTGTGCTCAATTACTCATTCCCAGGGGAATAGAATATTGATGCTGAATTTAGGGAAGACACAAGACAAGCAGAGAAACCCAGCACCCAGAACCGCTGAGCAAAAGGTAAATTCTACCCTCCACCCCTGACAAAGCTACAAGAGCACATCCAGCATGGACAAAAACTTCTGCTTGTTTCCTAAAACAATTCTGAAATATACTTTGCAGGCAACAATTTTCTTTCTATTTTCTTGTACGTTTATTAAAAATGTGCCCTTGTTTCAAATACACATCCCCTAGGCACTGCAGCTGAGGAAGGAACAGCCTGGGACACGAAGCTAGGCTGTTAAACCAAATGAAGCTGAAGAATGGGCCACTGTCAGGCTGACATGCAACAGGTGAAAGAAACTGAAGCAGGGAGGGCAGGGGTAGGCAAGGATTAGCAGCATTAACCCTTCCAAAGATGCACTCATAGGGCCTTACTGCATGTTTTGTGATAATCCTACATATTCCACTCAGAATCACAGAACCAACCTAGAGTTGGAAGGGACTTTAGAGGTCATCTACTCTAACCTCCAGCCAAAGAAGTCCCCTCTTTTCTATTACATATTTGTAACGGTCTGGAAGCTTCTACTTGAATTCTTCCACTGCCTGAAAGGGCAACTCCACTGCTGAGTAAAGATAATTGTTACAAAGTCCCTTATTGCTAATTCCTATCAATTAACCATATCTCTATTTCCTGGAGCTACACAGTGTAACTCTCAACCCTTTCTTTACATGATGGTTCTAATATTATAAAACATAAATGCCAAGACTTACCCATTACACTTTATTTGCAGTATGAGCCCATCCTACCTGCCTACAAAGTGTTTATGATGTTGATTCAGTCGTTCATTTCAGAAGTATGTGTCATCTACCATCTAAGAGAAAGATTAACAATAGCTGCTAACCTTTACTGATCACTTACCAAGGGCCAGGACCTACTCTCAGTGCTTTATATTTAATAACTTATTTAATCTTCACAAACATATAAGTATTCTGTTGATTACCGGAGGAAACTAAGGCACAGAGCAGTTAGGTAACTTTGTCGAAGGCCATACAGCGAATAGGCAGCAGTCTTGACTCCAGAAGAAATGCTCTCAGCACTCTGGCTCCTATGCTCAAGAAACCCAGTCTGGTAGGAGAGAACTGATAGCCATCCCTCTTGCTTTGCAGCATACCTGCAAATCTGCTAAGCTCATATTCTGTTTTCATGAAAATCACTACAAGTAACATTGTTCAGGACTGGGTCACTGACCCTCACCACATGATAATAAAGGCATCCTTCCCAGTTGACAATAACTGACTAATAAAACCTTTCTAGGATACAGTTTTTCCGTAAACTAGAGATCCCCAATCCTATCTGCATTCAGTTCACATTGGTTTGATTGGGCCATAAGGATATCATGAGAAACTTTGTCTGGTCCTTTGATAAAATCAAATTATGTGATTTTGTTTAGTAAGCCTAACAGAGGTGGAAAAACAAAATTGAACAATTCTGTTTTTTCTTCTCTTGGTCTTAGAAGTAATAGCTGGCTGGCCAGTTAGCTCACTCAGAGTGTGGTGCTGGTAACACCAAGGTCAAGGATTCGGATTCCCACACTGGCCAGCCACCCAAAAAAAAAGAACAGCTAATTGTGGCAATGTTGTAGTAAGGTTGGTTCTCTTGTACACTGCTGGTGAAAGCATATTCTATGCTAACCAATTTGGAAATATGTCTTAAGAGTTCATATCCTTTAACCTAGAAATACTACTTTTGACAATTTGTCCTAAGGAAATAATCAGAGGTATAAGCAAAGATTCACGTAGAAGATATTTACTGCAGCACTATTTATAATTATGAAACACTGGAAACAACACAAATAACCTAAAATAGGGGTACGGATAAATAATGTGACCATCTACCTGCTGAAGTCACAATAGTAAAAATTTAGTTTTTATAAATTATTAATTACAGAGAAATGCTTATGATAGGTTCAATCTAAATAGCCAGATACTCTACAAAAATGAACTATAACACACTTTAAGTTTTTTAAAAAATAATTTTTTTTGTGAACATATAGTTATATACACACACAAAAAAATGGAAAGATGGAAGAAAAGCATAAAAATGGATCGTTAGATTACAAATAAATTTTATTTTCCTCTGTTTTTCTATACTTCCTAAGTATGCTACAATGAACATGTATTAATTTTGTAACCAGAAAAAAAATAATAAATAAAAACTCTTAGGATGAATCTTACGAAACTGTTGATATTCAATTGCTTTTGACTTTCAAAACTAGCACTTTCGTGTGATTCAATCTAATATTAAGCCTAAAAGGAAAAAAAATTAATGACACTACCTGTTTTTAGTGAACTAATTCTTAAGAACAACTGCTTAGCAATCTTTTCTAGAATTGTATTGTATAGCTCACTAGTCTATAATTTCCTGCAGTTCACCTTTTAGAAAACACAATCAACACTTACTGCCTTAAGTCTTCTAGATGGAAACCCTCAAGAAAATCCTGACATGGTTACATAACTAGCACCCCAAATTACAAGAATTATGATTCGATGACCCTATTTGTGCCCTGAAAAAAAGCACTGAAAGGTTCACCACCTTTTACTGTATGGAGTGCTAAAGAATCCCACCTTCAGGCCAAGAGCAATGTCCAAATATTGCTTAGTAGTACTGTTTATTAGAGAGTTGAGAGTGTGAGCATTCTGACTGATCTCTGTTTCTTGAAGTCCTCCTACAACTCCCAACTCACTGTAATTAAAAAGACCTAGGGCCGGCCTGCAGCTCACTTGGGAGAGTGTGGTGCTGATAACACCAAGGCCACAAGTTCGAATCCCTATATAGGGATGGCTGTTTAGCTCTCATGGGAGAGCGTGGTGCTGACAACACCAAGTCAAGGGTTAAGATGACCTTACCAGTCATCTTTAAAAAAAAAAAAAAAAAAAAAGACCTGAAGATCAATCTGTTCTAGGAAAGAGAGTTTACTATGTTGACAAATTCCAGAAGACCTGTTATCCAGAATTCCTCAGAGATCACCAACAGCCATTTCATTGTCGTATTATTCTTCATTGATCATATACCAAGGGTAAGGCACTGTGTTAGAATCACAAGTACCTCCAGCATTCTGCACTGAGCTGTAATGCACCTGGCTGGGAGATGGAATTTATAAAAAGAATCCTTCACTATTTGATATGTTTTTTCACTTATCTTGGGCTTTGATTTACACTTGACAATTTACCTATAATTTTTGTTGTTACTGTTAAGGGTGAGGAGGCAGCTCTTTATCCTACAAAACCTAATCCTCTTCCAGTTCTTGTCATCAATACGAATTAATCACAGGAATATTTCAAGTTCTGTTGCCCCAAGGCAAAATACTTTTATTGAGTGCCAGTTGTGTGAAAGGCATCGTGCTAGATGGAATCACAGAGATTATTATTATTGTTCACCTCTTAGGTTAGTGACTAAGTTGGAATTAGAACCCCCTCTGCCCTTCTTGGTCAGAGAAGGAGGTGAGGAGAGGAGCAGATTGAGGAAAGTTTAAAATTTTTAAGAAAGAGCTTTCTCTTGAAATACAGTAACAAAAAAGCTATTACAGCCTTTGCAGTGTTTATACCACCCAGTATTTTACTTATAAAGTTAAATACTGTAGGTGTCTGTGTTTCCTGTATTTCAGAAGAGTGGCATGGATGTGAGAAGCCATATTCATTTTAGCCACGTACAAATAAAGAGACCTTGGCAATTTACTTAATCCCTTTGAGACTTTTTCCTCATTTGTAAAAGGGGATAATAGCCCCTACCCACAGGGTTGCAGATTAAATGAAATAAAGTACTATATGTGGATAGCAGGCACCCAGCCAGAGATTTCCTAGCTTCCACTTCATCCAACCAGGCTGTCCTTATCAATCACCCAATTGCTATTTTATGTTTTCAGCTCGTCCACAGGTCACACCAATACACTTTAATCTGAATCTAATGAGGAGCTCTTCTATCCCCTGCACATCCCCTTTCCTCCCCACTTCATCAAATCCTGCCATAAACCACCAATGCCAGAGGCTTGCAACTTTGGCTCCTTGAAGCTGATAGATCTTTCCTTCTGCCTTCTCACATTTAGTTCTTATGGCAACTGCTTTAAAAAAGAAAACTCTGAGACCAAATAGAAGATGGCCCAGCTCCTGACTCTAGGAAGCAGATTCCTTAGGACCCAGGCTATAGCAGGATTCAGGGACTAAGAACACATATTGCCTTGGAAGGAAGCTTTATACTTCCCATCACATGAGCATTCAGCAAACCAGGTTCACTTTCAGGAAGACAACCACAGGCAGCAGAATGAAAACCCAGAAGTCCACTACCAAACCTGCAATTGGAAAGGCAACATGAGACTGGGTGAGCAAAAATGGCCAACTTCCATTAACCCAGCCACTGAAGCCCTGTGCCAGCACACATTTCACTTAAACCCCCCAAACTAATTAGTTCCAAGGAAAGACGTCACCTGACGTGATTAAGAAAGAACAGGCACAGAAAAGGTAAGGGTAATTCTTAAATAGAATGAAGAAAGAGTGGCAGAAAGAAAAAGCCTCCAAATTCTGTCACACTTACAACATAAAATTAATTGAAAAACTGGAAACCCCTACTTTTTACAGCATTAAGAAATATTGTGGCTAAAACAGGGGGCAATATGCAGTATTAGCAATAGCATGACTTGGTAACTTCAGCACATAAAAGAGACACACAAGAGGCCAAAGACAGGATGCAGGGATAGATGACATGTGTTAATTCTCCCTTTTCCTTGCAAGAAACAAATTACAACACAGGTTCACTTCATTACCCTGCATATAGAAGAATAAAGCACTGTTTTCTGGGCAACAAACACTTTAGGAACTTAATATTCACTGTGCAGAATCCTAAAAAGTCAGTGAATGTCTTGGAATTTCACCACACAAACTTGCGTCACCACACTCTTTTGTGTCAGACTGTTTCATTATCTTCAAGGCTTAGCATAATTGGAGCCTCAGTCTAAAAATAGGCTATTTTTTCCTTTGCAATTTGATTGGTAAATAAAAGTTAGGGGAGTTTTTATCCGCTTCATTTGTTTTAAACAACCACTAGCTTCTGCTCATCAAGCAAAGATTACTGAATACATTTTCTGGATCTATTTGTTTATTCTGCTTAAGGCAAACGATCTACAACCTTCACCATTCTAACAGGTGGTGAGTGTCACAGATAAGCTACACAAAAACATGTTCCAGAACCACTCCAGGTTTTAGCTGTGGTGGATGGCATCATGACCATTTTATTCCGCAAAACACATATGACAGAAGAAAGCATTTCTCCTCATCCCACCCATCTTTCCACCCTTGTTTTATCACCCAATCCTCTTAAGAATTCTGTTTCAAGGGCCAAGTTAATTATGACCATTTTAATTTCCTTATGGCTGGTGTCAAAAGACTGGAAATAAAAGGATAATCAAAGCTCTTGGAAAATGCATAAAGTGGCAGCAAATACTAACCAACCCAGGATGATACATGCTAATACAGCACACATCTTTTCAAACAAAAATGGCTCCAAGCACTGTGAAGATATAACAGTATTTTCTCCCCAATCTCCTAATGTCTACTGAATAGACAAACTCTCAAAAAACATAGGCAACATATTGTGGCAGTTAAGAATGCTTGGACTGCCTTGATTTGAACTACAGCTCCATTATTCACTGGCCCTGTGACCTTGAGCAAGTTACTTACACTCTCTGTATTTTAGTTCCCTCATCTATAAAATGAAGGTAATAGCATAAAAACCCCATACTAACTTGCCTCACAACCAAGCAAATTCAGATCTAACTCAACTGAGGCTTGGTTCCCATCCTCCACCCAAGCCCCATTTACAGGAAAAATGTAAAGCTTTTACTGAAGAGGTAGATAAGAAGCGGGCAGGATATTAGGAAGTAACTAGACTACGACCATTTAGATTTTCTCAGTTCAGTACATTTCTATACACCTAATAAATGAAAACATTTTCTCCTCCACGCCCACCTCCCCCCCCACCCCCGTAAATAGAAAACAAATTGAAAAACATTATTTTTCATAAACCTCACAAAAACACAACTCCTACACTTTACACAATTAGGAAAAAAATTTCTCGGACTGTGCTTACATGTTGTAGTACAGTTTTACTGTTAGTATGAAGTGCTTAGAACAGTGTCTGGCAAGAATCGAATGCTTAGTATATCTTAGTGATTATTACTATCCCGAATTTAACTGTGTGTCGAATTATTCACTATTTACATACAGAAGGGAAAGTGAAATCAGATCCTAATTGTCTTTGGAAGTTCATAATAACTGTTACCCAACCTAAGTCAAGGGCCAATCAGATGTGCCACCCTAAATTGAGGGGGGAAAGGGAGAACCAGTATATTCCAAACTGAAAAAGAATAAATTAGAATGCATTAGCATAGGATTTAACTATGGCTACCTTTTTTCCTCCAATAGATGTCTCCAAATATCTATAATTTACAGTGATTCAGTTTATCAGCAAATGGCTTGAACAGGCTCCTAGATGATAAAATGAGATGCCCTGTACAGGAAAAGAGGCCCAAAGCATGATAAGAGCAGTAATCTCTGTTTTAAGAAATCCATTTGATCCTATAAATTGGTCTTTCCTCTCTACATGTGAATTCAATATGTGAGCATGAAATAATTAAATCTGAAGTCTGTGATGGTGAGTAAGGAAAACACTTAGCTTCAAAAACAAAGCACAGAATACATGCACCAATTCAGTGAACCCTAATAAAAATGAGAATTTTCAACAAAATTGATTTAAATAATCCTGCTTCAAGTATCAACAGTCTGATTTCCTCTCATTACTCTTTATCTACAGCCTGTATCTCCTATGTCCACCACAAGTCCTGCTCCAAAAGTAAATATCAACAGATGGATAGTATTTTCAAATTTTCAAACAAAATAATTTTAGAAAATAAACAAAATCCCCCACCCCTAAAAATTCTATAATAAAGTAATGCTACAGATGTAGGAGACTACAGCTGATCTATCCAGCTCCTTTAATAACCAAAACTAGTCCATGTAGCTCTATGTCATCCTTCACCTCCAAATTTTGAGATGAGAAAGAGTTTAATCCAAACCAAATTGTTTAAAGCTTTTTTCTCTTCCGCTCCCTTCCTTGCCAGATTTACCTAATCACTTCACTACCCATAGGATTTGGCAACTCATCTCATCAGTCTCCACCTTTCTTAAAAAATCTGAAAACCAAAATTCAAAAACCAAAGGAATGAACTACACAAGACAGATGGAAGGCAGGTAGCCGAAAAAATTCAAGAAATACCAATCAAGTACCTACCATGTGCCAAGGTCTGTGCTAGGTGCTGTTTGTATAGGAGTGCGTAAAACACACTCCCTACCATAATGGAGCTCGAAGTCTAATAAGGAAGATGAATATAAACAAGTAAACGCATAAGTTAGTGACTACAAAATGATGAGTGCCAAAATGGGAATGAAACAGGGTGCTAAGCTAGAAAAGATCATGACAAAGAAACGCTGCACCTGTGTAGGCACCTCTTTAGGCAATTACAAGAATGTTTACTTTTCATAACAGTGAATACAGACAACAATCTAAATGGCCCTCAATAGAAAAATGGAAAAATAAACTGCAGAATATTCATATGATGGAATACTACAGAGCAGTTCAAATGAATGATCAGATCTATATATGTCAACATGGATACTGTTCAAAAATGTAACGTTGAGTGAAAAAAGCGAGTTGCAAACTCAAATATGATGGGATATCATTTACATAATTTAAGTGGGCACATTCATTGGTAACAAAAGCATACAAAAAGCAAAGATACATATCAACTTCATAATAGTATTGCCTTTGGAGATGGAAGAAGGAGACTGGGGAAGGATACACAGAAGACTAACTATCTGTAATGCTTTCTTTTATTTAACAGAAAATCTGAAACAATTATGGCAAAATCTTAACATGTATTAGTTCTGGGAGACAGGTACATGGGTATATGTTGTTTTACCCTACAAAAATAGTGGGAAAAAAGAAAAAAAATTTAATTTAAAAATCAGAGAGGAAGGTGGACTGTATGAGCCTATTTAGGAAGAGTAGTCAGGGAAGGCCTCACCAAGAAGGTGACATATAAGCTGAGACCTTAAAAAAGAAAAAAATGCAACCTGCACCAAACCTGGGGAGGAGCTTTCCAGGCGAAGGGACCCAGATGTACAAGGGCCCTAAAGAGGGACAGAACTGAACATGTGTGCAGAACTAAAAGAAAATGGCTCCTGTGGCTGGACTAAAGCAGGGGTACGAGGGGCAGTGGGGGCAGCAGGTAAGCAGCACAAAAGGTGAGGTCAAAGGAGAGGTGAAGTAAACCATATAGGACCACGGAGTCCAAGGTGAACTGAGATGAGAAGCTACTGGAGAGCTTGGAGCAGGGAAATGACATGATATAATTATATCTTAAAAATACAGTTCTATGTGCTGCATTGAGAATGGATTAGAGGGAGGCAAGAGGAGAAGGGAGAGAGGCTCCCAGTGCACAGGGAGGCTGCTGCACTGATCCTGGCCAGAGATGATGGTAGTCTGAACTAATCAGAGGGGCGGCAGTGTCAATGAAGAGAAATGGATGAGTCTGAATATTTTGGAGGTAAGGGTAGCAGGATTTACTAATAACTGGACCTTAGGACAAGGGTGAGAAGAAAGCGGTAAGAAAGAACTATTTCTTAAATAATATAAAAAGACTTAACGTTTGCCATTTTGTGCCCACCACTTTAAAGCATTCTACTAGATGGTGCTGAAAGGACATGAAAAAACACTCCTGGCCCCTGAATCAATTTAGTAAAACTGAATGAACAAACTTGTCAAACTCATGAACTTCAAACTCATAAAAGTAAATATAAGCTGAGATCATTAACTTGGAGAATGAGGAAGATCAGGTTAAATCAGTCATGAAAAGTGTGTTATAAGGAAGACTGAAAGAGACTGCACAGAAATTAGTGGTGTAGGTGGACAAAGGTATTAAAACCATAAGAAATGGCAAAGTAAAAACACAAACTTGAAAATAACTGGGCAAACAGCATATAAATTGGCTTTTCAGAGCAGACTGTTAAGCATTCAAATGAGAGAAAAAAATGTAGTTGGAGGTAAGAGAGACTCTGAAGAGAGGGCAGATACAACAGCAGAAGGTGTTTATTTTTTAGCTAACATCTACTGAGTGCTTATTATGCTTCAAACACATATCTATCAAGGCATTAATTAACACACATTTTCTCACTTAATTCTCCCAACAACCCCACTGGATAGTTATCATTATTAAAACTGAGGAAGCTGAGGCTCAGAGAGGTTAAATAACTAGTGAGTGGATCCCTGCCCCGGGGAGAAACAGAGCCCCAGACACAGTTGTGTTTGCCTCCTCAGTCCATGGGCTTACCTGGTAAACCAGTGGCCTGGAGGTGGTAGGTATAATGGTTACAGCAGGGAGCCTGAGGCCCGAGGGCCTAGGCCTGGATTCCAGTTCTGCCACTTAGTTGAGCTGTTTTACAAGTTACTTCCCTGTGCATCAAATTCCTCATCTATAAATAGTAGATAATTGCGAAATCTTCCTACAGCAATTCAGACTCACCATCATTACCGCACTCAATACAGCACCCCCTTATTCCTGGAACTTTATACATAGTTAACTCCAGCACCAAGCCTGCCTGACACCTGGTAGATGCTCAGTGCCTGGCATGAATGCTCCCTCTGGGTTGTTCTTAGAAACAATAGTAGATGAGCTACCCTATATTAAGGTGCACTGTAACTGAAGCCCACTTTGCAGCAATCATCATTTAGCACCCTCTGACAAGTGAAAAACCAGAGGCAGAATGAGTGTCTTGCTCAAAGCCACACAGAGCAAATGAGTGGATGAGTGGGGCCACCTTGGTGTCCAGTCCAGGGCTTTCTCCAATGCATACTCAGACATTTCCGCATGGCTTTTGGGCCTACAGATCCTTTCTCTTGTTTACTAGTAAGTAATCATGAGTTTGGCCTCCCCAGCTCTAGCTCTGAGTTTTATTGGAATTGTTACCTAAGGCTTTGTCTCAAGCCTGTGGGTCACAAGCAATGCCATTTGTCTCCATTTCCCTCCATGGTATGCACTCAGCAAATATTACCTGAAGAATTTCTGGCTACAAGGCAAGAACCAATAACTGAATTAAATATATTCACCCACTCTAAGCCAATATTCTAAAAACAAGTTTTATTTTTTCTGCACTATCAGGAAATCCACCATTAAAGAAGAAATATTTAGATTTTTCCTGTGATTAAATTATCAGCTATCCATTGCATCATGCCATGCAGTCCAACGTAAATAGAACATGCATCCTACCCTGTTGGCCAATGCTCATAAATATTACATGTGCAGGAACAATGTACATTATTAATAGCCCATGAGCTTATTCCTTTCCTCAAGGCCCCCTCCCAACCCTCCTCTTCCCCGCCTGCAGAAGGCACACCACCCTCCCGGCATGGACTAAAAATGTAGTCTGTGGTTAAGTCAGCAGGGGCGAAACATCCCTGAAACAAATATAGCCAAATGTCTGACACTCCAAATTATGAAAGAAACCTAATATCTTTGTTCCACTCCCATCCCCACTCAACTCAGCCCTTAGGCAGAAAATCTCATCACTTGCTTCAAAACAGCAAATCTTTTGTTAAATGTAAAACAACAAAGCCAATAAAAATAGGTAATAGAAAACTAAACCCAAACAAGTAAAGAAGAATTAGTAATCAAAACAATTCCAAAGACTGCACATAAGCCATTTCTGGAAATCATCCATGCTTTGTTTTCTTTCAAAAACATGAGTAGACATTCACTTTTCAGTTACATTCTATTTCATACTGCTTTTCAAAAGAGGAAGGAACTTTCCAAAGAAAAATTTTAAATTTTGAGATTCTAATACATTCGAGTTAAAAAGGGGTACAAGCCAACTCAACCACAAAAATTAATAATAAAAAGGAAAACAGGACAGCTGTACAACCCGACACTGGAACTAAATTTCAAAGTACAGATCTCTAAAACAATGACTACAGGGCTCAGGAATCCCTGGCTTAAAATCAAACGGCTTCTTAACACATACACACATATATGCAACTATTCTCTACACTTTCTAAAACTCCCACAACTTACCAAACTCAGCTCACTATAATTTCACACAGTATTTATGATCTGGCAATTGACACAGGCTGATGCTGCCCACCGAAATGATGAAACACAAATAGAAGGCAGTAATTCTATTAGTCTTCCCTCAGTTAACCAGTCCTTAGTCATAATAAGCCCAATGAGCTTGTTTTGTTTTGAAATTTGACATGGATATGTCTTTAATGGGTCTGACTATACTCCTGTGAAAGGTATGCTCAAGCTACCAGACAGTATGGGCTGCCAAAAGTAGGTTCTTCCAATTAGCAATAAATATATCCAGCATGGCTAAAGGAAAGAGACAGTGTAGTAACATTTTGTACACCATCAGATTCAAACACTTGGGTATCTGATTCATTTCAGGGGGGTAGTTTGCAAGGCTGCTGAGTGCTGCTATGTCACCCACAGATCTATTACCTGGGCAGATAAGGAAAGAGAAAGCCTGTGAGGGAGAAAAAGTCAGTACTTTGGCTCTCTAGTGATCCTTTCTCTTCAATCCATCTATCCACAATTTGTGAAAGGAGAAAAAAAGCATGTGGGAGGAAAAAAATGAAGTTATATGATATTTTCCCCTTTCCTTAAGAGTATTATTATCCAGGAAATTACCTTCACAGACCAAATGTAGAACCAGACAATTAACCTTATGCCAGTTTCTATGCCACTGGTGAACAGTGGTTAATAACTTCACACTTTTCTTTTTGCCTCTTAACAAGGAGGGAATGGTACTTTCAAAATCATTACTGCTCTGTCATTTTGGTTCACTGCCAAGGCAAGGAGCTTTAGAACACCTGTCAAATAACACATGGCTGGTGAAAAAGAAACATATACCAAAATAGGTTTATATAAAATTTTCAAATACCTAGAAAGTAGAATGGATTTGGGTTAACAGAAAGTCACTCATTCTGGTGAGAGCTGGGAAAGAAAGGAAGAGATTTCCAGGACTCAATTTATGTGATTCGAGTCAAAGTAATGAAATTTAATCTATCTCAGCAGAGATAGTGGCGCTGACACAAGGTCAGCCTGTTAGTATTAATCTACTCATCCTTAGCCACATTCTCAATGGTTTCAGTAATCAAAAGGGCAAAACATCAAGGTGAAAATACTGTCTCTACCTTCTCAAATTCAAGTGCCTAGTACAAATGTACAAAGTATCCTTTTTCTTGTTCTGAGTATCCTGGCCATTCTTATCAACTCTAAGCAGGCTTAAATATCAAGACCCTCTTTTAAAACCTGTATCACCTCCACATCAACCCATCCATCTATAACTACAGAAACTACTAAGCAAGTGAGATCCAAGAATTAAGGCCAACAACAAGAATCTGCTATGTGGGGCACCGGGTTAGGTGCTAGGTGGAACACAAAAATGTCTAAAATGCAATCCCTGACAAACTGCATAGAAATGGAGATCAGAGAATATAGAAATACTTTGAGGCTGCAGGCTCTTTTTTTTGTTTTGGTTTTTGTTAATAAAGAAAAAATGTTAAGTATTGATACTAGTTTATGTAGACCCATTGAAAAACTTAGTAATAAAAAAAATCCAATGTATGAGTGCAAAAAAAAAAGGCACAAATTTAGACTAAGAATAAGAAAATTTCATCTTCCTTACTGAAAGAAGCCCTGTAACTTTGAGGTTAGTACTGACAGAAGATTCTGAAAGATTGGGGAGGTCAACCCACAACCCTAGGACTATGTCTAATTGCCACTGGCACTTAGCAGTATTGTGTGTGTGTGTGGAGAAGGGGGGTGCAGATACTCCTTCTCTGACAAAGGCTTTTATCATCATGGCAAATTTGCTGATATTTGGCAGTTTGGGAATAAAAATTAAATTAAATAGAAAAAAAACCACTTCAGTAAATGCAAAGGAAATAAACAAAAAGTTACCTAAATGCTCTCCTTGATGAAGCTTTCTTTTCTTGTGCTCATAGACCCCAGCCCATTTTACAGCATACCCCAGGCAGGACTTGACCTAGTCTTTCTCTCCCCAGATGCCTCTAACGTCAACCATCTTACATCCTCCTAAATCTGTACTTTCAATGTCCCAAATCTCAAAGGGCACACAGAGGCTGATGTCCAGGCATCTTAGAGGTGGCTAGTTTCCAACTGTCAAGAAAGGATAAGTTCATTCTGAATTTGTCTCAAGTCTAAAGTTTTGGCTATTTTGAAAGAAATACTCATTGTTTTCAAGCATACAGAGTAATTCAAATCAGGCCTAAGTGTAACCTACTTATTTATAAATGCAACACTATGTTATAATAATAGAATAAGCATGTAATATACATATATTATATAATAGAATAAGCATGTAATATATACATGCTTATTATATATACACATATTGTATATGCTTAATATAATACCAAACATATATGATATAGTAATATAATAAGCATGAATTATTCTATATACTTGAATTTTTTTGTCACTGCATTTCTCTCATATTATTGAAAGTCTAAATTACCATAATCTGGACTGGCCTTCCATGGGGTGTTTCCAAATTAGTGCTACTTCGTCTCATCTTTATATTTATACCAACATTACTTTCATCAATCTATAGACAGGATACAAATAGATAAGCAAATGTAGATATTCCTTAGTACAAGTTCATCAATATAATGTCACTTACTTGACTGCAGATAGTTGTTTATACAGTATTTAAGGGTATATGAAAAGAATCAAGGCTCTAAAATAACTACTGATTTGCACTAAGAAGAATTTCAACTCATTCCATGTGAATTACTGCAAATTCTGAATTAGTAGAATGTGAATTAATACAGCTGAATAGTGTGTGTTATCAGTTCTGAAGAAGTGCAAAGAATTTAGAAACCAAACTTCCCTGAAATATGACAATAAAAAAGGAATAAAAATCTTCTCTGGCTTCAAATTTTATAATGTAAAAAACTTCAAAAGTGATAAGTAATCTATGATTGCTGAAAAAGGATATTGCTTTTTTAACATAAAATATATCTGCCAAAATATATTAAACCTTCATTTTAGCCTTAAAAAATAAATTCTCATATTAAAAAAAAATAAAAATGTTAGTAGGTCAGCTGAAATTAAAAGTAGTATTAATGGTGGCTATTAAAATTCTGGGGACAGAATTAGAACTCTTCCCTCCTACCACCCACACAGTTTCCATGGGTCTGGTCTGGCAAGAATATTCTTCACACTGCTATGCTTTAGGTAACAAAAGCATACATTTTTAAAGCTAAAGATTCCCCTAAAGCTACACAAAAAGAGGGAAGAAATGAAATATAAGAACCAGCAATAGTTCTTTACCATTTTCACATCATGGTCCCTTTTGAGGATCTCTTAAATGCTGTGCACCCTCTTCCTCCGCCCCCAAAATTACACATATGCACAGACACACATAATGTTACACACAACTTCAAAAGACTCAACTTCGCTCTACTTGGGCTGAGAGAAGTTCTCGTATGACAATCTAAGAACAAGTAAAACTTTTTACTCATCCAAAGATTGCGTTCCTTCCTTCTTACTACCTTTAGTATATTTCCCTCTATTTTCACCAACTATGCCTGACACTGTTAGCAACAAGAGTTCCTCTTCTATTACACGTGACTATCTTTTAGACCAGGGGTTGGCAAACTTTTTCTGTAAAAGGCCAGATAGTACATATTTTAGGCTCTGCAGGTCACTCAGTCTCTGTGGCAATTACTTAACACTGCTGTTGTAGCACAAGTGCAGCCATAAACAAATGGATGTGGCTGTGTCCTCATAAAACTTTATTTACAAAAACAAGCAATGGGTGAGTTAGCCCAATGGGTCATAGTGGGCCAACTCCTGGAATAAAGAAACAAATTCAACAACTCTACAAGGAAGCAAACAGACAAATACAATCAGATCCCTATCTTATACCATCCCCAAAAATAATTTCCAGAAGGACTACAGACCTAAAAAAGAAAAGCCAAACTTTGCAACTTTTAGAAAAAAATGGGGGAGAATGTCTATGTTACTAGAGGAGGGAAAGATTTCTTAAGGAAAAAAACCCCACATAGCATGAAGGGAAAAAAGTCAAATATTTGGCATTAAAATCAGAAACTTCTGCATGATGAAAGACCACAAAGTTAAAGAACAACCAGAGAATAAAAAAAGATATCTGCAACACAAATGACCAAACGAGGATTAGCTTTTGAATACCTAGGAAGAAATATGAAGAGACATACAACCCAATGAAACAGGACATACATGTTCATATAGGCAATTCAGACAAGAAAATGGAAGAACTAATAAAACACATGAAAAGATGCCCATCTTAACTCATAATTAAGAAAATGCAAATTAAAATCACAATGAGATACCATTTCACAGTCATGTGAATGGCAAAAAATAACTCTGACAATAACAAGTGCTGACAGGGACGTGGAACACTAAGGATTATGCAACAAATACGTTTGTAAGTATATTGTAAGTTTAGAAGCCCTCAATAGAAAAATAAGCAAAAAATTCAAAGAGGCAAAATTGTATATCAAAATTATTTCCAATTCTATTTAAATTAGCCCTGATACTGTGACTGAGAGAGTTATATTGTGGCTCTGGCCAGAGATATGGATTTAGCTATTTGATAGAAGAATTTAGCTTGCTATGATAAATTAAATGGTTGCTCTTATCAATAAAGTCTCACATACTGCTTCAGGATGTGTAAATTCCACTCCTAGAAGTACACTAGAATAACTCTTACACAGGCGGCATTGTCTACCATAACATTGTATGTACCAGCAAAAAATTAAAACAAATGAAAACTTGGAAACCTAAAAATGTAGACAATGGGAGAATAAAAAAATACACTGTGCTGTATTTATTCATTGAAATGCTTTTCAATAGTTAACATAAATGAATCATATCTAAAAATGTGGTATATAGGGCAAGGTTTTCCCCCATCTTTTTTCTTTTTTTTTTTTTTTTGCAAACTGTAATAGAATATGTATAGCATGACACATAAATAGTAAAAAGTTTTAATGCACCATGAAAAGCAAAAAAACAAAAACCATGAACATGAAAGACAAAACCAACCCTGAGAGAGTAGTTACTTCTGAGGAAGAAGAAAAAGAAATGAGAGAGGGTGGGGAGGAAATGGTCTTTAGTTGTCTCTATAATATTTTATTGCTTTTATTAAAAAAAAAAAAACTAGGCTATTTGCTTATTTCCAGGTAAAGATGAAGGGCTCATTTAACACTTAATTATAAGATTCTCCATATTCACTCACTCTCTTTCACAACTGACACCAACAAAGGCTAGAGCCCTCTGACCCAGTGCCATTCCCAAGAGCTCATAACAGGTGCTACCACATCACCAAGAGAATCCCAGAATAACCTGGCCAGATTGTAATGTTTGTATGCAATGATTTTCTAAATGTGCAAATTTCAGCTCTGAACACAACCAAAAGCTAAGCATTCTACTACCGGTTGGCAAAGAGGCTGGCAAAGACTCGTTTTAGCCTACCAGGTGGTTAAAAAAAAAAATGCATGGACTCTACATCCAAACATTAGAGCGTACATTCACTTTAAAATGCAGTCAGAAATCCAGACCCAAAATCATTTTCTCAATGGCACAAAAATAAGAGTGTAGAATTAAAATAAATGTCATTAAGTACTAATTATTCCATAAAGACAAATATTACCATTACACTGAGGATTATGCAGTGAGTAGGCTTATAAGTATACTAAGTTTTAAATTCCTCAATAAAAATAAATAAATTCAAAGACGCAAAACTATATATCAAAATCATTTCCCATTTTCTTCAAATCAGTATCTGATACTGTGACTGAGGGAGTCATGTATTGTGGCTCCATGGCCAGAGACGCGAATTTAGCTACTTGATAGAAGAATTAGCTTGCTATGGTAAATTAAATGATTGCTCTTATCAATGAAACTTATGATTCAAAAATCAGCATTATTTTAAACACTAAACAGATTAGACTACTACAATCTTTTGGGCCAGTTTTAGCCTTTCTTTCATAGTTCCAAAATTAATACAAGTCTAAGATGGAGACAGATTTAAGTCACTAAATGACCTTCGCTATTGTTTACAGAATAAAAATCCTTAATTGATTAATGATCTCAGGGTGTCTATCGCCATCTAGTGATCAATCACTTCAACTACCACATGAGACACTTGACAACGATACCATTTTCTTCATAGTTTTAAAAACATATGTCCATTCAGTGCTATAGGCTTGCCCAATGTGTTTTTATGCCTCTCCACATACATATTAAGAACAAACACAAATACAGATGGTATCTGCACAGATTCACTTTTGAGAGTCTATGAATGAAGTTTCCATATTACTTCTCTGGAAAAGTTAACTTCCTTATTTTTAAATAATTTGCAAATTATGAGGGCCCTCATACAATTCTTTAACTATTATCTAATTCTTCTACCACCAAGCAATTAAAAATCATCAAACAGTTTAAGTATGAAAGATCACACCTGTGAAAAGACAATATTGATGCCTATTTGACACAACTATTACCACTTTTATTATAAACCTGTTTTTAAAAGTACAATTAGTAATTACTCTGAATACTCAAGCAGCCATAATACATTTGATTACAGGAATTATTAGGTCATCAGAGCCAAACCTGCATGATTCCAACAAAACTGAACACACACAAAACAGACTTAAAAATAAAAAGGGAGGGAGGGCTTCAAAGCCTCCCCAGACTGTGTATTAATTCATATCCAAATGCAAAATTTTATAATCTTTTGTGACGGCATGCTACCAGGTTTCCCTCTCACTAATTTCCAGTTGAACCCTAATCTAATTTATCCTACAAGGACTTTTAAAGCAAACAATTTGTAGGATCTTCAGGTTACTATATTATTTTGTCCACTCTCTTACTACCAAAAATAGTTTAATAAGTTACAAAGGTATACCAACATCTCAGCAAACTGACTCTCATTTTACACTTACTCCTCCTACCTCTTTAATAATTAAGAGATGCTTGAAAATCACACTTACTAATATATAGGGAAAAAGCTAGCAAACCCAAAGAGAGATTATCACATAGACTATTTCCATCCACCAGTGCTAATAATTATCACCAGTACTTTAACAGTTTATTTTAGAAAATAATTTTTGTAGGTGACTTTGGATCTTCTAGAATAAGATTTCTACAGAGTAACTGTGTAATTATTATTTCTCATTAACCTAATATTACTTTAAAGGCCCACTTTCCACAGTTGTTGTATCTATCATTATTTGTGGGAAGAAGCAAAAGGGAAAAAGAAAAGAGGAAAGCAAAAAACAAGAATTTAAACCACATATGACTATTTCTAGATTTGCCTGAAATTCTTTTTTTTTTTTTTTTAGTTGTGAGAGCAGGAGTTTTTAAAGTTTATTTATTAAAGATCTGTTATTGCTGTATTTTATACAACAGAAAAATAAAAATTGAGTTTAAACTCCCTATTAAAAATCCAGCTAAACGAAAATATTGCCCTTAAAACACAATGAATTAGGGGAGTGGGGAAGATCACTGGACAAATTTGGGGCTTATCATTATCAACAGTGCCCTTTTAAGCTGTGGATTTCTGAGCCAATGCAGAAAATGCAACAACAGGGATTTCCCAACAGCAAGAGGCACTCTCCAAGGGAGTAAATTGTCAACTATTGCCTTTCATGAGAAACTTAAGAGTAACCTTGATCCAATCTCAATACTCAACCCATGTATTATCACCCAGTTGGGGCACAGTGAGTGCATTTCCTAATACAAAAATAAGATGGTATTCTATCAGAAGCCACTGGATACATATACGGAAATAAAATTTAAATAATTTTGAAGTAAATTTAGCCCAAGAAACTGAAAGCATCTTTCCTCACTTCATCTAGCCCCTAAAACATCTTTATCTTTCTCACATAAAAAAAGGCCCCTGTCTTGAAATGAATATCAAAAAAGATCGAGGACTGGGCAAAGACTTTATGAATAAGACCTCAAAAGCACAGGCAACAAAAGAAAAATAAACAAATGGGATTATATCAAACTAAAAAGCTTCTACACAGCAAAGGAAACAGTAAACAGAGTGAAAAGACAACCTACAGAATGGGAGAAAATATCTGCAAACAATGCATCTGACAAGGAATTAATATCCCGAATATATAAGAAACTCAAACTTAATAGTAAAAAAAAATCCGATTAAAAAAATGGGCAAAGGAATTGACTAGAGATTTCTCAAAAGGAGACATACAAATGGCCAACAGACACATGAAAAAATGCTCAACATCATTAATCATCAGGGAAATACAAATCAAAACTACAATGAGATATCATCTCACCCCAGTTAGATTGACTATTATCCAAAAGACAGAGAATAACAAATACTGGCAAGGATACAGAGAAAGGAGAACTCTTATACACTGTTATTGGACCATTATGGAAAACAATTTGGAGGTTTCTCAAACAACTACAGATAGAACTACCATACAATCCAGCAATCTCACTACTGGGTATATACCCAAAGAAATGGAAACTGTCATGTCGAAAGGACACTTGCACTCCCATGTTCATCGCAACTCCATTTACAATAGGCAAGATATGGAACCAACCTAAGTGTCCATCGACAGATGACTGGATAAGAAAAATGTGGTATATATACACAAAAGAATACTACTCAGCCATAAAGAAGAATGAAATTCTGCCATTTGCAGCAGCATGGATGAGTCTGGAGAAAATTATGTTTAGTGAAATAAGCCAGGCACAGAAAGAGAAATACTGCATGTCTTCACTCATAAGTGGGAGGGAGGGAGGAAAGGAAGGAAAGAGAGAGAGAGAGAGAGAAACGAAAGAGAGAAAGAGAAAGTACAATCACAATAATACGCTGAACTTCCAGAAGAAGAGAATAGAACTATAGTTACTAGAGTTGGGGGAAGGGGAGAGGGAATAACAAGAAATGGGTTAATGGACACAAAACAGACAGATAAAATAAGTTCTACTGATGCACAGTCAAGCTAGGCACCTATAATAACATTAATTTACTGCATGTTATCAAATGACTAGAAGAAAGGTGATTGAATGTCCTCAACACAAAGAAATGATTATGTTTTATAATAATGAATATGCTAATTATCATGACTTGATCATCACACACTGTACACAAGTATTGATATTCAACTCTGCACACCACAAATATGTATTATCAATTACATTTCAAAAAATAAAAATAAAAAGATGATCTCCCAGGAATAAGAAGTGGAATATAAAATAGAACAGTCATAAAAAACATCCTGAGGTGGAGGAGACACCCTAATATAGTAAAAGACTTGCAATTGGGAAGACATGGATTCATATTCAAAACAGCCACTTGTTACTCACCTCTGTTAAGTCTTATCTTCTTAATCTGCAAAATGGGAACGTTATTACCTATATCAAAGGATTCTTGTGTGGTTTTAACGAAATAACACATATGAAAGCTCCTAACACATCACTGGTGTTCAATACATGTTTTGCCCTTCTTCACTGTGCCCTAAACCAAGTCTTTGAGACTGGGCTGCCAACAGAAGAGTGACTAACATCCTGATGTTTGTTTTACATGCCAGCTAGATAGATCTGCACTGTAAATACGGTAGCCATTAGCCACATGGAGCTATTTAAATTTAAATTCATTTTTATAGTTAAATAAATCTAAAAACCCAGTTCCTCAGCTAGTTGGCACTAGCCAGATATCAAGTGCTCACTAGCCACTTGTGACTAGAGACTATTGTGTTGGATAGTGCAGATGGAGCGCATTTCATCATCTTAAAGTTCACTGGACAGAGCTAGTCTAGACTCTAAAGCAGAGGTCAGCAAACTTTTTTTCTGAAAAAAGCCAGACAGTTTAAACATTTTAGGCTTTGTAAGCCATGCAAGCCTCTATCTTGACTACTCAACTCTGCTGTTATAACGCAAAAGCAGCCATACGTGATACATAAATGAATGAGTTTGGCTGTTTCAATAAAACCTTATTTACAAAAATAGATGGCAGGTTGGATTTGGCCCATGGGGCCATGGTTTGCCAACCCCCTATCTAGAATATTCTGAGTCCAGGCCCCCAATACAAGCATGCTGCCCAAAACCACTAACTACATCCTTTAAGACAGAGTAGTCTTAAATCCACTGACAGGAAACAATAGTTTAATAGAGTTAAATGGAATTTAATATTTAACGTAAGTATTCTTTTACAAATTAAGAAAAACCCATGCACATAGTACTAAAGCAGATGAAGCTTACAGTGTTCATACAGTGACAGTACCTAATATCTGTTTGGTATCTTGCCCATCTTTCTAAAGCCAATAACTCTCAGTCTATAACTCCAATCCTGACATATTCCTGGAATTCTGGATTTAGATATCCAATTGCCTACTTAATATGCCTGGAGATTTATTACTCATCTCAAAGGCAACATGGAACTCTTAATCCCTCTCTCCCAGTTTTCTCATCATAGTAAAAGCCTCCACTAGCTATCCTTCTGATTTCTACATTTCTCTCAAGATCCAAGCTAATCCATCAGCAAAAAATAACTAGCTCCCTATGTCATTTAGGTCTCATTCATGTCACTTCCTCAAAGAAGTCTTCTCTGACCAATCTTCTAAACATTCTCTAGCCCACCACTGTTTTAATTACCTGCAGAGCATTTACTTCTAACATATTTTCTTAATTATTTCATATATTTGTGATACACTTATTTACAGTATGTTTTCCCAAACTATCCTCTTTCCCCTGGCTCTGTGCAGAATATAAGCCTCATGATAGCATGGACATTTTATGTCTTGTTCAACAATCTATTCCCGGCACATAGAACAATACCTGGAACAGTAGATGTTCTATAAATAAATACACACAGACACATACAATGAATGCTTATTTAAATGCCTATTTATCTCAAATTTGTCCCAAGAAAGGGTTATTCAAAGCTGTATAACTAGGTAACAAACTTGGCTTTCCCACACTAGTTAGAAATACTCTCTAAATATTTATAAAGATGTGAATGTTATTATGCCATTTACCTCCCTTCCTTTGTATGTCACCAAGGCAGCCAGTGGTTTGGCGTAAAATCTGCTGTAGGAAAATCCCAAGCAACCGTACATACTGTTCGCCGTGAGCTTCAAAGCCTTCTGTCGAATGTCATACTACAGGCCACACAAGGACAAAAGAAAAAAACAATTTTTCAGACGCTTAAGCATTACATTAAATGTCTTTCTAGATCACCAATGAGAAGGAGAAGCCCTCAATATCCCTGAAAAAAAAAAAGAACTCAACATAATCAACCCACCCTCCTGGATCCATAATTCTCTAACCTCCTAGAAGCAAATAAACACAAACTCCAAAGCTCTGTGGAGTCAGAAGGATCTTGCTCACATATGGCCTTTGCAGACAGAGGTGCTGTCCATTCTGAGGCATTCTAGTATTTTTGAATGGTTACCTACCCGGGAATTTTAAATAAGCACATGCATTTGCCCACAGCATCCTGTTTATACCACTCCTAAATAATCAAATTCTAAAAGCGGAGACTGTTACTCAGATGTCTTTTAGTAAAAAGATATACCTGAAGAATAAGGTCTGGATTTAAATCTTGCTGTTTCATTAGCTGTTTGACTTGTTTTCTCCGCTCTACCAGTTTCCGGATCTCTCTGGGCAAAATGCCCATTTCTAAGCTTGGATCTGGCAACTCAGGAATCTGTTCCTGTTCTCCATCCTAATAAACACACAACAGAAATTTCAGACAAATCAAACTTTCATGAAATAAGTTTCGAAAATAATATTTTGTGGGAGATTTCCCCCATGATCACATCTTGAAAAGCTACTTTCTCGTGTAAGTAAAGGTCAACAATGCACAGGTAGTATAAGAAAGCTGAGAGGGTTGTAGAATAAGTCAACATTGCCCCCTTTTCTCCCAATTCCATCAACCTGTCATCCCAAATATCTCCCACACCTGTAGTTACAAATTTAGGTTTCATTTAAAGGGATGAATTTTTATACATGCTACTATCCTCTCTTCAACAAAATTGGGGAGCAACATGTTTGGGGAAATTGTTTTTAAAATACAAACATTAAAACGGACCTCTAGGATTAAAAAATAATAATGACCAGAAGCTAAACTACTGTTTTAAATTATTTGTAATACCAAACAAAATGCTATAGTGTTTTGAAACTATGGAGAATCATAGCAATTACTGTAAATGTTTTAGACTAAAAATAAAAAGCTAATACTAAATCAGCAAATTTCTTTTAAGAATCTGCAGCACATTTAAATAGGTCATGACATTTCTAAAAATTAATACACATATATTCCTTAGCATTTATGTAGTACTTTTTACCTATAAATAGCTTTGCAACCAGTAGAATAGCAACATTTTAGAAAAGCAACCAGCAGTCTTCTTATATTAAAATTTACAGCAGGAAAAAGCAGGGAAAGCATTAGACCATTTTTCTCAAGGTTCCATTAATTCTATTAACAGGCTGCAAAGAAAAGCCAGCCACATTTGCCCTTTCAAAGGTTCAGAATTAAAAATAAACCTCTTGGCTTAAAGTACATCAAGTCAATGCCATTTGATAACCCAACCTTTACAAAATATCTGATTTCATAAAGATTAGTAACTTCAAACGGACACTCTTACAATAGTAATAAGGACCTACTGTTTTCCAATATAGCAGACCTATTAAAGGGATCTTGGTACATATTTCAATTTATTTACAGCAACTATGGAAGTCAGATAAAAAGTAAACAAAAAATCTGGAGTCAAGAAATTTACAATCCACTCCTAGCTCTACTACCACTATCTATCTGACACGGTTCTGAATACCAAATGAGGTCATGAAAATCATATACAATCTATAAATTGCTACATGTATAATATTTCTTAGATGACCTCTAAGATCACTTCCAACTCTGAAATAACTCTATTACATATCCAGAATCCAACCTGGAAAGCACAAATAAACAAAATGGTGGTGGGCCGGGGTAGAGCTGGGTGTGGGGGGCAGAATAGATAATGATAATTATCACAATGCTGGCACAGCAGCAGGACAAAGCCCAAGGAATAGTAATTGAACACAGTCACTACCTTTTGGAGATGTCTACCCAATACATTTTCTATAAAATTATCTCTAGTCCCACAAAAAGGCTCACCCTTAGCAGCCAGATTTATACTCTGTGAACCCACTCCTATTGTTACAGGCAATGGGGCCAGGGGTGCTCACCGACCTAGGAAAGGCAATCAGATTCTCTTTTCTGGGAATATGAAATTGGGACTGAAAAACAGTTCCCAAGCATGCGGCTGGAACTAAAAGACATGTAAATTCAGGAACTAGAGGGCAAATAGACATCTTCTGCCAAGTATACAAAAAAAAAAAAAAGAAAGAAAAGAAAAACGATATAAAAAGGAATAAACGAAATGTGGTGTATATATACACACACAGAGGAATATTATTCAGCAATACAAAGGAATGAAGTAGTAATACATGCTATGACACAGATGAACCTTGAAAACCGTATGCTAACTGAAATAAGCCAGATACAAAAGGCCACAACACAATATTGTATGATTCCATTTACATGAAATGTCAAGAATATGCAAATCTATACAGGCAGAAAGATGAATGGTTGCCTACAGCTGGGAGGGACAGAAGGATTGAGGGAGGTTTCTTTGGGAAATAATGAAAATGTCCCAAAACTGATTGTGGTGATGGTTGCAAACTATGAATATGCTAAAAGCCACTGAACTGCACACTTTAAATAGATGGATTGTATAGTGCATAAATTATACCTCAAAAAAGCTGTTAAAAAAAGAAACAGAATCAATCTGAGTCTCTTTCCACCCCACCCTTCTCCTTTTTTGACCACTAAGAAAGGACACAATGTATCCTTTAAGAGGAAAAACTAGAATGCTCACACCTTGGGTTTTCTTCCTCCTTTAAGCAATATTTTTAACCTCAATTTCAGAAGCCCCTAATTGAATACAAACCTCACTAACTTTCTGTGCCTCTGAAGCAACTCTTTGCACTGTCGTAAAACAAATGTTAAATTCCTGAATGATGGAAGGATATAAGCTGTTGAAGTCCAGAAGCAAAATGAACTTATCATAAAAACCTGAAATGAAAAGCCACAAAATGTCATGAAAAGTCTGAAGAAAAGCAGAATTGTCAAAACATATTAGAAGTACTGTACTATGAAGTATATTATAAACTACAGTATATATTATCCATGGCTGTAAGGCAGAAGAAAGGAAAAAAAAGAATTAATTATCACTCCATAAAATAACTTGGATTACAGTGAAAACGCAGATCACAAAAACAAGAGGGATGAAAAGATCCTGTCTTTCCTTGGAACCAGCTACAACCAGTCCTTTCCCCAGCAGTCCCCAAAGCACACCATTATTATGGGCAAACACCTTCCCATATCAATTATTTTAGAGAGGTATCATATCCATTTCAAAAAAATGTTAAATTCTCCTTCAAACAAGCATTCCCTCACACCTACTCTCCCACTTCTGCACCAAATAAGGCCCCAGTGAGTGGTTATATATTTTTTTATAACCATACTTTTAAAGAATAAAGTGAGCAGCACATTTATACATAAACTGTGCTAAAAATCAGACAAAACGTATATATATTTATATATACATAAAACATTTATATATATATAAAGACATATATATATGAGACATATTTATATATATGAATGTCAGTAATGGAACGATCCACCCTTTATACTTGCAAAGGGTGAACAGAAAGCTACTATATTTCTCTAGGACATTTACAAAGAGTTATCTTCACCTTAAGAAGAAACTGAATAAAAATAAATGTCCACTATTAAGACAGCAGTAACAACTGCAAACATATATTGATAGCTTACTCTGTGTCAGGCACTATACTAAATATCACTTTTATTCCTTAAACCCCTGTGTGGCAGATATTATTCTTATTTCCATTTTACAGAAGAGGAAACAGAGGCTTACAGAAATTAAACAGGGAGTCTAAGATCACACTGTCAGAATTCAAACCCAGATCTATCTAATACCAAAGTACTACTGTTGTTTCATTACAACTAATAATAAAATCACTTTTGTCAAAAATGCCTCCTACTCAGAGTTCAAGTTACTTAATGAAATTCACATGCATTTTTGCACAATGTGAATATCCTTAACACTACTACCAAACTGTACATTTGAAATTAAGATGGTTTTCTTAAAAAGATCTTTTCTAGCTGTGTACCACAAAACATCTTCATTGCCATTCATGACAACACGGAAAAGTTATTCTCCTGTTGAAGACAATTTGGTAGATACTATCTGTACTTTCTTTTACTTTGTTGTCCAACTGAACTGTCCTAGCACACTGGGCAGAGCCCACAGTCACAGAGTAGATGAAAGAAGACAGAGGTGTTCCTACCACAGGACCAATGGTTAGCTATATACTGGACCAGGGATTGGCAAACTATGTGCAGACCAAATCCAGCCTACTCCCTGTTTTTGTACCATCCATGAGCTAAGAATAGTTTTTAGATTTTAAATAGCTAGACAAAGTCAAAACCAATAATATTTCATGACAATAAAAATTACCTGAAATTTAAATTTCAATGTCCATCAACAAAATTTTATGGGAACACAGCAAAAAAAAAAAAAAAATTCACATTAATTCCATGTCAGATGACTGGCAAACAAGATTTTCACATGAACAAAAGATAAAAAAATAAGGTCATTATGAGACCTATTTGCTGACCTATAAGATACAGTCCAGGTCTTCAAGTTTCTCAAACCTAGCTCTATATTAAGAAATTCCTTAACACCAGAAACAGACCAATCTGCTGCCCAGCCTTACCAACTTTGGGGTCCAAAACCAAGCCTCCAGCATAAGCTGCTTTCTTACGTCCTTTCTTGTATTTATTGATATCTCCAATTTCTTCATCTTCATCTCCCTAATATCAAATGAAAAGATAATTTCACCAGCCAGCAACTAATTAAATAATTAAGAAGTTTTATGATTCTCTCTTTTCCAAGTGCAATACTCAGTTCTAACAAACACTATTTTCCTACCTGTGGGAAAAGACAATTATTATTAATATGTTCATGAATCCAAATGAATGCCAAACATGGTAGTTTTCTAAACAAATACTATATCTCTGAGTTAACAAATACTCAAATTATATTTTTAAATGTTTCAGAATTCGTAGAAATTTCTTATTTTTAAATGAACAGACATTAAAAATATAACTTTTTATATTATGTAAAATTTGAGATTGTAAAAGGGTCCTCCATAAAGTCACTACTCTAACATTTATAACATACAAACACAAAATATTTCATGTAGGCATTATCATTATTCTCATTATTCATATGGACACCATAAAATAAGTATGTCTATATACTGAAAATTCATTCCCAAGTAGTTAATTAATAGCAAATATTCAATATCACAGCAGAAGTTAAATTCAAATGCCCTACAGAAATTTTGATAATGTGCATAAAACAAGTATATACAAGAAACTGAATCACAAACTTAACATTCAATTCCCATTCTAAATCAATTGCTATCAGTGCTGATAAAACAGTAGCTAAACTAAGTTTCAGTTCCAATGTGAGGAAGACCATTTTAGAAAACTTACTGTTAATTGTAACTAGTACAAAAAAATGCAATCCAAAAATAAAGGCTCATAGGTTCAAGGAAATAAAAGGTTTGATTAACTGGCATTTAACTTTTGGTACGGCTAAGGTGGCAAAACATTTTTCACATATCCATAAGAGAAGTCTAATGACTCCCTTAAAGAATGACGTATTTCAGGGAATTCTGGTCAAGATGGCGGGAACAGACAGTCCCCAGCATCACTCTCTCCCACAAATCAACCAATTTACAACTATAAAAATGTAGCGACAGCCAAACTGGGGCTGCTGGAGCTCAGGGGAAGAGGAGGAGAGACCTACAGAGTTCATGAAGGGGGGAGAAGCCACAATGAGAGAAAAAAAAAACCACTCGGAGTGTTTTGGGCCACAGCAGCTTTAAGGCTGGAACTGCTGAGCACATTGAGCAGGAGCTGACAGAAGCTGCAGCTGTGCCCTTCGGCTGGAACTGCTTGGAGGTGGCAGAGGAGAAGAAGGCCTTGGTGGCCCCCAGGACAGCAAGACCACTAATAGGGTTCCTGTGCACTCACGCAAGAGTGAGGAGCCAGAACAGCTGAAAAAGGGGAGCCATTCAGAGGCCGGTGAGTCATCACAAGGGACTGGAGCAGGGCCTGTCCCATGGGAAGTGTTTGGAGCACACGCGGTGGTAGAGACAGGCCTACCGGGAGAACACTGGGACACAGCAAGGACAGTTGATCCACACCCCAATCAGTGCAGTACCACTCAGAGGAGACTGGTCAGGAATGCAGAATTGCATGGGATACAGTTTGATGAAAAGATTCAGGCCCAGATCAGAGCTTCTACACAACCCAGGAGTACCCGGTCTCTGGAGAGCAGGAAGTACCTATAAGGTCAACCATTAAACCCTGAGCTGCACAAAAAGTCTTCCCTAGGGAAACAGCAGCAAAGCAGCAATTTAGCTCAACAACACAGCTCAAGTACTGGTTCCCACAGGAAGATCCCCCATTTTAGAAGAAAAGGACAAAAAATTAGTTCTGGCCCAGGCACACCATCAGCGCCTCAGGGCCCTGCTTGGGGCACGCAGCCAGGGACCAGACACCCCACCCACAACCAGGCACATTGCCAGTGCCTCGGGGCCCCACCCAGGGACCCAGGCCATCAAGCCAGGGACCAGACCTCCCGCTCACAACCAAGCACACTGCCAGCGCCATGGGACCCACCCAGGGACCCAGGGTATGGATCCGGGGACTAGACCCCTCCCACAAACAGGCACACCACCAGTGCCAAGGAGCATACCAAAAACATCACCTCCATGTGGGTGGCCCACCACAGCCACTACAATAACCAAGGCTGCCACGAAAGTGGCTAGACGTCACAACCACCATGCAGATGATCCGCCAGCAACTGTAGTGCATTGACACAAGGAGAGTCACCAGTAGAGACCAAAGCAAAGAGTAGGATGTCTCTCTCCACAAAGCCCATTCCAGAGTGACAGAAGAAGCATCTGTTCTATGATACTGGGGGACCTGAACACACCTTTCAGCATTGGAAAGATCATCTAGGCAACAAATCAACAGAGTAACCATTATTCTTTCAGAGGGAGAGAAGAAATCTAGGGTTATCAGTTGTGGGAAGGGGGAGGGAGAGGGAGATAAGAAGAGATTGGACAAGGGGCATAAAGAATAAGTACAATTTGTAACAATATACATACTAGTAATATTGATTTGATCAATATATGTCAACATTAAATCCTAAAAATATGTATAATCAATTATGATTCAATAAAAAAAGAAAAAAAGAAAAAAGGAATTACATATTTCAGAAATAATTTTGTCTGTACAGAAGAGAAGTGGAAAAGAAAATGACAACACAAACACAACGGAACAAACATGACAGAGTTTCTACAGTACACAGGGGATTAGTTATTTTGGAAGCAAATGTTATCACAGCAAAAAAAAAACCTAGAAAAACTAGGTAATAAAAAGAGCGGATAAGAAAAGGCAAAAAAACCAAAACAAAACAAAAAAAACTCTATACAATTATGGACCCACCAGTTTTTGCTGAGGCTTTCTGAAAATCTGCTTGTCAGGCACGATATAGTTGTTTTCATAAAATGCATGAAGCAACAAGAACTCATTACGCTCGGATCTTCCACCCATCAGAGTCCTGGACTATTAAAAAGAATTTCATTCTTAAATTTGAGTTCAAAACCATAACAAACAAAAGCAACTTTGAGTTGATAAATTTAATCATAGCACCCCCTTCAAAACTACTAATAACAAGGGCTGCTTTAAGAAAAAAAAAAGGTACTAAATTATACCTAACAATTTCTTTAAACATTATATTTAAAGCAGACAAAGAGAACTTAAAATATTGACAACTTGAAGCTGGCTATTTCTCCTAAATGGACCATTCTACCAAAAAGACACATCCAGATGTTAAGAGAGATGACCCTTATGTTCACGCAAATTTCAACACACTGCACCTGGCATTCCTCCCCTTCTCCCAACCAGTTCTTCCCTTTACAAAAGAAACCCAGCTTTCAGAGTCCAAGTCACCCATTTTATAAGCATGCATTTAGACTCATTATCATATAACAACTACCCCAAGCAAACACTGAATCCAACAGGAAATGCTTTCTCCCCCTTTCTAAGTTAAATTTACCATAATGTTCCCAGCGATGTTAGTGATCTGCAATGCTAGTGGAAGAACATTTAGCTCACACATGATCTGTAAAATGAACCTGGCATCTTTCCAGGTGTGTTCCAACAGGTACAACAGATGAGAAGGTTCACTGTACAGAAAAGTAAGAATGTAACAGAATCAAGTAATTAAAAGAAACAATGATGACTATAATCCGAACCTCATAAAATATTACACGGAATTTTTGGTATAAGTAACTTCAGAGCAATGACACTCAGCTTTGGAAACAATTTAAAATATAGTTGGTATGTAACTAGGAATTCATTCAAACCAGTGATCCCAATGCCCTTCTCCAACATACAAAAAAGTCCCACAAAGTGAAGTAATGTATTAACTACAAACCTGAAAACTACCTAAATCCTTTATTCTATCTAGTAAGTATATATTGTATGCTTACAATGTGTTATTAATTTATATTGGCTGTGACCAAAACAGACAAAAATTCCTGTCCTCATGGAGCTTACATCTTCATGGGCGAGACAGAGTACAAAAAAGATAAATAAATTAACAATACACTGTACCCCACAAATATATGTTAAGTAAATGTTAAAAAAAAAGAAATTAAATATATAGTATGTTATATAATACTAGGTGTTAAAGAGAAAAAGTTAAGAAGCAAAGGAAATATTAAATAGCAGGAGCACAGACTGAAATTTCAGTTAGGGAACTGGGGAAGTTTTCACTGAGAATAAAGACCTAGAAGATGTGAGGGAACAAGCCTTATGAATGGATATCTAAGGGAAGAGCATTCCAGGCAGACAAAACAGTACATTCACAGGCCCTTAGCTGGATGCAAATCTGGCAGTTCCAGGACCAGGAAGGAAACCAATATGGCTGGATCAGAGAGAATGATGAGAGAGTGGTAGGAGATAAGGACAAAGTTAACAGCACAGAAACACTTTGTGTGGGACCCTGTAAATCAAAAATAGGACTTTGGTTTTTACTCTAAATGAAACAGAGTCACTGAAGATTTTGAGAAAAGTACCATATCTGACTTAATTTTAGCAGAATAACTCTGGTCCTGGATTAAGAAGAGAACACAAGGGAGCAAAGGCAAAAGCAAGGAGATAAGTACATCTCTAGTGATCCAGCAGAAAGAGGATAATGGCTTGCACCAGAGTGGGTCCAATGGAAGTGAAAAGTGGTCATATCTAGATATGTTTAGAAGACAGAGTTGACAGGATTCCCTGATGGATCTACTGTGAGACATCAGAGAGAGGAATCAAGGATGCCTCAGAGGTTTTGGGCCGAGGGTGACTTTGGAGGTTTCCAGCAGTAACAGAAAAATACAGTTGCCATTAATTTAATAAGGAAAGATTACAGGAAGAACCTAAGGGAGAAGTCTGGAATTCATGAGGGAGGGCTAACCTGAAGGTACACAGGTGAGAGGCATCAACACCCACATGGTATTTAAATCCCTAAGATTTGGTAAGATCACCTAGAGATGGAACACAGTTTTAAAAGTAAAGCACTCCAAGGATTCAGTAGAAACAAGCAGGAAATAAGAAATGGCAGAGGAGTAGAAGAAATTTTATTTAAGAAATAAGCAAGCAATATCTCTAAATAACCTAGGGCCAGCCCATAGCTCACTTGGGAGAGTGTGGTGCAGATAAATAACCTAATGATTGCTCAGTTTTTATATTTCCAAAATATATACACTAATTCCTGAATAAATAAAGGGTGGAAATCTAAATTTCATATCAATTTCCAAACTACTGTTAGGAAACATTAAGACAGAGTTAAACAGGTTAAGGAGATGGAGATAAACTGATCAAATTAGAATAATTCAAGGGGTAAACTAGTTCAAATTAGGAAAGTAATGGTGCTGACATGACACAATTTTCCCCTCTATAGCAAGCACCACTGGCTCGGCTTGTATCCCCCTAAGCCTAAGGACGATGTTGGCATCCTGCTGTTTCTAATTTCAACACAGACAAACTCTGAAGAATCCAGGATCATACCTGTACATATTTTGCACATCTTCTATTGGGATTACAACCCTTTCAGTTCTCAGAATCTGTTGAACAAGTTCAGACAAATGGTAGCTTTTACAACGAATCAATTCCCTTGCTGAGATTTCCACATCACAGATCATTCGGCCACAGGTAGCATTTCTTTCACCAAATCCACTCCGGCCCTACAAGATGAGTACAAAAAGCCAATCTTATGAAAGAGCAGACAGAGAGAACATTTCATTCTAACCTATTTTGAAGCTGGCCCAAAATTACAACGATGAAACTCTCATTCTTCCATTTAACAATCAGATATTTTTAAACATTTACTATGTATCTGACACTGTTCTAGGCACTTGGGATGTAGCAGTGAACAAAACAGAAAAGATCCCTGACCTCATTTGAGATATATAATAAAAAAGATATCATAAATAAGAAATCACACAGTTTTAGGAGGTAATAATTATACAGAAAAGGGGGAAAATAAAGCAGCGTGAAAAGAACAAGGAATTTGGGGGGACTGCATCTTAAATAGGGTGGCTGAGATAGACCTCACTGAGAAGATGCCATATAAAGAAAATCTCGAAAGGAGTAAGGAGTCAGCTAATCAAGTTTTCAGATAAAGCGTTAATAACAAATCTACCACCTTAAAGATATGACTAGGAAAAGAGGCAAGAGCAGTGGCCCCAACTCTGATCTATAGCAACACAATCCTCTAGAGAACATTATAAAAGGCAGATTCTTAAGTTCTACGATGAAGCAACATGCCCATTTTATTTATAAGCTTTAAGTAAAATAAGATTGCAAGCACTGAGTAGTATCAGGTTTAGGAAGAAGGTGCTTCATAAAAAAACCACCAAAACCTCCATACATGAAGCAAGCAGGTAGAATGAAAAGTACGTGTGCTTTAAGAGTCAGACAGGCCTGGGTTCAAATCTCAGTTCTTACTAGTTGTATGATCTTGAACAAGTTACATTACCCCTGTGAGAATGTCTATAAAATAAAATTGGAGTTGCTATGAGAGGTAACTAGCACAGAAAGCACTTAGCCCATTGCCTTCTTATACATGCAATGTCAGCTCCCTTCCATTCATTCTTCCCATTCTTCCTGAATAGCAGCACTTCATGATTTCTGAACCCTGCAACCCTGCCCAAAGGGCTATCATTTTGGGAATGCCGAAGTGAAGGCATCATGTATGTGCTGTCTTTGTCCACTATTCCTAAATTCTAACTGCTGATTTTAAAAACTACCAGAGGCTTTTGCAAATAAAATGCTGGATTCAAAGGAAAAGATGTTTAGTGCTAATTAAAATGTATTGAAGTTCCTATCACAAGACAACCAATTCCTATTTTAAAAAGTATAGTGTGTTTTCTGGCAGCTACCCAATATAAAAAAGCCAAATAAAGAAATAAGATTTTGAAAATTGTTATTACCCCAAGCTTTGGCATGTTGGATCGCTTCAGTCGACCTATCTTGGACCAGTGAGAAACTTTGCACACATTAATTCTCTGAAGTAGTACTTCCAGTTCAAACCCATAAATATTATGACCCTAGTGAGAAAAAGGTGGCAGCCAATAATGTTATAACAAACACAAATTAGAGGATTTATCTTCATACTCACAGGATTTCTTTGCCCTTTCTTTTTCTGGTCTCTAATTGAAGACATCATGAGCTTATCTCCAACTGGGGGTCCTTTTCTTCTTCAGGAATTTATTCACCAAGCAGCATTCATTAGCCTTGACATTAACAAGGCTGCTAAGCAGACTGCTGAAATAAACTTTATTTCATCCTAATTGGTGTAAGGTTCATATGATGTCTTTTAATTTGCAGCTCATGCCTCAAAATCTCAGAGGCAAATGCAAATTTTAATGTCCCATGCTTTTCACATCATCAGAAAAAGCTGTATTCAAACATTTTGCTTTCTTAAAAAGAGAACTCGCCTATGTTGTGTAATAGTATACATAAGACTTCTTACAAAACTCAAGAACTATAGTTTCTTCTTAAAAAATTTAGTTCAAACACTACTGATTTAGACCTTTAATCAATATGCAATAAAAAATATATATATAATACCACTGAATAGTTCAAACGAGAAACTTGTTAAAAACAAGGAAACAAAATTGTATAAAGCAGAAAATATCTCAAAAATGCAACCAAATTTTTCATTTCTATAATAATAATTTCTATTATGTGAATAACATGGTTCACAAGCCTATATTAATTAAAAATTAAAGTTTAAAATAATTCAGATCAGTAAACAGATTTACTTGTTATTAATTTTAATTAAAAATACATACTACTACTTAGACTAGTCAAAATCATAAAGACAAAAAGTAGAATGGTGGCTTCCAGGGGCTGGGGAAATGGAGAGTTAATGTGTAAAGAGTTTCATTTTTACAGGATGAAAGAGTTATGAGGCTGAATGATGGGGATGGTTGCACATTATGAGTGAAGTTAATACCACTGAACTGTATGTACACCTAAAAATGGTCAAGATGGTTAGTTTTTTGTTATGTGTATTTTATCACAATTATATATATATATATATACCACTATATATTTATGACAATTTTGTCTATTAAATTAAAAAACCCAAAAGACACGAGGAAGTCTCAGTTCCAAATTACCATGACTGGGATCAGGGGCCAAAACCCACGTCAGGATTCTATCTTTCATCTGGATTTTTCACACATAGACTTGGTTTTAACACTCTAAGCTGGGCCACGTATCCTACCATGATATCTCCTTGGGGTCCAAGATAAAGTTATTGGAGACTGGTGACAGCCTAGTGCTGAGCCTAAGTGCCATAGTACAGCACTGTGAACAGAATCTCCTTAGTGCTTTAAAGATGGGTCCTGAAATATTGTAAGGGAAGCACATACAGAGACATCAGTTACAATCCACAGGCTCTCAGGACGTTAGCTATACCATTGCCAGGTAAGGTATTCAAGCGTAAAAATGAACATGGAGAAGGATATGGCAAACATTTTTCCAGGCTTCCATGTAACCAAATAGCTGATATCACATTTAAAATGGAGGCATTTATAGACTACCTTCTTCCAAAAAAACAAAAACACAACATAATTTGATTGACCCGTTACCCAGAAAAATGACAAAAGGAGGAATTCTTATTAAGGAGCCTACAATCTAAGGAAAGCCAGAGGATACAAAAAGCAAAACGTTGCTTCATGACTCTAAGGAATTGGGGCAAAAGCAACCAATTTATTATTAGCTCTCGCTGTGTAGCAGAAGCATACCAGGTTATCAAGAGAAAAAAAGATTCCTAGCCCTGAGCTCTCAAAGAGATCCACTGTCATAGAAACCCACTAAGCTCATAAAATTAAGATACTTAGTTTTATGATTTGCACCAAACTAAGGGGATTAACTAACCCCTGTGACCACTATATGACTGGGCCACTAAGCCAAAATTATGGAGATACTAACAGCTTATGTACATTTACTTACTTATGTGCTGGTGTCTAAGTGTAAATAACTGGAGTATCCTGAACTTCAATAATAATTCATGAGTTGCTTTACATTAAAAATGTATCTTGCAGTGGGCTGGGATTTTTTTTCCCTTTTGATTAGGAGAAAGTATAGTAACGCCCACCAGTCCATAGTGTCATTTCACTCTGAAAATATTCTTTGCTGCTCAAAAGTACTGACAAAATCACACTGAAAAGAACTAAAGAATGAAGAGCTCCCCCATGACATGATCAAACATCTACTCACCACAATGATATCAGGATCAATTTTGTGAACTTTTGCAAGGAAAAAACCTAGCAATGTTCTTTCTGTTGCAGCAACCTCAACCTTCACTTTCTGTTAGACAAAAACATACCAGTCATTGACTCTTTACTCTCAAGTACTATACCTTGGCTTCTTGTTCAACCAGGCTAAGATTTCTCAGGGTTAAAAGAAACCATCCATTTCAAAACTAAATGCAGCAGTGAAATTCCTCATTCTATGTTTTGCAGTAATAATTGCACAAAGGCTCTGAGGAGCTCATTCTAGTAATAAGCATGTGAATAAAGCAAAATTTAAGTGCTGAGCAACATCAAGTACAGAAATATCCTCCACAGGGACATGCTAGCTCATCTGAACACATTTTAGAGTATATGAATCACAGTACCTATGAGAAACATTACTTCCTTTCCTATACAATCCCTGGTAGATTTCACCATTTATGTATTTACCACACAAAGAAATCCCAAAGATTGTATAAACTAATCTCAAACAGTGGTATAAGAACCAATAAATAAGAAACTAGAGTAAAAACAAACATATTTAAGATTTAGAAACATTTCTTTACACAAAAGGCTTCCACTTGGATTACTGAATATAAATCAGGTATTCAAAAGATCCACTCTTATTAAAAATCTCTTAAAATGCAAGTTGATGACGACATGTTTTCTACAACTAGCCTGGTTAAAATATGTCACTTTGACTGCAATGAAATTTTCCTCCGTTATTTCACTTGGATAGGTAATTCAGGGTACTTCATAAATAACAGCTTAATCCAATAATGCCTTCAACTACTGGACTTCTCAAGCCAATTTAAAATAAGTGAACCTGACAAAGTTGCTAACTTTTAATTCTGTCAAGCGAGGACATTAAAAAACAAACAAAAAAACCGTACAAGTTAATCAACACCATCATTTCATAAGAGAAACGACATAGTCTCCAAAAAAGGAATTCTTTAGATTGAATACATTTACCTTTCTGAAAAGCTCACTACATTATACAAGTTGTAAGTATCCCTTATCCAAAATGCTTGGGATCAGAACTGTTTCAGATTTCAGATTTTTGGGAGGTTTTGGAATATTTGCATTTATTCTTACTGGTTGAGCATCCCTAATCTGAAAACCCGAAATCTGAAATGCTCCAATAAGCATTTCCACTGAGCATTACGTCAGTACTCATAAAGTTTCAGATTTTGGAGCATTTCAGATTTCAGAATAGGGATGCTCAACCTGAATGACTTTTTCTAATTTTATTAAAGACCCATGGACTATACCAGGACTTAGAGATCACTGATCAATTTTGGCCAGCCCACAACAAACTTGCCAATACATGGCCCTTTAACATCCACAGTATTCCCAACTTCACCTGGCTCCCCTCAAGCTGGGGAGGGGCTCTACCCAATACCTTCCCCCAAACAGCAATCATATGATCATGCATTTTGGAAAAACTTCCAATTAAGCTATCTGAAGGAGGGTTTGAGCCTCTCCATCTACTAATACCATGTAGAATCCCATTACTTTCAGGTGGTGGAACATTTAAATTTTGGTAAATAATATTTCTAGTTTTATACTTCTAATACATTTTAATGGGTTAATACCATACTCCAATCTAGCAAGAATAGAGCTAAAATATTAAAATATAGAACAGCCTGTTTCTATTAGTCCATACTATCCTCTTTTCTCTTTCCAAACAAACAGATGCTTCATATTTAAGAGGAATGAATAATGTGTTCTTTACCTTTTTCTTAATGGCTTCTATGAAAGCATATGGAAAAATACAGTCCTTTGGTTTAGACACAACTGTAAGAAGAAAAAAATAAAGATTCCAACACCCATTCAGTCCAATTTCAGGTATACGTACACTGCATGTTTCCAGTGGAAAATATCTTAAATATAAATAAATTCCCCCCAATCTCTAAAGAGGTAAGAAGGTCAATTATTTCCACTGGTCATGTTAAACCTCAAAAGAAGAGCCAAGCACAAAATCCTAAGTCCCTACAATTGTTCAAACTGCTTTGATGAAACATATGCTATCCATTGAAGTCAAAATGGAGGATTATAAGTCTTCCCCAAAGAAAACACCCCCACCACCAAAGCCCCAACCAGCATACAATGGAGGAACTCAGTTCAACCCTTCTCAAGGTTAGAAAAGTAAAGATGAACAAAGCTTCCCCTACACTATAAGTTCCTTGCTATACCTAACAGCTATTCAGAGTGACATACACAGAGGAGGTAAATAAATGCATATTGAAATGAGCTAAGGACTGCTATCTTCCATATATTTTCCAGGTTATTCTCATTGTCATTTGGTTGCATATGTTCCACCCACTTAAGTAAAACTTCAAAACATTCACACCTCATTCTCTTCTCTGCATCTTTCCTAGTCCTACCTTCCCAACACCCAAGAAACCTGACAGGAGAGGCTGCCCAAGTAAATCTCTGGTTCTGGGCTAGAGATCCCAGAAAACATAATAGATCAATAGTGTTATCCCTCCCTCTCTTTTTTTTAAAAAACAACAAAACGTTTAACTGGCCAAAGTCTCAATGTGGAATATGTCAGAATCTTCCTTGGAGACTGACTCATATATGCCAAATTCTGTGGAATCATTTCACTCATTGAATTTTATGCACAGCACAAACCAACTCCAATTTGATATTACTATAACTTCTCCCAAATAGGAACACTCATTTATTCCTTATATTCCTTGGTCTCTTGCCTCATCACACAAAAACTTTGGCCAGATTTCTATGATGGGCTTTTTGAATGACACCAGGAAATGAAAATAGTTAAAGCCTAATTTTGACTTAGGAAAAAACTACTCAATACCAATAGAGTAACCACTAGAACAGAAAAAAGGCAATCAAATTGCCTCCAGATTTCTGCTCCTAGAACAAAATAAACCAACTGAATAGGAGGCAACCAATCCAGTAAAACTTAGTTTTCACAGCTGAAAAAAAAATTTCTTTAACAATATGAACTAACTATTCTTGAAAACAATTTTTGAAAAACAAGTTACTGATCCACCAGCTGGAGATAAATAAGAAAGCTCAAATCAAGCCTTTAGTAAACATACCACAGAAGTGTGACTGAAAGGGAGGCTGTGGGGGTGCTTTATCTAATGCAAAACTGTGATGGACCAAAGCTGCAATGGCAATAATCTGCAAGGAAAGGAGGGAAAAAAAGTCACTTATCAGACACCTACTATGTATTCTGCATTCTCACCAAAACTACCAAGAATATTAAAAGATATACATTTTAGCACATATGAATACTTTTTTTTTTTTTTTTTTTTTTTTTTTTTGTCTTTTTTCGTGACCGGCACTCAGCCAGTGAGTGCACTGGCCAGTCCTATATGGGATCCGAACCCGTGGCGGGAGTGTCGCTGTGCTCCCAAGCACTGCACTCTCCTGAGTGCGCCACAGGGCCGGCCCAGCACATATGAATACTTTTAACTTTTTATTATGAAAATATTTAAACAAATTAAAAAATAGAATAAAATTAACTCCCATATACCAACCATCCAGTTTTGATAATCAACTCATCTATATCCCAACCCACTTCCTGCCTCCCTCTGGATTATTTTGAAGAAAAACCTAGACCTATCATTTTATCCAGAACTATTTCAGCATGAATCTCTAAAATAGAGTTTCTCAACCTCGGTACTATTGACATTTGGGGCTAAATAATTCTTTGTTGTGGAGGCTGTCCTGTCCACTGTAGGATGTTTAGCAACGTCCCCAGCTTCCACCCACCAGACACCAGTATTACCATCCCCCACCACCCCATCACTGTTTCCAGACATGGTCAATTGTCCCCTCAGAGGCAAAAATCTGACCCTGTTGAGAACTACCACTCTAAGAGATAAGAAGTTTTCAAAATATAATCACAATACAATTATCTCACCTACTACAATTAATAGTAATCCCTTAAAATCATTAAATATCCAGTCATGATTTAAATTTTCATGTTTTCCAAATTATCTCAATTTTATTTACCAAATAAGGTCCATACTTTGCAAGTGACTGATAGGTAAAATTACATATTAATCAATATCAACCACATACATCCCACCCCACCTATCATTTCCTTGCAATTTATGTGTTGAAGAAACTGGGTCATCTGTCCTATAGAGGGCTCCATAGTATGGATTCTGCTGCCTGTATCCTGGATAGTGTCACTTGACGCGTTCTTCTGTCTCTATACTGCCTTTATAGGCAGTATAAAGATATACTATATAGATATAGTATATCTAACTATAATTCATAGTTAGATCTTAAGACTTGATGAAAACCAGGTTCAATTTTTTGGCAAGAATACTTTAGAAAGCACAGGCACATGATGTCTGCTCATCTCTATTTTAGTGATATTAGCAGTCACTAGTGATCACTGTCTGTATCCATTATTTCACTGGGGACTGCAATACTGCAGTGTAATATTCCATTTTTCCTTCATCATTTATTAGCTGGAAACCTGCTATGAAAAAAAAAACTTCCACTCATCAATTATTTGGTTGCCTGAGGTACAGTATTTGCTCAGAAAACTCAGGATAAATGTGTTCAGAAGAGTCAAGATAAATACTCAATTCAATCCCTTTACCAGCTTTCAAAATAATGAGTTGATTCCCTAGCTTTCTTTGCAAGTGACTAATGTGGAATTGTTACTGTTAATAATATCATTATGAACTCATAGATTTGATGTTTCAATCTGTTGCAGTTATTCATGCTTAGATTAACCCATCTTTGGTCAGTAAGAGACTCTTCAAGTTGACTCCTAAGTCCTTCTTCATATCTTCAGTAGATTTCAATATCATCCTTGCTTTCTGGTATAGCAAGATGTTCCGGACTTTCTTGTCCTGTATCAGCCATTTCTCCACAGAACCCTATTTCCTTTATTAGGAAATGGTACGTGGAACCTCACTCTGGGACCTAGGGGATGGATTCTTTTTTTAATTTAACTAAATACTAATTAAATCTTTTCCAAACACTTAACTATTAACTATGGCCATCTCCTATATTAAAAAATCAAATCACATACTAAAAAAAAAAAAAAAAAATCAGAGTGAAAACACTGCCAATATGCTGTTAAAAAAAGATCTCCATCAACATCAAAAAGACTTAGAAGCAAACATAAAGAAGCTCCCATTGACCAAAGTGGGACAAATGTAAGCATTAAAAATAACATTAATGAATACAATAGAGTAAAACTACTGAATATATATAAAACCCATGTGTTAATAATGATATTCCATAAAAGTAAAAAGAAAAAAAAAAGGAACAACAAAAATAAATAAAGCATTAGTTGCTACTGCATGTAATGTAGGTCCTCAACTTCCTACTTGAAAAATTGGCAATGAAAGAGAAAGAAATAAGCATTTATCCTGTCTTTCCTGTGTAAACTACTATAGCATAACAAAATAATGCTGGTTAATGAAGAAATATTAATTTTATAGAAAATTTTAGCTAATAGAAAACCACCATTTTACAACTCCTAATGAAATAACTAATTCAGGCAAAAACAACTAATAAATGAAGCCATTATACCGTCAACTCGGAATGACGAATGATTTTATCCCACCCTCCGTCAGCCCCCTAGCCCCCAGGGACATTTGGTGATGTCCGGAGGCAGTTTTTGGTTGTCACAACGAGGGGGAAGGGGTGCTACTGGCATCTAGGGGGTAGAGGCCAGGGATGCCACTAAACAACCCACAATGCACAGGATAGCATCCCACTACAAGGCATTATCCAGCCCAAAATATCTGTAGTGCCACGGTTAAAAACCTTATATTAGATAATAAGTTGATGGAGAAATTTACAATGGTTATCAACTCTTAAACCCACCAATCAATCATAGCCTCACTGATAACAGTTTAAGCAGAAATTTTGTGTCTTCTGATATGATACAATATGAAGTACACTGCACCATCTATAAAGAATTTTGGATAAAAAAGGTGAAACTGAATCTAACTGATCCTTTAGAGCTAACTTATAGTACACAGGAATATAAAGGATCAGCAGATTCTTAATAGAATAGGAGTCAGCACACTCTTTATGTAAAAGGCCAGATAGTAAATATCTTAGGCTTTGCAGGCCATACAATCTCTGTCATGACTACTCGACTCTGCCATTGTAGTGCAAAAGCAGCTGTAAACATACTGTGTTCCAATGAAACTATTGACAAAAACAGGTGGTAGTGGGCTAGATTTGGTTCATGGGTCATTGTTTGCCAACCTCCAGTATAGAAGAAGCAGCCCAATGACAAAACAAAAAAGAAAACAAACACAGAAAATGGGACATTCTATGAGACAGCCAACAGTAATTCTTTAATTATTCAACATCACTGAAAAAAACTGGAGGGGGTGAGAGGGAGCTATTCTCATTTAAAAGAAATTCAAGAGGCATGAAAATCAAACGCCATCCATGAATCTTGTGTGAATCCTGATTCAAACAAAGCAACTGTTAAAAGACATTTTGAGAAACAAGTCAAGGTAAGTATGAACTGGGTATTTTAGATTATATCAAAGAATCACTGTTAATGTTATTATACGTGTTAATGGTATTATATAAGAAGATGTGCATGTTTTAAGAGAGGCATACCAAGGTATACATGGGTAAAATGACACAATGTCTGAGAACAGCTTTAAAATACTTCAAAAGGAAAAAAGGGGGGGATTATAAACAAGTATGACAAAATCCTACTAACTGCTGAATATGAGTGATTGGTATAGGAAGTTCATTGTATTATTCTGTGTCTATTTAACATTCCCGCAAATAAAAAAATTTTCAAATAAAGTCCAGTCATTTAAGTCTTTAAAAAAAAAAAAAAAAAAAAAAAAACTCCAACTCAACATAAATTCCATTAATTCTCCAAAATGGAGTGTCATAGTGAATTAGTATTCTTTCCCCTCCAAAAGGAACAACTTTCCCTTTCAGAAAAGCTGTATAAGTTCAGGCAAGTATTGCATCTAAAGCATAGGTAGAAAATCTGTCCTGTTTTGTTTTGTTTTGTTTTTAACCTCATTTTGATGGTTCTTTGTATTCTGCATTGTCTTCATGCTGAAAGACATCACCACAAGTGGAGGAGAACCAACATCCTTAATTACATTCACCAGATCTGGTTTCAAGGCCATTGCCTCAACTTTACACCAACTGATTGGCTGATTCAAGAGCTCTGAAAGAGAATAGATACAACAAATCAATAGCTATTTACCAAAAAACTACTATAATTAAGACATTTGTGACTGAGATATTCATCAATCCTGTCTTCTAATAAGAATGACATATTATAACATCTAACTAAAAATAAGCCATGTTATTGGGTTGTATGCAAATAGTCATGTGTGTATGTATACATATGTTCATTTTCCTGGGAAAAAGGTCCATAGCTTTCATCAGATTCTCCAAAAAATCCAGAACGCAAAATAGGTTTTTAAAAAAACCAAAACATCGCCATGGAAGAATCATAAGACATTTTTAAGAGATTCATGAAGACAAAACAGAGTATCATAGATGCAAATACTGAAAAACATCAGGTAACAGGATAAATAAGCACTATCCACATTGGGTAGTGATTCTCCCTTCCCTCAAAGGTGAGCAGTTCACTCTGGAAAACGGCTGGGCCACATCAGCCAGGTCTGAAGTACATGCAAACAACAGCATAACAAGGGATGCACTCCAAATGGTCACCTGAGCTGAGGCCTCTGTCACACTAAATTGCCAGGCATTACAGAGATAAAGTGATTCTAAATGTATTCCCTATACTCATTCAAGGAAAACCTAAAAAAAAAAAAAAAAAAAAAAAAAACACAAAAAAGGAAGTGGACATAATAAAATAAACAGACTAATTCCTTAACTTCCTTTTTAAAAACCACATCTATCAGCAATCCGCTCAGCATTCTGAGAGCAAATTTTTCCTTACGTGGATTTTTTACTTCAAGCCAACAAGGTCCTTTGATCTTTCTGTTCATCAAGAACAGTTCCAAGCTGGATGTGTTGGTCCCAAATACATGAGAAAAAGTTTCTCCTTTCAAATCTTGAGGAAGCTGTGGCACTTCAGCCTGAAAAAGGCAAAAAAAAAGTGTTTTTTTTGTTTAAAACTATTACTTCACATTTTCCAAAGTCTATATTTGAAATAAACAAAAGCTTCTCTATGAAGCACCAGAAGAAACCCCTTTGATATATATGAAATGTAATTTGCCACAAATGAAATCCAAAACAATTCACTGTAGGAAACAAAACCAATTCACAATGACAAAATAATGCATCTTGATGACACCCATTAGAAGAAAAATAGGCCAAGAAGCTCCCCCAAAAGAGAATTTCTGTCCAGAGCTATACATGCTTTACCAATAAAGAATAGCCACGTAAGTACCACTCCATTAGAAGAATGAAAGCAACAGAGTGGGACTCATTGAAAATGCTTCCATGGTACTTTTTCATCACCACTGTCAGAAACATTTCTTAAAAGTTTCCCTTTTGCAACATCGTGGGATCAAAACACTAGAACAGAGAGGTAAAAAGAGGTTGAAGTCCAGTTAATTAACATCCCGCAGCAATGACCTTGCCTGTCACAGGAGCAAGAGCAGCACCATAGCGATGCTACTGACACTCCTCTCTCACCTTTCCACTGCTCACAAGGGATACTTCAACAGACTAATGATGTCCAACTCCATCATGTGGCATTCAATCCACTTGACAAACAGTCGTGCTATTTCGAGTTATTTGTTTAAAGATGCATATTTGAAAGCAGAGAAAGGCAGTGTAACCTGTAGTCTATGTACTTAATTTTATCCATTTTAATTATTCATTACTGTAAGTCCACCTCAATGAACTGTAGGCTTGAGAAGCCCTGTCAACACTCCTAACTGAAAGACAGTTGAAAGTTCAAAAATAGAAAAATGTCATTGTCAACCAAAACCCAATAATTTTCTTTGTTTGACTTACCGAGTATCTAACTTCCAAGTACTCAGATTTTTCTGGAACATCAGGTATCTCGAAAGCATAGTTCTTTTCCACTATCTGGGTACGTAGACATTTAAAAAATCATTAAGACAAAAACTTTTTACAAATTGCATTGACAAGCTTTACATACACAAAACATGCTCCTGTATTTAATCATCAGGAATCCAATATCCATACAAAACACAAAGGCAAATAAAGCCAAAAAGGCACTCTTTCGCCTTTTAACTGGGACTAACACCCCCAGTGACAAAATGCTTTTAAAAGGACTTCTTTTGGACACTAGAGAATTTAGAAATATTTGCATTCAAGAGGGGCAATAAAGGCTATTATTTGATATTAAGCAACTCTATCTTGCTAGAACAATAAATCATTATTACCATTATAATTCCAGCTCATATTTACTGAGTGTCAACTATGCATCAAGAACTGTTCTGATCGCCTAATATGAATGAATTGATTTAACCTTTCCAACAACTCTTGAAATAAGAACCCATTTCCCAGATGAAAAAACAGGCATACTGAAGTCACTCGACACTTGTCCAAGGTCACACACTAGTAAGCAGTAGGGCTAGGACTTAGATCACAAGTTGTCTGGCCCCAGCACCTATGCTCTTCACCATTATACCACATTGCTTCAAGAATTTTAAACACTTGACCCATCAACCACAATTCAAAGCTCAAATAGTTAAGACTGCTAGCCTTATCTTCAGCAACTCAGTCCTCCCTTTATTGCAATCATTACTAATAGCCAGTATTCTGAGTGGGCTACAGCCCCCACAATTATGGCCAAAGGCATCAATATCTCACTAAAATCAAAACAATTTATCACACATATCACATGAACAGAAGACTTTCATTCTATCAAAAATAGCATCATAGTTCCTAATTTTTAAAGATAAAACCTTACCTAACCTTCTAACCAAAAACATCTTGGCAATAACTAATATAAACAAGATCAGAATAGTTTCTTCTCCATTTCAAAATAAAAGCACAAGATATATTGTGCACTGGAGACAATTAATTTGCTATGAGTTATCTTTCTATTCAAATTAATAAACAGTTTATAAGCAGTTTAAAGAGAAAGAAAAAATATTTTTACAAATTTAATACATTGTTTTTATATTCATACCTATGAAATTTCCATTCAATAAATTATAGTCATGCAAAAGGCATTTTGCATGAAGTACATATGCAATAATTACTGTATCTGCTAATCAGGATATGAACAAACAAATAGAGCTGCAAAAAATTTGTCACCAAATACAAACCTTGGACTTGAACTTCATAATTTTATATTTTGTTGCTATTTTCTCATCAAATTCATCATAAACATCCTTCATTGCAACTGGAGTTCCTGTTTCTTTCCCTGTACTTGGATCAATTTTCTGTTCTCCCATGGAGAGGGGAATGGAGGGAAAAAAGTTATCTGTACATAAGATCTTCTCAACCACCAAAATTCCAAGTCTAAATCAATTTTCATTCTCACCCATTTAAACGTTTACTAGCACAATCTTACAGGTGAATTTAAAAATACAAAGAGACCCAAAATATGTACTAAACTCAATGCCCAATTCCTCACAATGGCATCATAAAAAGAAATCAGAAATAAAGATGATTGATCCTACAAAATGAGAGACTAAGTATTGTAAATCCTGATCAAGAAGCTCCACAGTTCAACTGAGATGGGGAGGGGCTTGGGCTGGGAGGGGAGTGGGGATGTTAAGTACCAACAAAAAAGGAGGAACAAATGGAAGTGACTTTGTTAAATGGCCATGGAGGGAATGTTACTGCTGCCAATGCAGCAAAAGCATGAAACTGGGACAAACACCATGTCACATTTTAAAGCCTTATAGTCCCAACCCCGATTATTATGGAAATAAGGGGTGGGGAAAAAGATATCATATACTAAAACTCAGACACTTATACTCTAACAAGTTGAAAAACTGAGTTCGACTTCATTTCTCTACTTTTCCCAACCTCTAATTGGGGTTGCTAGGCAGGCAGCAACAAAGAGGCATCAGGACTGTGGACAGTTCATAGCTCTGTTGAAGGACAGGTTGGTAGCAGAACATAAAATGTATGGCATATACAACTACTGAGAACTAAAAGCTAATCAGTAAGGTCTACCATTTCACGGGGAAGGAAGTACAGCGTTCGCTCAATGTTTTTCACCGTGACACAACAGCTCACATGGGTTTCAGCTGATTCAATCCAAACTTTGCCAAACAGAAATACCACACCTAAAAAGAATAAGGGAAAACCACAAGAAATATTTCAATTACATCAAATTAGAGGAGCAACACACAAGTTCAGTGTATGTGCCTTCATGATAACTCATTTTGACAGAAAACTGATATTTGCTGCCCACTCCCCAAGACCAGTTCTTTACTCAGTACTTATGACATACTACACTATCACAATGGTACAGTCTGTGACCACTGGGAGGACAGGGGACAAAATGACTCTCTAACTTTGTGTAAACATCTTCCCTATAACCAGGATCACGCACATTAACAGAAACAAAACAAACAAATTATTCCCAAACAAATCTCATACTTAAGCCTCTTTTGAGAACTTATAAATCTGAGAACCCTAAATTTCATTTTTAGTATTTGTATTTACAATAAAACCAATATTCATGTATCAGGATAACTATGGTATGTCAGTATTTCTCTACAGGTAAAATTGTATTTAAGAAAACCATAATTCATCTTATATGTCTTATTCCATATAATAATAAATATCTCATAATAGGGTTCTACTCTTATATCCTATTTCACCTTTTCTATCGCACAGGCTATTTAAGACATCTGGCTAGGCAGAATTTAAGGTTCCTTTCTCTTCTATTTCAGTTTAACAAATTGTTTAGTAACTAAATCAGTAGACATTCTCCTTTTGAGACCTCTAAGTAATGTATACCACAAAACAAAAACATGCTTTTCTAGACATCGAGTCATTGTTAATGAAAATTGGCCATTAAGAAAGGACTCAGAGGTTCCAGTCAAGATGGCGGAATAGTCCCCAGTGTCACTCTCTCCCAAGAATCAACCAATTTACAACTATAAAAATGTAACAACAGCCAAGCTTTGGCCGCTGGAGCTCAGGGGAAGAGGAGGAGAGACCTATGAAGTTCATGAAAGCGGAAGAAACCATGATGAGAGAAAGAAAAAACTACTTGGAGCATTTCAGGCCATAGCTGCTTTAAGGCTCGAGCTGCTGAGCACATGGAGCAGGAGCCGGCAGAAGCAGCAGCTGTGCCCTTCAGATGGAGTTGCCTGGAGTGACAGGGGAGAAGAGGGCCTTGGTGGCCCCCAGACAGCAAAGCAATTAATAGGGTTCCTGTGGACCCATGCAGGAGCGAGGAGCCAGAAGAGCTGAAAAAGGGGAGCCATTCAGAGGCCGGTGAGTCATCACAAGGGACCGGCACAGGGCCCATCCCATGGGAAGTGTTTGGAGCACAGGCAGTGGGGAAGATGGTGGGCCCACCGGGAGAACACTGGGACACAGCAAGGACAGCCGATCTGCCCCCTAATCAATGCAGGACCACTCAGAGGAGAATGGTCGGGAATGCAGAATTGCATGGGGTGCAGTTTGATGAAAAAACTCAGGCCCAGATCAGAGTTTCTACACAACCCAGGTGTACCGGGTCTCTGGAGAGCAGGAAGTACCTATACGGTCAACCATTAAACCCTGAGCTGCACAAAAGTCTTCCCTAGGGAAACAGCAGCAAAGCAGCAATTCAGCTCAACCACACAGCTCAAGTACTGGTTCCCACAGGAAGTTCCCCCATTTTAGAAATAAGCAAAGAACAAAAAATTAGTTCCGGCCCAGGCACACCACCAGCACCTCAGGGCCTGCCCAGAGGCCTGGGGCTCGGAGCTGGGGACCAGACCCCACTCCAACATCCAGGCACACTGCCAGCACCTTGGGGCCCCACCCTGGGGTCTGGGGCATTGAGCTGGGGATCAAAACCCCCCCCCCTCACAAACAGGCACACCGCCAGTGCCTCAGGACGCCCCCCTGGGGGCCCAAAGCATAGAGCCGGGGACTGGACCCTCCTCACAACCAGGCACACCACCAGCACCAAGGAGCATGCCAAAAGCATCACCTCCATGTGGGTGGCCCACCACAGGCACCTCAGTAACCACAACCACCGCAAAAGTGGCTAGACGTCACAACCACCACACAGATGGTCCGCCAGCAACTATAGTGCATTGACACAAGGAGAGTCACCAGTAGAGACCAAAGAAAAGAAGAGGATATCTCTCTCCACAAAGCCCATTCCAGAGTGACAGAAAAAACAGCTGCTCTATGATAATATTGGGGGACCTGAACATACCTCTCAGCATTGGACAGATCATCTAGGCAACAAATCAACAGAGTAACCGTTACTCTTTCAGAGGGAGAGAAGAAATCTAGGGTTATCAGTAGTGGGAGGGGGGAGGGAGGGGGGATAAGGAGAGATTGGACAAGGGGCATAAAGAATAAGTACAATTTGTAACAATATACATACTAGTAATATTGATTTGATCCACAGATGTCAACATTGAATCCCAAAAATATGTATAATCAATCATGATTCAATTAAAAAAAAAAAAAGAAAAGAAAAGACTCCAAAGATTTGATAGTCAATCCGAGATGGTCACTGTCCAAAATCCTGGGCTCCGCGAATAATTAGACAGCAATAATTAACATAGTCACTCAAAACAGCCACTTATCTGAGACACTAAGAAAATTCTGGCACAAGCAAAGGCTACTATTCACAAGGCCAATTACCCCAGTTTCACAAGATTGCTCATCAGTGCTTCCTTCTGTCACTCATCCTGGTAGAAATAAGATCATCTAAGAATTTTCATTTCTGCAGATGGTTAAAATTCTTACAAGAGTTGGGTGATTTTCAGCTGGGGGGGGAAGAGGCAGGGGAGATAGGAGAGAAGGAAAGGAGGACTGTGGGGATGATTATAAAAGAAAAAGATCACAGTAGCTCAGAAAATTAAAAGTCATCCGCACAACAGTTAAAGATGAAAAAACAAAATTCCATGCAAAGAAAAATAAAGACCCTAATATTGGATTCAAAGATTCAAATAGCTCATCTTACAGTCAAACTAATATCACACTTCATGCAATACATTTGACACTGTTTATGCCTCATTTACCACAAAAAGATCATGGTAAACAAAGATTACATCCCCCCCAAAGTTACTAGCTGAAACCAGGTGCAGTGAGGATTATTCAACCTTGAAAAAGTCATAATGAAGACAGGATATCTTCCCATATGCAACGAGTAAGATTCTTTTCATAATTATGGAGCATTCAGCAACAACTGACTTACTTAGAATCTGTATGAAAGTGAGAAACAATAACAGGGTCTTTGGGAGTGCTTCATTTTTATTAGCAGCATTGATTTCACCAAAGCTCAGTGATCATTACCTGCTATCACGATGAAACTGTTCAACCCTCTGAGATTAAAGGACTTTTTTTTTAAGCCATCTTATTTAACCCATTGGCATCAATAACAGAGAAAGATGTGCCATAGCAAAGGACACAACTTGAGAAGTACCACCCAAGAGCAGAGTGGAGTGAAGGTGAGAAGCTCACACTTCTGCCACTAAAGAGCTGACTACTTTATCTTTTGGAGCCTCAGTTTCCTCCTAAGTGAGCAACTAGACTAGATCTCTGAGGCCTTCTCCAGCACTAGAAATTTCATTTTACCTTAGCATTTGGATGCCAGACCAGTAACAGATTAATACCTCTTTCAATTATAAAGTATTTCCCAATATTGGTTGAAAAAGCCTATCCATGACTATTGTCAGTACCAGGAATTCAACACATATCATAAACTGGTTGCTTTGCAAATACAGCTGTGTTTCAATGCTTCAGTCTTAACCTCCGACACCTATCACTACAGCCCAACACTAGCCGATAGAAATTACTGTGATGACAGAATTGTTTTATATCTGAACTACCCAATATGGTAGCTGCTAGCCATATGTGGCTATTGAGCACTTGAAATATGGCTAGTGGCTGAGAGCTAAGGTTTAAATTTTATTTCATTTTAATTAATCCAAATTTAAAGAACTACAAGTGGCCAGTGGCTATCACAGTGGACAGTGCAGCTCTAGATCTTTGCCCTGTAAAAGGATGCTCTGTTCATTAATAAGAGTATCAACCAGTAAACAAAAGGTAGAAATAATAATAAACTCATTTCCAAAAATGAAATAAAGAGGGCTGTTGTTACTTAAGTTTCCAATCCTTGGCAACTGACACTGGCAATTTGATGCCTTACAGGTGTACTTACTATTGGGGGGTAGGGGGGACGCACTATCCACTTTTGTGCTACCCATTCTTAGCCCACACGGCTACAAGGCTTTAAGAGGCAAACTCAATAACAGCAGCAAATCCAATTCTGCTTGTCTGAAACCTTTCATGCGCATTTATAGAACCGTAAATTAGTGTGCAGTTCATTTCAATCACCATGTACTGAACACCTGCTATGTGCCTGGCATTGTGCTGGATGCTGGAAATGAAATATCCCAGCCTTCCAGGAGCTTAGAGGCTTTTGGGGAAAGAAAAACAGACTCAGATCATTTCAAAATATGACAAATGCTACAATGGGAAAGGATATGATGAGGTCACAGGGGAAGGGCTCTTAGGCCCATCTGGAGATGACACATAGGCTGAATTTTGAAGAATGAGCTAGAAGACAAAAATATAATGACAAAACACAATGAGTAAAGGGACATAGGTATAAACAGCAACAAGGTACATTCTAGAGCACAAAATTCATAGACGGCAGGCATCTGAAGCCTTGCTGAGGAGCTTGGGTTGTAGGCAGTAGCCACTGAAGATTCTTTTTAATGAGCAAATGACATGGTCAGAGTTACCATTCTGATCAATCACTCTGGCAGTAATGTTGAGGACGACAGCTAAGAGATCAATTAGGAGCCTGGTGCAATGGTTTCGGCAGACAAGAAAGGATTGGGGTGGTAGTTGTGAGGAGAAACAGAAGATAGGTTGTCTACTTTAGGAGGAGAAAACTAACAAGAGTTGGTGAGGGAAGTGAGGGAATCAAGAATGGTTCCCAGGTTTCTGGTACTGATGAGACCATTAACCAAGACAAGGAATAAAATATAGCACTGAGCAGATACAGCAAAGCACAGGGAGTAGTATTGGGATGGGTAGGCCCACCATGTTGCACAGCTCCAGAGAGCACCAGTCACACTGCTGTGGTCCCCTGAGGTTGTACAATGAGGCAGCAATGAATGGGAAATCATTTGCTCAGCTTCATGTAATCATACTTGTCTGACCATCTTCCAGCAGAGAGTAACAAAGAAGTAGTAAAAGAGGTGACAGGGTCTAACCAAATCTTGCCCTAGCAAAAGTAGATTAAAATACCATTTCTAAGACGGATTATATCTCTACCTAAGAAACTAACAAGTTTTAGCTAAGAAACTACTCAAGTGGCTCTGCACAAGTTTATGCATATTTGATAAGTTGAAGTATATTAATGCTTTTACTGCACCCCTCCACCACCACCATTAACATTTTTCCTGTTAAAATCAATGCCTGATTATCTTTAAGGCAAATCTGGCCTTCAAGTCTGACAGTTAATACTTACTCTTCTTACTCATACACTTGCTTTACTGACATCTTGGTACTCCTATTTTCACTGCATGAAGTCTCCAGGAAACCATTTTGAAACACACACAGTTAGCATCTACTGCAGATCCAAAAAAGGATCTAAATAAAGACAACTTTAACCTCGGAGCCCACCCGGGGAGCCGGGGCATGGAGAAGGGGACGGGACCTCTCTCCCACAACCAGGCACACTGAACCAGTGCCTTGGGGCCCACCCAGGGACCCGGGGTATAGAGTTGGGGACTGGACTTCTCTCCCACAACCAGGCACAACATGCCAGCTACTCGGAGCCCACCCAGGGAACTGGGGCAAGGAGAAGGGGAATGGTCCTCTCTCTCACAACCAGGCACACTGCACCAGTGCCTCAGGGCTTGCCCAGAGTCCTGAGGCATGGAGAAGGGGACTGGACCTCTCTCCCACAACCAGGCACAACATGCCAGCACCTTGGGGCCTGCCAGGGGACCCAAGGCAAAGAGAAGGGGACCAAACACACCCCACAACCAGGCATACCGCCAGTGCCAAGAAGCATGACAAAAACAGCACCCCCACCTGGGTGGCCCACCAGTCACCACAATAACCACGGCTGCTGCAAAAGCAGCTAGACGGCACAGCCACCAGGCAGATGGTCCGCCAACCACTGGAGTGCATTCACATAAGAGTCACCAGCAGAGACAAAGAAAAGAAGAGGATGTGTCTTTCCTCAAAACCCATTTCAGAGTGACAGAAGAAGCATCTGCTCTATGATAATATTGGAGGACCTGATCACATCTCTCAGCATTGGACAGATCATCTAGGTAACAAGTTAACAGAGTAACCATTATTCTTTCAGAAGGAGAAGAAATCTAGGGCAATTAGAGGGTGGAGGGGGAGGGAATGGGGGAAGGGGAGAGGTTGGACAAGGGGCATAAAGAATAATTATGATTTGTAACAATATATATGCTAGTAATACTGATTTAATCAACATATCTCAATGTTCAACCCCAAAAATATGTATAATCGATTTTGATTCAACAAATAAAATAAATAATTAAATAAATAAATTATTAAATAAATAAAGACAACTTTATAAGGGTGTATCCTATATTTTATATTAACCTGACAAATCTTGTCATGCCCAGTCCCACAATGAGGAAGGGCTCAAAAAGGCACAAAAGGAAACTGGAGTGAGTAAACATAAACAACTCACAGTATTAACTCATTAGCATGACCTGGGAATCACCTTTTTTTTTTTTTTTTTTTTTTTTTTTTTGTCTTTTTGTGACCGGCCGCACTGCGCTCAGCCAGTGAGCAGTGCACCGGCCATCCTTATATAGGATCCGAACCCGCGGGCGGGAGCACTGCTGCGCTCCCAGCACCGCACTCTCCCAAGTGCGCCACGGGGTCGGCCCTGGGAATCACCTTTGATTCCTCCTTTGGCGTCAAACCCCCATCCAACTCATTAACAAGTTTGTGTCAAAATACATGTTAAACGCCTTCACATCTCTCCTCCCCAGTCACCACCAGGGTCCAAGTAGACTGATCTCTAGGCCTTCCACACTTCCCCATTACTCCACTCCAGCCCCCAACCCCCAACATGAACAAACATCCATGCACACACAGTACACTGCCTACTCTCCACACAAACCACAGTGTTCCTGTTGAAAAGTAAACCCGATTATGTAACTACCACCCCCTGCACTTAAAACCCTCCAACCAATGCCTCCCTATTGCTCTTAGAATAAGATTCAACTTCTTAATATGGCTTTCAAGGTCCTTCATTATCTGGTCTTTGCCTTTATCTTCAACTTCATTTTACAGCAATCTTGTTATTTGATTACTATGCTACAACCACACACACCACCTCCTTCCTTTCTCCAAGCCTTTGCGCTTACTGGTTCCTTAAGCTGAAGCGCCCTTTCCTCCTCTGCATGGGCCTCAAATCTCCGACCAGTGGTCGTCTCCTCAGACAGGCCTTCCCTGGCCATCCTCCAACTAATTTCCTTTACATCACTTATTAACTTAGCTAATTTACTGCTAATTTTCCCCCACCCACTCCCACCACACTAGATTGTAATCTCCATTATAGTGTAGGGAATCTGTCCAGCTTGTTCACTCTATCTCAGTGCAAGGCACACAACAGTTATTCAAATTTGCTGAATAAAGAGACAAATTAGTGACTGACTCCATTTAAAGTAAAGTGGGATCCTATAACCTCAGATACATCAGTGGTGAACTACAAACACACAATCCAAAACCACATATAACTGATTCTTGGAATAAGCACCTTTAAGGATTATTTACACCACTGCTCCTCTCCATCAGCATCGCTCATGCACTTTACTACAATGCAGGTAAGTGAAGGCAAAGCCTGTGCCAATTATACTCACTAAAGTACTTAAGAGAAAAGTGCTATTCCATATTAATGGTACATGGTTACCTTATATGGATGATTACCTGGTTGGTTATACTGATCTTCATAAGCATCCAGCCAATAAAACTGGAACACTTGTTCCTCATCTGCCCCTTTTACCAATGGGAAGTGACTGGAGTCCACTTGAACTTCCTGAGCTGAAAAACTGCTGTCATCTTCTTGATCAACATCCCAAGAAGAGATATCCGGGAGAAAACTTCCTCTGCAGAAATCACATTTTCAAAAATCTTTCAAAACCCAATAGAATAATTGTAGTGCTATTTCTCAGAAAAGTCATAAAATGCTCTTACAAGTAGGACATGGTCCCTTTCCCAGGATCTGCCTCATGTTTCACCCCCTCTAGCAGCTCACTCTCTTGGTCCCAAGTCTTGGCAGCCACAGGCTCCACATCCACCTCCTCAGTTTCCATGGGCTCATCAAAGTCGCCATCTTCAAACTCCACTGCCCCTGACTCCTGCTCATCTTCTGTCCGCTCTGCCTGCACCAGCTCTCCTGTAGGCATCATCACACATTCCCATCACATGCTAGTGTCATGGGGCACAAAGGCTTACCCAACACTGAAACAGCAGCCTGCCCTTTTCCTATGCTACATTTGCATTTCCCTTCAATCTCCAAATTGGATACTTTTAACTTTTACTGTTATTAATTCAAATCTTTCACACCTAAACTTGCCATCACAATACCTTCATAATTGCCTCCAATTTCTTCATCATGGGACCTCCGTTTTTGACAGGAACTGCTCAACACCTTTGCACTTCTGCCTGACATCAGACTTACCAGCAAATTCAGCATGTTTAAGAGGAAGAGGAGTTAATGGAAGCTCCTTCCTGGAGACAGGGGAAGCAGTTTTTCCTGAAGGAACTGCCTGTAAATGTTTTTAAATGTTTAGTCAGTTAGGCCTGCATACTAAAAATATGCAACTATCCTACCCTGACCAGAGATAATGACAATTCCCATTTAGAAAAAGATTTTATGTATTACTAATATAAGAGCTTCAATTATTTTACTGTTACCTAGGTTTACAAAAGAATACCTATTTCCAGGAAGAAAATTATTGCATTTAGCACAGTTGTAATACCCATAATAAACACATACTAGTTACTACAAAATTTACTATGAGGAAAGCAGGCACATGCATTTATTTATTTTTTTTTTTTTTGTCTTTTTCATGACCGGCACTCAGCCAGTGAGTGCACTGGTCATTCCTATATAGGATCCGAACCCGCAGCGGGAGCGTCGCCGCGCTCCCAGCGCAGCACTCTACCGAGTGCGCCACGGGCTCGGCCCAGGCACATGCATTTTTGAAATACATGAAACTATATATTGAACAGGAGTCTTAATTTAAAACAAAAACCAAAAACAAATTCAAAGGCATTTCCCTCACACATAGAAAAGCAACAAAATAAGTTTAAAGCAATATTGAAGGTATTTCTACACACTTTACCTTGGGGTTGTGCACAGAAAAAGGATTCACTGAGGCTCCAATGGATCTTTTCTTCTTTGGTATGATTACAGGTGGCGGAGTTATTTGAGGTGTCTAAAAGGAAGGGTAAGACAGACATTCATTGCCATGCTTATTTATCACAAGACAGGAAAAGTACGTTTCTTCATTCATTGATGCCCAATAAGTAAAGCATTTTTTCCTTCTCTACCTCCCCCCAAAATCTATGTTCATGTACCACAGTTATTATAGCAACTATACTACAGAAATCATTAGAAAACCAGAAGAGATGAATCCATCCCTCACCAATTTCTTTTTTAATTTAACATATTCTTCCACTTACTATTCCAGAATACTATATTTAAAAACTGTCAGGATAGACATGATACATTATGTTGATATTAGTCATTTTAATCAACAATCACTTAGAAGTATACCTCTAAATGAGATCTTAGTCTTTATGTGAAATGGCCAAATTTCAAATTCACAGTGCAACTAAGCCTGTTTGAGTTCTATCAGGGATAGCTCCCTAACTCTTCCTTCACTCCTACTCAGAATTCAAGATGAAGATCTCACGCCTGATTGTGCAGATTGACAGGCTACAATCTATTTAGGGAACATATACTACAGCATGTGAACACAAACAGTGAGCACTCACAGAACTGACTCCTAGGTATATACTTACTACTTCAAACACACACCCACACAGCCCTATCTAATAATCACATAGCTGTAACAGCTGGAAACCACTCACCTAAAATGGTGAGGAGAAACAAAGTTGAAGGGGTTTTTTGTTTTCTTTGTGGTTGTTGGTTTTGTTGTTTTTTGTTTTTTTTCCAGTCGTGTTGTCCTTGCATTTGTTAAAAAATTCTAGCAATAGTCTGTTTTGTGTATTACTGAATTGTTTTTCTATCCTATGTCTCCTGCATATTTTACAACTTCTGGAGATTCACTTACCTCAGTGTTCAGATCCTGTAGAATGTCACCTAGCAAATCATCCTTGGACAAATCTACAGTTTTCTGGAAATTATAAAGGAAGGTAAAATGAGAAAGCCCTGCACTTAAAATTTTCACCCAGATCACACACATGTCTATGAAAAGAAGAACCTAACCAGTCAGTCCTTGCCTCTTCATTTCTCACTCTGAGTGCTAACCTACTATTTGCAGATTTTAACAACCACCTCTGTATATATAATTCCTAAATCCTTAGCTCCTGTAGTGGATTGAATTATGTCCCCTCAAAACTCGCTGAGGCTTGAATTGTGTCCCCCAATTTTATATACTAGAAACTTGGTCCCCACTGAGAGAGGAGTCTCTCTCCCTCTCTCTCTCTCTCTCTCTCTCTCTCTCTCCGTCCCTCCCCCCCCCACACCAGATCGACTTTGGCCTTTCCAGCCTCAAAAACTGTAAGCAATAAATTTCATCTTCTTCATAAAATGCCCAGTTCTGTGTATTTTGTTATAAGCAATGGAAGTGGACTAATACAGCTCCCATCCTCTATTTCCAACCTCATTCCATGATCTTCTTGCTAATCACTGAAATTAAACACACTGTCAATTCAGCTTATCTGTTCAATTTTCTTTTCTATCTCCCACGTTCCAATCACTGAGGTGGCTAAATTCACTTAGAAATCTACATCCAAGTTAGCGAGTAAAACTGGGAAAATGTTACTCAAATTATGTACTGAGCCCCTATTATCTGTATAATCAAATTTTAAATTCACTTCACAAAGGAAAAGACAAAACATAAGGAAACCATGAAACTCACATCTGCAGTTTTCTTTCCAGCACTAGCCATGAACATTGACTTGATATTGTTTGGTTTTGTCACTGCAGGCTTCTTTACACTCCTTTTGTCTTTGTTGTGTGCTTTACCATCTTTTCCTATTGGAATATAAATTATTTAGAAACATGCACTGGCAAAAATCAAAATGGAAAACTAAAAGCCTAGTTACATACTATCTGTATACGGGAATTTGACAAGAAAAACGGTAAGAATTAAAAATACAAAAATATGAGATTTTATACAAGGTACATAGGGAAAAATCTTTAAAATGAGCTTAATTCAAGAAAACTTGGGCTAAATCAGTTTATTACAGAAACTAACAAAACACCAGTTAAATATCAGGATGAGTTAAGTGTGACTATTTAATTGCTATCGTTACTGTGAATAAAAAGCTTTGTAAAAAGTGGGGTGTTTTTTGTTGTTTTGTTTTCCCCACAGAAAGTAAAAAGATAAAGCTAATCAGGAACCAAGGGGATTAGCCCAGTAGACTTCATGAGATCATCTTTTTACCTCTATACTAAATCAGACAAAAAAACTAAACTAAGAAATGGGATTACCAGTTATGTTACTGTAGCATCCTAATTTCTATTTCATGAGGAACAGCAACCAGACACATGCAATATGTCATATTAACACTAAATAGCACAGAGAAATTTGTTCATTAAAGGACTTTTGTCACAAGTTTTCTCTATGGACATGTATAAATCACCTACAAACTATTCTAATACTGCCAATTTTACTCTCACTTTCCGATTCATCCCAGAACAATCTCCACCTCAAAAAAACCTAGAATAATTAAAATAGTGTTAGTGGCATACAAATACAGACTGGATGAAACAGAAAATAAAGCCTAGAAAAAACCCAATCACTTATGGAAATTTAGCATATAATAAAGGTGACATATCACTGGGGAAAAGATGGACTTTTTAATAAGGAGTATGGGCTAGCCATTTGTAAAGAAGTAAACCAGCATAAACACCAAAAGGTAACCTAGATGTGGTGAAAATCTTTCTGACTATAATTCGATCCGTAAGTGAGGAAAAAAAGATTCAATTACACCAGAAACAAATTAAAAGAAAAACCAGGAAAAGATTTTGCAATATGTATTACAGATAAAAAGCCAATTTCCCTGATAAAAATTTCCCTAATATGAAGAATTAAAAAAAAAAAAAGACCAAAAGCCCAAAAGGAAAGTGGGCAATAAACACAAACATATACGAAAGTAGACAATGAACATGACAATGAACCAAATCTATAAACAGTTTTAAGTTTTATGAAAAGATGCTCAACTTTACACATAAAAGAAATGCAAATGAAAACCATACTAAGATGACACTTCTCAGGAGGGTGGCAAAAATTCAAAAGCTTGACAACGCACTCTGCTAGCGAGGCTGTGGGGAAACAGAAACCCATACATTGTTCACGGGAGTGTAAAATGGGACAACTCCTATGAAGAAGAATTTGGCAATATCTAATAAAAGTTCATGTGCATTTACTTTTTGAGTCAGTAATCTCACTTCTGGAAATTTTTCCTGAGGAAAACACCATATGCACAGAGTTATTAGATGTAGCACTATTTGTAATAGCAAATTATAGAAAATAATCTAAATGTCCACCCAAGGAAACCATTTGAATAAATTATGGTACATCCATACAATGGAATAGTATGCAGCTATATAGAAATAAAGAAGAAAGAAAGAAAGACCTAATACGGAGTGACTTTCAGGATATCCTGTTAAGTGAAAAAAGCAAAGTACAAAACTATCTATAGACTTTATCTTCTGTGTAAGAAAGAAAAGGAAATAGAAATACAAACACACAATTCCACTCCTGGGTATATATCCCCCAAAATTGAAAGCTGGTGTCCAAACAAAAACTTATACACAAATGAGTACAGCAGCACTGTGTACAATAACCAAGAGGGAAACAACCCAAGTGTCCATCAGCTAATGAATAGATAAACAAAATATTATATCCACAATGGAATATTATTCAGTCATAAAAAGGAATAAAGTACTAATACATGCTACGAGATGAATGAAACTTGAAAACATTATGCTAAGTGAAAGAAGCTAAACCCAAAAAGTCACATATTCTATGATGTTATTTATATAAATGTCCAGAATACACAGAAAGCAGATTAACGGTGGCCAGGGGCTGGGGAAGGAAGACCAGGGAGTGACTGCTTAATGGGTATGGGATTTCTGTTTGTAGTGATGAAAATGTTCTGGAACTAGATAATGGAGATGATTGCAAACACTGAATGAACTAAATGTCACTAATGGTAAATTTTAAGTGTATTTTACCACAATTTTTTAAAAAGGGTATTTTTCATATACCTAAGGCTGTGAAAAGATTTGTAGGAAATTTGTGAAAAATGTGAGGCACAAGAAAACAGAATAAAATTAATGGCCAAAATGTTTAGTATGCAAAATTCAGATCTCAAAATAGAGTATGAAAAGAGGTCAACAGAGGTTTAAATAGCAAAAAAAGCTTAATGAGGGGTCTTTAATCTCACCATTGTACGTTAGTAGGACTTAGACAGAAGGACAAAAAGAAAGATAAACATGAGTAAACATTTGAGGTGGAATTCTTCCACAATTTATTTAGTGTTTGTTTTCTTTTATTGCATTTTCACAATGATTTTTATTCAATGGCTCTTGGTTCATTTTTTTTCTCTACCTCTATTTGAAAACAACATGCCAGGGATTGGACTTACACCATAAAGAGTTGACCTTTTTACTTCTAGACAGAACTCTACAATTTCTTAAAAGTCTTTAAAGTGGACTGCAGAATTCCATTTCCCTTCCTAAGATCTTGTGACTTTACTGGGCTCCAAGTGAGGGACACTGAAACAGTGGGGACTTGTGGGTGAATGTTGTTGGCAAAGAATAAAACAAAAATTTCTAAGACTAGCTCTCTTCCAGAATGTCAAATCACTCTTTTCTCTAATGTATTACTGGGAAGAGATAATGTGATAACTATGGAAACACAGAGATGGCTCATTTATTCAAATACTGCATACAAGGGGTCTTCAAAAAGTTCATGGAAATATTCATATTATATTTTAATCTAATTTTTCCACGAACTTTGTGAAGTACCCTCTTACTTTCTTTGTGTCTGTTACTATGATTGACATTGGGGTGACCAGGACATGGGTCCTTTCTTAGAGAAGCTCCCTGTCCAGTCCAATCTCCTAATTTACAGTTGACAAAACCAAGGTCTAGACAGGTGATGGGACTAGTTCAAGATGATACAGACAATTAAGAACACAGCCATAACTCTAACAGAGGCTTCCTCAGTTCAGGGAGATAAAAGGAGCACATGAGTTCATTCCCTTCTTCATGGACTCATACAAACTAGGAACACACAATTAGCCACACTGCTACCAAAGTATAGAGCTTTACATCACACAGGCTGGCAGAAACCAGAAAGACAGTCCACATATTCTAATTTAACTAATGCATGAATGAATAAATAACATTCCACTTGGAAAAAAAAATACACACCTGCTTATTTTTTGTAAAAGGAAACATAGGAAGGATAAATCAGAAGCTAATAAAAATTGTTACCTATGGAGATGGGTAGAAACGAGGTAGAAGGCACAGGGATAAGAGCATGATTTATCTATCATTTTGATTTTAAAATCATCTGTTTTATAATATTTAAAAATTAAATTAAAACAAAATGATTTTTAAAAAACTGAAATTCGAATACAAACAAAAACAAATGAACCTGTGTAGTAAATTGATAATATAACACATATTAATATAACATATATTACTTTTCATATATAACTTCTGAAGACAACATTCTGACTGTAGACCCTCAGCAGGATATATGCCAAGAACAAAAAAACTGGAAAGAAATCATAAGCTTTACTTAGAAAGGTTGTTGGTAGAGGTACTGGTTTAGTAATTCTAAAACTTTTGTGTATATTTTAGAAGACAAGGGTTTTCATTAAAGGCAAAGGCAGATGTAAATATAGAATTGGGAAGATGAAGAAGCCGGTGATGTTGGATTTTAAACAATTGTATATATCAGTATGAATTCATGACATACATACATATAATCTCCTAGCTCTGCTCACTGAAAGGACCTAGAAGCTATTACACCCCAGTAGCAATGAGCATAACCACCCCCCAGATCTGAACCATTAAAAAGAAACAGGATTCTTGGGAGAAATGGTTGATTCCAGGTCGGGGACAGGAAGTGTACGAGCTAAACCCGGAACATCTTGTTGGCCCAGAAAGCAAGGAAATGCTTAAGGACTGATGCGGCCATATCAAAAGGACACAGAAGCTAGCTCCACTGGCCAAATCTGAGATAATTTGAAAATCATGGGGGCTGACCAGTTAGCTCAGTTGGTTAGAGCACAGCCTTATAATGCCAAGGTCATGGGTTCAGATACTTGTACTGGCCAGCCACCAAAAAAAAAAAAAAAGAAAGAAAGAAAGAAAGAAAAGAAAATCATAAGGAAAAATGATAATGGATACTAAATTATAACAGTAAATTTTTTAGAAATCCGTGAGTTTTGAAGTGATAATTTAGAAAAGGAGAGAAGGATCAATAGATCCTGAAAGCATTGGGTGAAAATTCATGGAGAAATGAGCTATACACATGGTCTCACATTATCAACCAATATTTGCATTGATCACAAGGAAGAAATCTGACAAACACCTTAACCAAGAGAACAAACTTAATATCAATAATAATGGGATGACTGACATTATATAGCCCTGTTATGATCAGTTGGAAGGACACAACTGCATCTATATTGTAGATGTTGCCAAAACATTTATTTATAAATAAATATTTATTTTTGCCAAAATATTTAACCTGAATCTAAACACAAAGAAGCAAGCAGGCAAATTCCAGGTTGTGAAACATTCAACAAAACAGTAAGCCTGGTCCCTTTAAAATGTCAATGTCATGAAAGACAAAAAGAGGTGGGGAGGAAGGTGCTGTTCTACACTAAGATTAAAGAGACATAAAAAATAAAGTGGAATCTGCATTTTAAAAAAATAGCTATAAAAGACATTACTGGGCTAATTGGGGAAATTTTAACATAGATAAGATATTAGATAATATCATGTTAATAGTATCATAGTTAAGTAGACAAGTATCCTAAGTTCACTGAAAAAAAATCTCTGCATGTGTTTGGGAAGAGAGAGAGGGGAAACAAATGTTGCAAAATATTAATCTATAAATGTTAATCTACAAATGAGAGTCCAGACTGTAAAGTGCAAGACAGCACAGACTTTAGACTTTGTAGCAACATACATCTCTCTTGCACTGTTACATATTCTTTGCATTTTTCTTTCTTTTTTTTTTTTAAACACTCTTTAAAAGTGTAAAAACCTAAGAATTAGCTCGAGGGCTGTACAAAAATAGGTATTATTTCCTTTTGGGGTAACGAAATGTTCTAAAATTGATTGTGGTAATGGCTGCACAACTCTGTGACAACAGTAAAAGCCACTGTATGGTATGTGAATTATATCTCAATAAAACTGTTTTTTAAAAAAAAAACCTGCTGTGAGTGGGCCATAGTTTGCTGACCCCTAATTTACCACTTGATGGTAGAAGACTAATTAACAAACTAAACCAATAAAAACAAATACTGAAGAGAATTTCCCATTCTCATTTTACGGAAACCAAATCAGGCTTGTTTACTTAAAAAAAAAAAAAAATTGGGCCGGCCCCGTGGCGCACTCGGGAGAGTGCAGCACTTGGGAGCGCACCGGCGCTCCCGCAGCGGGTTCGGATCCTATATAGGAATGGCCGGTGTGCTCACTGGCTGGGCGCAGTGCGGGCAACACCAAGCCAAGGGTTGTGATCCCCTTACCGGTCACAAAAAAGACAAAAAAAAAAAAAAATTGCCAATGATTGTGTAGCTAAAAAAATCTGATACATTCATTCATTTTAAATTTCAATTAAACAAAGCAAATTGATTACTCTAGTTCTAAACCTGTACTGTAAAATTGTACTATGCAATTACCAAAGAGCTAAAATTCTAAGTACATCACTTCAGTAGGAATTAAAAGGCATCCCTCAAAATCGGCAAGTCTAAATGACCACAGGAATGAAAATCTCAAAATAAGTAAAAGACCAAACTCTTTGGAAAATAAAGACATGAAACTTTTCATTTTCTGGTGTTATTTTGCTTCTTATGTTTAATTTTCTACATTTAACATCAAGGTCAAGGGTTCAGATCCCCATACCAGCCAGCTGCCAAAAATAAATAAATAAATAATGATAATTTTCTACATAACTATGCTTCTCTCAGTATCAGAACATATTCTATGCCTACAAACAATTTTGGTAGGTACTTCTCCCTCAAAGGGAAATTGTATGAGAGTACCAAGTCATCTCAAATTTCAGACAATTCTTTAAATCTCAAACAACACTCTTGAAAACAAAATGTGAGTACCTTTCTCACTAGCATCAAGGGCATCGTCTTCAAGGTCATCATCAAAAATCTCTCGGCCATCTTCCACATAGCCAATACCATCTGCAGGAACAAAATTTAATACTATACTGGAATCAAGTTTCTAAAAGTGGCCAATAATATTTTAGCCATGACAGAAAAAAAACCTTTTATACCCACTCAGATGTTCTCATGGCCTGTGCCATTTTTAAGTGCAACAGAATCCTGTTCAAATAGGCGTCAGACAGGGCACAGCATTCACACAGCAAGTGTGGAGTCAAAACCAAAGCAATAGTATAATATACCTAGCTAGGTGAGCTAGGGAAATGCCTCAGCCCACAGGATCAAAGTTTGCCACAAAACGATGCTTTACAGCAGTTTTACTCTACCAGAAGAATAAAAAGAAAAAGAATCAAAATTACCACAAGCCCAGAAAGGCATCCCAGTCTACAAGAAAAAACTGGCAATATAGCTGAATCCAATTACAGAAGGAGAAACATAAACGTAGTCACAGCGCAGTCTACATCTCTTCCCTGCGGTCAGCATTCACATGCCCAAGGAGTCAGACCCCATACACAGGAATCAGTGAGCTTTCTACAGGTGGCATAAGAACATCAGGACCAGCCTTTACACAGTGCTTTCCACTGCTCAAGTTACTTTTCACACTTAGAACCTCATGTACTTCTCATAACAATTCTGGGAGACAGGCAGTTTTCTCATTCCCACATTACAGATGAAGAACTTGAGGCTCAGAGAGTTTAAGTGACTTGTCTAAGGTCATACAGTTGGCAAGTAAGAAAGACAGAACTTGAACCTGCGTCCCTTAATTCCAAATGCTGTGTGTTGGCCCCACAGGCATGTGGCTCCTCCCAGTTTCGACACAGCTATTTCCTAGAGGATTTATACTATATCCTGAGGTATGTGCCTAGACTCTCCAAAATGTCCCCAAATGAGCTTCCTACTGTTTTGCTTCCTCATCCTCAAATAATTAAGGAAAATCCAAACCAAAGGTGTGATCCTAACAGTGTGTTACATCTGCCTAGGCAAAGCAGCAACTCCACCACATAACCTACGAGAAGCAACTAATTCAGTGCCTGGCAGGCAATTTCCTCCCACATACCATCATCCACGATCCAGTCATCATCCTGGCGTGCCTGAACCAGCTTCGAATACTGTTCTTCATCAACTTCTTCATAAACACTTGTGAAGTCCTCGACCTGCCATTACACAAGTTTGAGAAAAAGCTTCAAATGGAGTGAAACTGTTAAACAATTCTGATGGAAAAATTGTCAAATTGAAACAGAAATGGCAGCCTGAAGGAGTAGCTGCAACCAAATCATGAGTTCTGACATTCAACACCACTACAGGGTTTTCCTTAAATAGACATCAATTAACTTAGTATTACTTTTTGGTTGAGTGTTAACAGAAGATATTAAATGATTCCATTAGCATAATACACTTGTCACACCATCAATTACTCATCTACTTCATAAAAAACAAACTGAATTATAGCCAATTCTTCATTAGGTGCTTTGGGGATTATTCTCTTGTAATTTCTAGACTGGTTTCTCCTACACTCAGCAAACCTGTAAGTCATGCCACCTTCCTCTCCACTAGCTGACGTATGCTCTGCAAATAGACAATAATTTTAATAATTGTTCAACTAGCCAAATATAATGCAAAAAGAAAATCTCCCTCATCTGTCCCCCTCTAAAAATGAGCAAAACAAATAGACTCTATATTCTACATGCAAACTAGAAAGGGTTTTTGAGTGACCTGTTTGCATTACCACTGATTGATTCCCCCACCATTCTCAGGTCTTGGAACTGCACAGGGACTTGAATGCTGAACTATTTTGAAAGGCAAGTCCAGAGAGTGTGGTAGGTCCTCTGATTACCTCGGCTGCCAGAAGGTTGGAGCACCATGAGCTACTCATATGAATAAAGCAGACCGTCTCCACACAGTTAAAGCAACAAACAGAACAGATGCACATCACTGCTGCAGCTGCCCATAGTGGCAGGCCACTGACTTTACAGATAGATCCTGGGAGCTGGTTAGCAAGATCACATAGATACCCCATTAAAAATTCCTCTCTTCGGGCCGACCCCGTGGCTCACTCGGGAGAGTGCGGCGCTGGGAGCGCAGTGGCGCTCCCGCCATGGGTTCAGATCCTATATAGGGATGGCCGGTGCGCTCACTGGCTGAGCGAGGTACGGGCGATACCAAGCCAAGGGTTACGATCCCCTTACTGGTCACAAAAAGAAAAAAAAAAAAATTCCTCTCTTCTCTCAAGAGTTCTGCCTTTTTCGAATGGGGTATGGGAAAAACAACTCCACCTAAAGAGCTAAGACCCGGGCCGAGCCCGTGGCGCACTCGTGAGAGTGCGGCGCTGGGAGCGCAGCGACGCTCCCGCCCCGGGTTCGGATCCTATATAGGAATGGCCAGTGCACTCACTAGCTGAGTGCCGGTCACGAAAAAAGACAAAAAAAAAAAAAAAAAAAAAAGAGCTAAGACCCTAGGAAAAAACTTGGACACAAAGCTTTGAGAGTCTGATGGCCAGAGCTGACTGGATTTCTGCCACACCTACAAGGCTTATAATAATTACAGGATTAGACTTAGTTTTCACCTCCTTTTTACTTACTCTACAGGGATCACTGGCAAGTACTGATTTGGCCTTTCACCATTCGGTGAATCTGGCATAATTATTTTTGTTGGTTGAAGACATACTTTGTCTCGTATTTAAGTAATTCACTTATATACTATCAAGAAGACAACAGAAAACTAATTTTAAAAATCATTTTGACTTTATCTTGAAAAATAGCATTGCTACTGCTCAGCATGAACTCTTAGAGCCATACAATTAACATCCCAGTGTTTAAAGGGAAATCAGCCACATTGTGCCAACATCTGAAATGCCCCACAGAACTCCTTTACAGAAGTACCTACAATAAAAATGTTTTACTCCTGCTTTACTGTAATCCTTTTAGCAACCCTTTATGATCTGGTTGCCTCACTTAACAAATGATACCAACTGGCAAAAATCCTCTTCTATTTGCTTAATTGCCCAATATAGTATAGGCCATGGTTAAACATGCATATTCTGAAACCAGACTGCCTGGGCTCAAATAAAGTATCCGCCACTGTGACCTCACTAAACTTTCTGTGCCTCAGATATTTCACCTGCAAAATGCTGTTAATCACAGTATCTAACGTCATATGATTATTGGAAGGAGTAAATGAAGAAATGCATTGGTAAAAGCACTTAGTGTGTTGTTTAAAAAGTATATTAGCTGCTGCTGTTATTATTTTCTAGTACTAGTTAATCTCTTTTTAGCCTTGAGATAGTCAATGTACTTAGAGAGTGTTGAAGGTAAAGCTACACAACGTTATGCAGATGGTAGCCACTCTGATTTTTACCTACAGGCCATAAACAGCAGGTAGAGGAAAACAGCCAAAAGAGCATCACATTCAATCTCACAAGTAGGACAAGGCAGAAGTAAGGTCCAAGTCTCCACTGCCACTCCCACTGCAAATGAGATTAGGAAAAACAATTCTCTCCAAGAAGCAGTGCTTAGCTAGACTGCTCAATACTTTTTTTTTTTTTTTTTTGGTGTGTATCTTTACAGATTATTAATGAAAGTTTTAAGAGTAAAGTAAAAGCACCTCTAAGTTCCCCCATGGGACTTACCAAAGATGCAGCATGCTCAGTAAGGAAAAATATAAATATACCTACTTTCATTTTGGAATTTTAAAATCATCTATAAAGTGCCTTACAGGAACTTTAAGGGTCGAGTCCTTGCCATACTCTGTAAATCTACCTCATGCCCACTCAATATTAAGAAAATACTATTAAAAGAAGCTTGAAATATAGAAATATTTCGAATCAGTGGCAAAGGTGACTGACATAATGCTACCTGCAAGCTACGAATCAGATAAAGCACAGGGGGAAAAGAAAGAAAAAATGGTTACTTACTTCATATTTATACTTCTCACCAGCTTTAGCCTTTTTCAGTCTTTCTAGAGCTTCTTGGCGCCCCTTCTTTGATTTTTTTTCTCGCCGGGCTCGAGAAGCTATAAAACTCCCCGAATCTGACACAGCTGAAAGAAAGCCAAATTTACATGAGATATTACAAAATTGTCAGCCATCTTCCCTCAAAAACAAAGAAACATTTCTAGCCAAGAATAATACACAAATTTAATATTACACAAATGGATGTTTTTTATAATGTAAATAATTCACAAAGCTCATAGCCAAATATGCAGATCCTGTAGCTCTTCAGAAATTTTCTCTAAAATTCAGCTAAAACACCTGAAGCCACTGTTATTTTTTTCCTAAAAAAAAGAAAATCCCAAATTCAACTGATATCCTGTGGAGACACTAGAGAAGGGAGATCAGCCATTGGCTAGTTCATAACCTTTCTGTTAGAAATGATAGGCCACAAGTAATCCAGTGGGTTGTAAAAGAACAATTGTTTTGTGTTCTATTAATCAACATTTGAAAGGTTTTAAGGAGTATCTGAGAGACACAAAGATCAATAAGACACCGTCCTTGTACTCACAGAACTTAGAATCTAATATGGGAAGTAAATAGCAACTGGCACTAAAACAATATTTAGAAGTGATACATGTCCTAAAAAAGGTTCAGATAAAGTACCTGTAATTTCAAAGGAGGAACCGATTGGAAACTGGGGGAATTTAACAAAGATGGCTCTGAGGAGATTCTTGATTCTATCACTGATTTCAATGCTTTAAGTTGGTTATGACATTACAGGATGAAAAATTACTGAAATACCAGAGGTCCTCGGTGTTCACTTACTCAACTTTTGAATTTTTCATGCTTTGGGTCATTATAAACTGACCACCCCACACAGTTACTGAAATGAATTCATCCAAAGAACTATGACTTTCATATACCAGCTGATGAATAACCAAATCAAGCATGACAGTGCTGTCTGCCAGCCATGAGTTTAAGCTCAGCACGACTGCAATCTATGTCTGTGAAATTGAATATTTTATTGTATTTGGTGCTAATTAATTTACAAAAAGGAGTAGGTAGAGAAAAGGTGAAGTATTGATCAGAGGCATCCTAAAAGCTCCAACTCCACTGGAATGTTCATAACAACATTAAGCTGTTTGACTAAGTGTCTGACTGAAATAGAAGATACAATTTAAAGAACATGTTACCAAAACCCGGCAATAAACTGTTGAAAACTATCTTAAAAGTGAGGCATAATTAGAGATCCTATTTTTTTTCTAGTTTTCTGGGAATGGAATCTCTCTTTATAATTTCTCAGCCTATTGTTTGACTTTCACATTTGACTTTTAAATCCATTTTCAGAAAGGCATAAAGTACAAATTAAGGAATGCAGATACTTAATGATGACAGCCATAAGATCTTGGTTGTCACTCAAATAATTTCAAAAATCGTGAGCAGGCCTACATCAAAAGGTTTCGGAGATTACCATACAAGATTACTGAACACAATCACTTAGAGTGAAAAGCTGGCCTCAGTACATTCTCTTCAAGACTCCCTTGACTCCTGACAAAATCTATACGTCTTCAAATAGGCTTACTCCACAGGCAACCATGTTCCGCTACACAGGTTTGGGGTACAGTTACAAATAAGACAGAGTTGCCTGTCCTCAAGGGGCTCACAGTCAAGTAAAGTAAATGGATCTGAAACTACCACCATAGTATAAACATGGTGCCACAGAAGAGGAAAGAACTTAGTACTGTGGAAATGTAGAGAAGAGAGTTGTTAATTTTGCCTGGGAAATCAGGGAAGGATTCACAGGGGAGATTTCCAATACTCCAATACAGGCCTAAGACAAAGTAGAATTTCACCATCAGAGAAAAAGGTAAAAATGAGGCACAAGCAGGGGAAGATGCATGAGCCAAATTACAAAGGGATGAAAATACAAGGTGTACTCAGAAACTGAGATAAAGTCAGTGTGGAAGGTAAATTCAACATGAAAGTGTAGAGTGAGAAAGAGAATGAGGAGATGAGGGAGAAGCAGCACATCCCAGCACTACCATTTACTGCGTGACATGAGACCACCTGCTAACCGGTTAAGCAGTGGACAGGTTTTCTTGTTGTTTTAAGCTGCCCAGCATCTGAAACTGTTTGTGAAATTTCCCCCTTATAAAGTCCTGATGGGACGCAGGGCCTATGTCCCACTACAGAAGCTGAAAAGGCAGATGCTCTTTCCCAGACACCCTTGCAGCCAGGGCATGGACATAGGCTTATGAAATAGGCTCTACCAATTAGGAACACCTGCTCAGACTTTAAATCAGAAGCTAGTGTCACAACAAAGGGTGGTGACATTAAGGAAGATTCTAGAAGTAGCAACAGCTGCAGGAGGATTAAGAACCTGGGGCAACAGTGCCGACAATGTCCTAAGAAACAAGCTATAGCATCGAGTATTTGGTCTTGGTTGGCAATGACCTCCACACTGGCCCAGTTTTGTGGCACACTTTTAATCACTGTTCCTGGCTAAGCAGCCTCCAGACCAGCTTTCCAGTCATCCTGGAGTTTCTGTGAACAACACAATGTTCTAATAAATCCCTTTTCTGTTTAAATCAGCTACAGTTCGTTCCTGGAGCTTACAACTAAGGACTCTGACTAACGCAGAGCCTCAGGGTCCTCATCTGTGAAACGGGGATAATCATGTCTGCTTCAAAAAACTGTTAAGGATTAAATGAGGATGCGTATCTTACTTTGTACTTAGCAATATAGGAGCTCATTTATTTAATGTTTGTGTCTGTGTGTATAGATGCCGGGTAGTCAAGCACACACACACAAACACGCTACATCTAGCAGTAACACGCTGTAGCTTCAGAAAGCAAAAATAAAGCAAAGCAGTTTTCTCAGGGAAGCCTCAGTATAGCAATGCATAAAATTACATGTTTACCATCTCAACTCCATAAAGAGAGAAACCATGTCCAGCCTACCCACCATGGTAATGCCAGAGTATGGCAGAATGCCTATGCCTAATAGGTACATAATAAATATTTGCTGAATGAACAAATGAATGAACCATTATACCCGCTTTTTTGATCATTAAACTCTCCCTGATGTCTTTTCTTATATAACAGCAGCTAGTTAGACTTTTCAACTGTTCACTGCCATTGTCAAGGTGCCCCATCTTCTAATACTTAAGAAAAAAAAAGGCCTAGATTTTCTCTTTTGGAATGTCTCCAATGCTTCATGTAGGTAAGCTAGCAAAAAAGAATAAGCATGAAAAAATCTATTTACAAAATTTTAAATATTTGGTTCAAAATTATCATCTGGAGTACTTCTATCCTCAAGATCAGAGACACTAGCTTGCAGCAATCTTCCAGGTAATAATCTTTCAGTCTGCTCTAAAGGAAAAATTCCAGTAACAAGTCCCCAGCAACTACTTAATCAACACCATGATTTAAAAGGTGTCTCAAGATTGCACGGTATCCTCCAGAGAGTGATATCTTGATGTTCACAGATGACGTACAGTTTTAGGGTGAAAAAAGGGCTTCATGGCAAATCACTGATAGAGGGCTGCAAAGACTCACACCCTACATCCCATTTGTAATTCAGGTTAGTCGACTCTCCAAAATAAATTGTCTTAAAGAAACAAAAATCTAGAAGAACAAATTGAAATCTGTGATTCACAACTAGGTGAATGCAAAGGAAGCTGATTAGGAAGCAAGTTCTCGTTAATGGTGATGTATTTGAGTGACAGGACACGTGATGCTTGAGCTAAGAAATGGAAGCATCTGATTTTAAGTTAGAAGTTCACTGAAGTCACACTTTAGTTGAACACTGTTCAAAAATCAGGAATCAGACAAAGCTACTTGCATTTCTTATTCTATTTTTAGAAATAAAATATTACCACTGACAAACTGAGTGATATACAGGGCATCCGAAATGCTGCTGAACTGATCGGGGTTTTTGGGGGGGGGTTGGTTTTTTTTTAAGAAACTTCACCAGAAATGACTAGATTTTGGACACTATTTCTAAGCAGCACTTGAAGAACTTTCCATATAAGAATTTGAAAGAAAAATTGTTAATGCATATAGCAGAAACCCATTCCCTAAAAAGACAAAACGTATTTGTATCTGGTAACAACACTTAGAGCTTTCTTTCCCACTTTGTTACAATTTTCCTGAGAGTTCCTAGAAAGGGGGACACACATCTGTTCTGTCTTAGCCCTCAAGCGGATACTTGCGGTGGGAGCAGTGAAATACTTTCCGCCAAGACAGTGTCCCACCGGGGCCAGTCTACATGAAGTGCGCAGCACGTGGGCATGACTCACCAAAAGAAATAAAAAGAAAAGTAAGCGAGTGTGGATACCCTCAGGAGCAGAGGTGAGGCGGCCTCCCAAACAAAAAGCACTGCAGGGGGTTGCTCGGGTTTACCAAGAGCAAACCTCCCTGCAAGGAAGCCCCGTCCGATGCCAGAAGGGTCCCCGCCCGGGATGACCAAGGTCTGCGCCCAAACAGACCCGCGGGGCAACCCGGGCGCGAGCCTCCCTCAGAAAATATAAAGCCGAAAGCCCCAGAATCCCCACCACCCGCTGTCATGCCTCGGTCCCCACATTCCCAACCGGGCGCCTCGCGCGCGGAGTCGTCCCTCACCGCTTGCCCCCAGCTCGCAGTCGTTGCCGTGCACGGGCGCCATGGTCCCAGAGTCTCCCAATTCCGCGCCAACCAACCCAAAACTGGCGCGGGGGCCGAGACTGGCGCCAGCCCGAAAGCCAATCAGCTGCTCAGTAGACTGCGGACTTCCGCCCGGAAGGCCACTGACGCGCCGCGCCCCGCCCCGCCCCTGGCCTTCCCGCGGGCGCGTGTTTGGCGCCCTGTGATGACCCCTCAGGGAAAAGCTGGCGCTAAGGGGAGGCCGGAGGAGAGCAGGAGAAAGAAGCGGTCGGGCGCTGGAAAGCAGAAGCCTAGAGACTGCGCAGGCGTGCGCATGCTGATGGGAAAAGATTTAGGCTCGTGGGAGTAGGGGCTCTCTGGTTCTAAGCGATGATTTTTCCGGGAAAAGAGGCGCGGGCGGGCAAGAGGGTGGGCGTGGCTGGACCATTTTCCATGGAGCCTGGGAAAGCGACTGCCTCCTGCTGCGTACTCTGAGTTTTGCCTGATGCTTTGATTTTTTTAAATATACAGTATATGAAAGCCACCACTTAAAGGTATATGCATCATCTTAACCAAATGACTGGTACAATGTATACATCTCATTTTATCTTTTTCCAAATAGATACAACATATTTTTAAGTAATGCCTGCTACACGTTTGTAATATTTTTTCCTACATTTTTGCTCACATGCTTGTTGATACCTTCTTCGTGTGACAACAGTTTTTTAATATTTTCTCTAAAGAGGATATAAAGAATTCAGCCTGTCCTCTAGCATGGTCTCTTAATTTCTAATCTTTTAGAAATTTTTCTTTAAGCTTCATAACTCATTTAATATCATGTTAAGGTATGATCTGTATGTTGTGATGCATAACACGTAGTAATTCATACTTAGACACACTTGCTGTTTAAAGTACTAGTATAGATTTATGCCTACACTTCCTTTTAAAAAATTGTTGGAAATTTATATAGTTTTATTATCAAGTTTATCCCTAACAGGAGAGAATCATTTTGGCTAGACATCAATAAAAACTAAATCCTTCTCTTAGCAATTTCACATCTGATCACTTACCAAATCCAGTTTGTAATTCAAATCTTGTTTCTTTTTCACTACTGCTGTGCTCTGAATGTTTCTGTCCCCCCCAAAATTCATATGTTGAAACCTGATCACCAGTGCGGTGGTATTAGGAGGTAGGGCCTCAGGAGGTGACTAGGACATAAAGAGGAAGCCCTCACAAATGAGATTAGTGCCCTTATAAAAGAGGCCCCAGACAGCTGCCTTGCCCCTTCTGCCATGTGAGAACACAGCGAGAAGGCACCATGTGTGAGCCATAAAGTGGGCCCTCACCAGACACGGAATCTGTGGGTGCCTTGATCTTGGACTTCTCAGCCTCCAGAATTGTGAAAAAATAAATTTCTGTTGTTTATAAGCCACCCAGTTTATGATATTTTGTTATAGCAACCTAGACAGACTAAGACAACTATGCACATACTTTGGAGGCCAGGACCTGTAGGACACTTTCATATCATGATATGACTTCTGGCCCCACACTTTCAAGTCACAACTCCAGTTAAGTCAGTACAGTGGGGTAGGAATATTCCTGGAAGCTAGTCCTACACCAGGAGGTATATCAATAACGCAAGAATATATGAAAGTGACTTCAACCCACATAAATAGATGACACTAAGCCTAAACTAATGCAACATCAACTCAACTTTCCCATAGTAGAATCCCAAAATGCTTATGCCCATTCCACCATCACCAGGCAGGAAGGAAAGTGTATTGAAGGGACACTTGGAGGTTCTCAAGAGCTGATTGTAAAATATTCAAGAATTTTGTGATCTGCTTGTTAAACTGTTGGTAACGTGAAATCAGCCTTGGTGGGAATATTTACACCATGGAAATTGCAAGTGGTACAAATCAGAGCTTTTTATTTATTTATTTATTTTTACAGACAGTTTGCCAGCAAGTTGAAAGAAGTCATAACTGATCACAGCTAAAATATCTTACTATTGCAAATTGTATTTTTTCAAAAACATAAGGCCATTGCTGGAGCATCTTCCAAAGCCTTGGAAGCAGCCCATAGGCAAATGAAAGACCCTGAAGATTAAGTTTCATCAGTTTCACTGTAAATCTACCACTTTCATCTAATCATTCAAAAAAAATCACAATTTGTCTTAAACTTGCTCTCTCCTGTCCAGGACCAGTTTTACACCTGTATTGTAAATTGTTTTTGAGTTTCCTATTATATTCAGCCAAATTTAATTCTATAAGTTATACTTATTTTACTTATGAAGAAATTGAAACTCAGTAAGGTAAGTAGCAGATGGGAGATCCAGCCTCTTATTTGTCTAACTCCAAAGCTGATACTTTTTCCCACTGTGCAATTGTTTCTGATGAAAGTGTTGGGGGGTGGAGGGGAAGGAAGGAGCATGCCCCCTAGGTCAGACATTACTAGCAAGGTAAGTCTGCCGACAAGGTATGTATGTGTGTATAAATCTGATGCCTTCCCGAACCATATATAAATTAACTTTAGATCGAAAACAAAGATTATGTCTTAATTGATCTTTACTTTCATTCTCCTCCATTGGCATAAGTAATCAATGGTTAGCCACACTTGATACACTTGTTATATTTACACCTCTTTGATACAATGGGCATGTTCCCCAAAATGTCTGTCAATATTTACCTGTATTTTACATGTTGTAGGCCACCTTACATTTTTTAATTTAACTTTTTATTTTGAGATCATTGTAAATTCATATGTAATTGTAAGAAATAATACAGAAAGATCCCACGTACCCTTTACCCAGAGTCTCCCAATGGTAACATCTTGCAAAACTATAGTAACATATCACAACCAGGATTTTGACATCAATACACTCAAAATACAGGATATTTCCATCACTAAGGATTCCTCATGTGGCCTTTATATAGACATACCTGCTTCCCTCCTGCCCTGCACCCCCACTCTGAGCCTCTGAGCCACTAGCAACCACTAATCTGTTCTCCATAATTTTGTGTACAGGTCTTTGTATGGACATTTCATTTCTCTTGGGTAAATACTTAACAGTGGAATTGCTGAGTCATATGATAAATATATATTTAACGTTAAAATAAACTGCCAAACTGTTTTCCAATGTATGAGAGATACAGTTGTTCTGTATCCTCAGCAGTACTATCAGTTTTTATTTCAATTTTCATTCTAGCCAGTGTGTATTATTATTTCATTGTGAGTTTTAACTTGCATTCCCTGATTACTAATGATGTTGATGATCTTTTCATGTTGTTATTGACCATCTGTAACTTTTATTTTCGTTGCATTTGTTCTGTTTCATTTTTCCTCTTCTTTGGTTTTAATGGAGCAGTTTGTATGATTCCATTTTACTTCTTCTCTTGGCATATTATTTATACTTCTTTTTTAAACTTTTTAGTGGTTGCCCTAGGACTTACAATATACATTTAAAAATAATGTAAGTCCACTTTTAATTTTTAACTGAGTATTCCCAATTCCTCCCTCCTGTCCCTTTTGACATTGCTGTCATTCGTTTCACTTATCCATAAACTATAATCAACCAATACATTGTCGCTATTTTACTTTAAACTGTTATCTTTTAGATCAATTAAGAATAAGAAAAATAGATTTTATTTTACCTCCATTTATTCCTTCTCTGACGTGCTTCTTTTCTTTATGTAGATCTCAATTTTTGACCTATACCATTTTCCTGCTGCCTGAAGAACTTTTAATTGTGGTCATTACCATGTCACCAACACCAGCAGCAGGAAATCTGTTCAGCCATCCCTTGATCCCCTTCGAAGAGATGATACACAGATTTGTAGTCCCTGTGTTGTCAACACAGTTGACCACCACTCCTACTGGAAGACACAAGGAAATCCAGAATTTTGCACTAGAGAACCCACACATCCTCATTTTGACATCTTGAAAGCCAGAAAAGATCAGAACGTTGCATGTCTTCTTTGATGAAGTGTTTGTTCAACTCTTTTGCCCATTTAAAACTTCGAATTATTTGTCTAATTATTAAATTATGAGTTTTTATATATCCTAAATAACAGCCCTTTATAAAATATGTGTTTTGCAAATATTTTCTCTCAGTCTATGGCTTAGCTTAACTGTGTCTTCAAAGAGGAAAAATTTTTATTTTTGATGTTATTCGATTTACTCATTTTTGTGGTTCATGTTTTTTGTGTCGTATTTAAGAAATCTCTGCCTAACCCAAGGTCACAAGGATTTTCTACTATGTTTTATTCTAGAAGTTTTATGGCTTTTACATTTAGGTCTATGACCCATTTGAAGTTAATTTTTGTATATGGTGTGAGATAAAAGTTGAGGTATTTGGGAGGGGACGTTGTTTTTTGTTTTTGCGTATAGATATAAAATTGTTCTGGAATCGTTTTTTTTTTTTTTTTATTGTGGTAAAATATACATAACATAAAAACTTACCATTGTAACCATTTTAAAGTGTACAGTTCAATGGCATTAAGTACATTCATATAGTTGTGTACCCAATCTCCAGAACTCTTTTCATCTTACAAAACAGAAACTATAACCATTAGAAAACAACTCCCCATTACCCCCTCTCCTCTGCCCCTGGCAACCACCATTCTGCTCTCTGTTCTGTGAATTTGACTACTCTAGGTGCCTCATATGAGTGGAATCGTACAGTATTTGTCTTTTCGTGACTGGCTTATTTCACTTAGCATAATGTCCTCAAGGTTCATCCATGTTGTAGCACATGTCAGAATTTCCTTTCCTTTTTAAGGCTGAATAATATTGCATTGTATGTATAAACCACACATTTCGTTCATCCATTCATCCATTAATGGACATTTGGGTTGCTTCCACCTCTTGGCTATTGTAAATAATTCTGCTGTGAATGGTACCATTTTTTAAAAGGCAATTTTTTAAACCATGGAATTACCTTGGCACTTTTATTGAAAATCAATTGACCACATACATGTGGGTATATTTCTGAATTTTCTATTTTGTTCCGTTTATCTATATGTCTGTACTAATTACAATACCACAGTATCTTGACTATTGTAACTTTATAGTAAGTCTTACAACAGGGAGTCTGAGTTCTTCAACACTGTCTCCTTTTCAAAATTATTTTGACTAATCTAGGTCTTTGTATTTTCACATAATTTTAAAAAACAGGTAATCAATTTCTACCAAAATGCTTGCAGGAATTCTGACTGGGATTACATTGAATCTATAGATTAATTTGGGGGATGTCTCAGTCAGTCCAGGCTTCTATAACAAAATACTTTAGACTGGGTAATTTATTTATTTCTCTTTTTAAAATTCATTTTCCTTAATTGACCCATGATAATTGTATTACTTATGGAGTACAATATTATATTTGGGTACATTCATACTGTGTGCAATGATCGTATCAGGGTGCTTAGTATATCAATCACCTCAAACATTTGTCACTTCTTTGTGTTAGGAACATTCAACAACAACTTGACTAGCTATTCAAAGATACACAGTACTTTGTTGTAAACCGTAGTCTCACTACATTACTATAGAACCCTAGATCCCACTCTTCCTATCTAATATTTTGTATCCACTGACCACCCCCTTCCCATCTCCCCTTCTAATAAACAATAAAAATTTATTGCTCACAGTTCTGGAGGCCGGGAAGTCCAAGATCTACTTCAAGGCACCAGTAGATTCAGTGTCTGGTAAGGGCCTCTTCCTCATAGATGGCACAGAATATCTAAGTGTGTTTTTTTTATAAAATCACAAATTGATGCAGTTGCATTGTCCATAGAAACGAACATTTGAAGTTGGAGACGTTCTTAGAAATCCTTTAACTTGTGGCTCCTCCCACAAAACAACTTCTTCAGGATTCACATTTGAAGGCGAAGACTCTATCTTGCCTTGGAAGGTGAGAGAATGGAGAAGAGGGAAAGCAAAGGGAGAAAGATGCAATGAGCCAGGCTCTTGAGTCAAGCACAGAAATCTTGCATCATGCAGGGCTGCTGGCAAACAGCAAAAAGCCACGAGAAAGATGTAGAGGCCATTAGGAAATATATCATATTTAGTTTTTCTCCAAGTCAGTTGCACACCAAGCAGAAAATCTATTTTTCTGTTAGTGAGAAAAATGTCTGCAAAATCCCAGTGACCCATTAAGATCATTGTTATGAGGTGGGGGAAAGGAAACTATTTCTGAGTTATTTGGCTTATCACTGTAACAGCTTAGAGAAGTTTTGTTAATGGCCTAATGGATCAACAACCTTTAAAGAAGTTTATTTGCTTGGAGCTGGGTTGTTTCACTAAGTTACTGCGAATGAAACTACAGTGTACCTAAAAAGAAAGCTAATAAATTCCAAATGTCCTTGCTCCCTACAATTCTCAATGCATATATTTTTCTTTGACACCATTTGTTCTCATAACTTCATCCTCAGCATTATTCATCTGCCTTCAGTTCCCTCAGGAGTATCTCCCACTGTCAAATCAGTTTGCTTTTCTTTGCACTATTCTCCTATACATTCAAAGTCACATTGAACAAGAAGAAAATAGTGCAATTTCAACATCAAATTAATTTGTTCATTAACAAAATGTTCATTGAGAACTTAATATGTGCCAGGCACTGTTCTAGGCACTGAGGGTATCAACAGTGAAGCAAAGTATCTGCCCTTACATTCTATTAAAAGAGACAGACAATATACCAATAAATATAATACATCCCTCTGTGATTGGTATTATGAAGCAAAACAAAGCAGGGTAAGGGAGAATAGAGAGTGATGAGTTGGCGGTGGTTAAATTGATTATTTAAGTCAGGGAAATATTCAATTTAATGGCACTCATATACTGATTTATAGTTCCATGATGTCTGGTACTGTCTTAATTGTGTTCATTTTTCACCTGGCTTCAGGCTTGGCAGATAGTAGATGCTCAATAAATCCAATTGAAGCAGTAATATGCAAAAATACCTACATTGTACTCTTGAACTTGGACATATCTTGATATCATGCAGATGGACTATAACTCTAGTCCATACTTTGCATTCCTTCTCCAGAACCGTTGCTAGCTAATTCCAGGAGAGCAGAAAAAGCAAAAAGGCAGAGGATCATAGGTAGTTACTTTCCTCCAGGACTAAGGAGACTGTCATCTCATTGGTTCCCTAGCTTCATCTCAGGGCTAAGATCCCCAAAGCAGCCTTGGGCGAAGTCATTAGTCAAAAAGTTTCTACAACCGAGTTAACCAGCAAACAAATGCAAATAGAGATGATTTTTCTTGACAGCTAATCCAGGCTTCATTTAGTTTCAGAGAAACTTTCTATTCAGGTTGATCTGTCTGTGCTGCAAGTCGGGCCACCATTTCAATGGATGCAGTGAATCACTGTGGAGGAAATAATGTGCATAGGACTTGGGATTTTTTATTCTTTTTTAGTTCGTTACCTGGAACCCACCCCTAGAATGTGGCCTACCTCTGATGGCCAATCCCAGCCTCTTTGGGGGAATGGTCTGTAGGGAATAAGAATGAGGACAAGGGGAAGCCACAGGAGGGAAGATGAAAGAGGTATCTGCTTGGATCTGAAAAGAGATTTGCAGGGTGAGGGCTATAGGCAACTGTGGGGAGAGTTTCAATATAAATCCAACATCTCTTTCCTTGGGCTCCTCAGACTCTTTTAGACTCAAGTATGGGGTTTATTTCTCTATTGCTCTCTAAGGTCCCCCCATGCTGAGGATTCTCTCCTAACAGTCCTCATATTGTTTAGAAAAATAAGTGTATCAGTCCAAGTTCAGTTAGGGAAGCAGAGCCACTATGAGCTGTGTAGGAAGGGATCTATCATAGGAATTAGTCCTGGCACCACTGTGAGAGGGTGGGGGAGTGGAGGAAGTGAGAAGCCACTCACTGTGAGTCTGAGAAGCCCAGCACATCCAGCTGCCCAAGTGGAAGAGGGAGCCGGTGGGGAGACCTGTGGGAAGCTGTTCCTACCTCTGTGGGCTTACAGCCAAGAGTCCAGCGGTGGGCCTGGGGCTGCTGTTAGTCAACAGAGTCAGCAGTCAAGAAAAAAGATCTGAACGCAGAGCAAAGGAGAGCGAGAACAAGCTGGGACGTACTGTCATCTCCACCTCTGTTTGTCACCACGCCTAACCACTATAATCTTTGGAGAGTAACTGCTGCTGGCTGCTTCACTCTCCGCTTCCAAATCTTGTGCAAGTTCCTCTTTTGACCAACTCTAACCCAGAGCCTTACAGGAAAGGGATCTTGGGCAATGTGACTCCAGCTTACTGAATCAGCACGCTACACACTATACGCTAGGAAACCCATGGCTTATCCACTGATGGAGCTCCCCCAGCAACTGGCACGGCACCCGAATGGAGAAGGTGCAGGATGAATGGATGGAGGGAAAGGCCAAAAAGTATCCTTGACTGATCAGAGCAAGGTTTACTGTCCTGGAGCTTGGAATATGGGAGAAAAATACTAAGAGTTCTCCTGCTAGGATAGGACAGAGGAAATCTTTACTTAGCTGAGGTGAATTTAGGTGGACAGCAATCTTCATTCTGAGCTGAGGTAACAATCAGCAGCCAAAGTCCCCATTTTGATGCAGGCAGACTTAAAAAGATACTTTTTCTTAGAAAGGCCCAAGCACATGCATATTTAAAGAGTTCTTTTAACACACCGAGTTATCTGAAGGAAAATTACCTTAACACAAATTATGAAGACTCCACATTGTAAAAATGCACAAGTTCATTATCAGTGGTGCTTAGAATAGCTGCTTGGAAGGGATAAAGTGTTTGTTAGAATGAGTTAAAGTACATTTTAGAGATTTATTTTCTCCATCTTTATTCTTCTATTTAAAGAAAGTGCTGAGTTGTATATTAACACTTCAAGGTCTTGACCAATTTCTACCTTGAAAAAAGTAGAGAGAAAATGTTTGTCATTCCAGGGGCATAATCAGTTGAGCTGGCACACAATGTCATAGTTAATTCACCCACGGAATTTGTTGCCATAGCTCCAGCGAGAGACAGGGTAAATGAAACAATGGGCTTTTTCACGACTGCAGCTTTCATCACAACCTGCCTGTCCCTGCACAACAGGCCATCATAGCGCCGGTCCCGAGCACAGCAATTGTCAAGGAACAACAGCCCAGAGGGGACAAGAGGAGGCTTGCGATAAATAGAGCAAGAGCGCCCAGCACTTGAATCTCTGCTCGTCAATAACTGGGATTCTCCTCGATCCTACGAGTTTATCTTTAAGCGCTGGGCATAGAGAGATGGCTTGACCTTTGGTCAAGTGCCCCAGTAAGACAGGAGGAACAAAAATTTCACCCTGTGACTCAAAAAAACTCCAGAGGGAAGAGGACCCTCGAGAAGAGGGGAGGAAGGTCAGGAGAGACATGGTGGGCCACCAGGAATGCACCATGGAAAAGGACACCATGGACAATTGTGCTCCCACATTCTGGCAGAAGGTAATGTAGATGCTTTCTTATTGATTTTTGCCTCTCTGAATATCAAAGTCAGTTGAAAAATAAAGTCCTATGTATCTGCAAGTGTAATGGACCTGTGCTAATTAATAGAGTCACACTAAAAATGGAAATACAGTATTATCACCTCCATCTTAAGTTGATAAAAAAGAAAAATAAATTGTGGCTAATATTTCTCAATCCCCTTACACAGTATGTAAGCTCCCTGGACATAATTAGATGAAAGGAACAAATTTGCTTTCTAAAAACAAAAAAATGTGAAATCAATATATCAATATGAGGAAATGTAGGTAGTTCAAGGCAAAGAATGATGCTATGGGAGCCTGAGGGCAATAGAGAAATGTTTTAACAAAATGTTCATTATCCTATAAAATGAGAAATTCTCCTACTAGAAACATCATAAAATCCTGATAAAAGCATCCATTTCTGAATTCTATGCTATGCTATCACAAAGGTGAGACAACTTTATATGGTATTTTATTTGGGGGGCAGGTACCTAGGGGAAAGTGTGTTTGAAGGAGAGCCTTGTTAAACCAAATGAGTTTTCGATGGAGAAAGTTTAGGCAATGGAACAAAGTGTTAAGAAGTACTGCAAACGATGTGAAGAGATTTAGGACCAGGATCAGCTTCCCAGCAACCATGGAATTTCTCTGCTTAACCATGAAGCTGGTTTCACTCCACGCAGTTTCTCAGGCCTCATGGCTGTAGATGGCTGGTTTAAGCACCATAGGCTTCAGAAAGCAGTCTGGGTCCATAACCAACAGACACTTGAGCTACATGACTGGTAGGTTATTTCCCCCAATCAGTCCCTTTCTTGGTTGCCTTCATGCTATTTCAGATTTGGAGAAATTTGTATATTGAAGACTCAGGAGTGACTAGCTCGCTTTATTGAGCTGAGGAATCTGGACACATTTATTTGTCATTCATTCTTTCATGCCTCGTTCCAAAAAATAGATTTGCAGTGATATCAAAACAACTAGATTCAGTTCTTGACTGGTACAAACATGGAAAATTGAGATGATCTTTCTATGTTCCAGTCACGTAGAATTAAAATTGTGCGAATATTACTCTGTCTTCCCATACCTTTGGCGAATTGAAAAATAGACAAAGGCCTCTAAATTCATGGTTTCCCAATTTCATCACTTTTCGTCATAATAATGGTTGACATTTTTAGTCCTTAGTAGGTGACACGCCCCTAAGGTGCTAAGTACTTTCCATGCTTCATTTCATGTGATAACGTTCAGTAAAAGGGCTCAAGCTCCTAACCACTCCCCTATCCTGCTAATTTGTGCTTCAGTTTCTCCCAGTTAAATGGAATGGGTTTATTTAACTTCCTTGGGCAGTTAAGATGGATTACATTATTAATTGTAAAAATAATAAGCGATTGCATTAACATTTTTATCATGCTTTTCAGTTCTTGATGTATTTTTCACACACAGGTACCTCAACTTCTGTAAATGTAACTTTCTAACTGCCAGCTCTTTTGGGCACCATACATTGATACCCCTGAAGCTGACACATGGTCATTTCTGGCTATTGCTAACGGTGCTGCTTACCAGCCAATATTTACAAGCATTGTCATTAAATATTGTATCTCAAAGGTGACGATAATTATGGATTTATTCATATTTCAGAGCTCTCTGGGAATAGAAACTCCCTTGAAATGAGTTGATTATTTTCCATATATTTAACTTTGGCAGTTGATTGGCACTTATTTGGAAATAGAATAATGCCCAAACATTAGCTCAATTCTTCTTACCCCAAATCCTGTGAAGTAGATATTATTTATATTTTCATTTTCAAGTGAGAAAACTGAAGCTCACAGAGGTTAAGTAAAGTGTCCAAGGTAGTAAGGGTAGAGCTAGAATTCAAGTTCCTAGAATCTGATTTCACTTTAAAAAAAAACAAAAACAAAAAACCTATTCTGTCAAATAAGGTAGCCACTAACCACATTTAGTTGTTTAAATTTGAATTTAAATTAATTAAAATTAAATAAAATTTAAAACTCAGTTCCTCAGTCCCACTAACCATATTTCAAGTGCTCAATAGCTACATGTGGCTAGTGGCTACTCTATTTGGACAGTGCAGATATAGAATATTCCATCATCACAGAAAATTCTATTGAACAACACTGATTTAAACCATATATCTTTTAGATATATTGATACATGTCCTCAAAATGTATTGCAGTTTTGTTACAAGTAATATGAATTTTAAATTTTACAGTAAAATCTCATTCATTTGAAGTTGACTCATTCGCATAGCACCAAGTTAACTTTGATCTGCAAGTTAGTAATAAAGAAAAGAGTCAAGGAGACTGTTAAACACACTTCAGAGACCAAAGATTTTTAAGCACCATCAAATAACTCCAGAAGCACTCACTTAGATGTAAGCAATTGATATGATAATTACACATCATTTTTATTTATTCATTAAAACAGGAATCCCCTAAGGTGCCCTTGTAGGAAATGTGGTTAGCCTAGTTATTTCTAGCAATCCTTCTGCTATTTCTAAATTCTATGTAAAATCATTTTATACTACTGATTTACCTTCGTCTCTTCCTTTGGTTCATAAAGTTAATTGGTGACATAAAATGCTTTCACACTGAAATTTCGACTAGCTCAAGATCTAATTCCAAAGCCCTTGCTTCTTCCTCTATACCCTGTGATTCCCTGGAAGGGGTGGTCCTGTGGGCTCCACTTAGAGCCTGGTATGTAGTAGGGGTTCCATAAATATCTATTGGTTGATTGACTGACACAGACAGTTCTTTCAAGATACCACTCATTGAAGTGGACTCTACTTTTTTACAGAGAATATGTGGATCAAATGGAAAACCGTCTCCCATTTTTTTCTTTTTCCCTTTACCAGTCTTTGCTGCCAAGTCTCCATGGTGAGATAAGGGCTTCCTGTTTGTGAGAAAGAGATGACTCCCAGGCATTCAGGTGGGGGGAGGGGAGTGTGATCTGGTCTGACAATTTGGAAACTTAAACCTGCCAGCTCCTTCAGAAGGGAGAGCTGGCTGGCAAATATGCTGCCTTCCCACCACACTGCCACCAGTTAGCTCCATCAGTCCTTAAATATGATGTAAAGCACATTTGCCAGCTACCATGCTGGTTCTAAGTAATAAATAGGATGGATAGAAAAGAGAATTTTGAGTTGTTCAGAGAAGAATGGCACTTGCATTTCTAAACTCTTAGCTGAGGTGGTTTATTACAGCTTGCTGGGAATGGTCATACCAAACATTAATGCCTTTTTAGCAAAACTAAAACCCAATTCCTCAATTTGGTGTTAAGCTTCAAAGAATATGATTTGTCACTTCCTTGTCTTCTTTAAGGAAAATTTCTAGCCCGCAGGTCATAAGCAAAGAAGGAAAAATTAACAGAAACAATGCAAATGTACAATAAGTACTTAGTTTTTGTTTGGAAGGAATGAAACAATTCAGAACCCTCTAAATTTATGAAAGTTCAGACGTGAGCATTTTTTAAAGCCACTTAAAGGTAAAGTAGATATTACATTTTTACTTGTTCCAAAACATCAGTAGGCCTTCTTTCCTCTCATCTCTCCACACAGGAACTCCGGTATTACGGAACAGGCATGTATTTGCACAGCCTTCAAGATAACTCGCCACAGTTTTGTCTCCTTAGGAAACTATGTGGTAGGCTGATCCAAGGGTCACATGTCCTCTTAACTCAATTAGCAGATGTATAATCTTTGTCATAGGCTGCTCTGCTGATAGTTCTCACTCTGAACATTAATAGGCGGAGCCCATGCTGACTCTGAATCAGACTCTGTACAGTGCACTAACCTCTCTGTAGACTGTAGATCTTCACCCACTGGGGTCCTCTAAGGTAAGCCTTAGCGACCACACATTCTCTAAATCCTCCCCAGTTTACTGAAATGGCCCAATTGGCATGCAAAAAGATGTGGAGTGGGAAGCTAGACTTGTGAGTGTCTGTGGTGAAACCTGAGGTTTCCCTGGTCTTCCTAGTGCTGGGAATATGGGGAGAAGAGTCTTATTGGTTTCTCTTATTTTTGCCCTTCATTCTCAAGAACTTGGAGTCAGCTCTCAAATACCAGGGGATAAAGAAAATGGTGGAACTGGCATAAAATTACTTTTATCGCATTCTCACAATGAGGCCTAAAAGTGTGAAAACATGCTTTTTATTTCAGTTTTGCTCCAGGTATTAGAACTTCTTAAAGTTCTCTTTGTCTTTCCATGAGCCGCAGATTCTCTCTCTCTCTCTCTCTCTCTCTCTCTCTCTCACACACACACACACACACACACACACACACACACACACACACACACACACACAGAGAGAGAGAGAGAGAGAATTTTAAAAATTGGAAAGTATGGCCCAGGACAAAGAGAAAAATATAATCTATTTCAAATCTGCTTTCCTTAGTTCCATTGATTTAAGTCATAAATGAAAGCATGGAAAAATTTAAATGATAATTTATTTTGAAAGCAAAAGGCCAACATGATGAGAATTTTTAATAGTACCATCATATTTACTTAAAAAATCGATATTTAAGAGTTTGGCCTACATATATATTCTTGTTCTGTATATTCTTGACTTTGGAGACTATCTCATTCATCTTGGATGCATGGCTCTTGACGTGCTGTGCTTAGTAAATGTTTGTTGAATGAGTGAGGGGAATTTAAATCACTGTTTATTCTGTATTCTCCTTGCTGAGGGAGAGTCCTGAGTTTGTCCATGTAGGTCATCTCCACATCGTCCAGGAGAATGAATGGGTTTCAACCCAGCCTTTGAGGCATGGATCAATGTTGGATGGGCTAACTTCAATTGATTCCAGCCTCTAACTTGATTGACATTATCATTAACACCAGTAACAAAAATATTGTGATCACTGTTTACAAGTCTCTCCACCCCAAATCCTGCCAGACTCCTGCTATAGGTTTGTGATGTCTGAAGGCCAGGTGGGATCAGCTTAGAGATACTACAGATGGCAGGCTCACCATTCTACAACTTTTTCTTCAGCTTCCCTAGAGGGGTTGGAGCTACACTAGCCTTCAAGAGAGATGAGTAAGATTTGTGTACATATCTGTCTCATAAATTCTTTTCCTTGTGGCTACTACTACTTAGGGTGGCAATTGAAGGAATTTCTTAAATATCACATAAAGAATTCAAAGCAAAAAATGGAGAATTGATAAAAGAGCTTTGTAGGGTTTTCTCCATTACACAAGGTAGGAGACAGTTATAATCAGCAGGCAGCCTAGAAGTCTTCTTACTCTATACAATGGGTATGAGTAGGTCAGTTAATTGAAAAACAAATATAAATAAAATGGTTATAATGGGGAGTCATTTAAAAAATGATAAATACATACATTAAACATTTTATTTAAATTTAAAACAAATATATTATTAATTTGCCAATCCTTTGATTGGGCCGCTATTAGAGTTCTGTGTTGTCTTTTTTTCATTAGGCAGACACATATGCTTTGTCTATTATTTCCATTTTTGGCTTAATCTAAATGGAGTGAAAACTCAAGATACTTTCAAAATACTCTGAGTACAGAATCCAAAATTTTTGGCCATTTTGTCCCCTAGCTTTTACTGTTGTCTTGCCCTCACCTAATTCAACTGCAATTTTAAAAAGTCACATAACCGTATCTTAAAAGCAACTCTTTTTTTGCATCATTTTATCAGTTTATATAATATTAGACTAAGTTATATAATCGCAATCACAAGTACAATGGGCATAAATGGGTTTGGGGAAAAGTTCAGTTAACTCTTGGAAAATGTACAACTCCAATGGTGGGAGCAAAAGTAACCAGGCATCCTCAAGAGTAGCTTACCTACTGACCAGACGTGTTCATAGTGCACTTAGGACTCTTAGAGGAAACGGAGAGCATTGGTTAATTCTGCGGGTTGGTGAACTTGGAGGTTGCTTAAGGGAATCACTACTGTTCCTCTTTGGACATAAAATATAATAGTAATCAGGCTGGAAGGAAATCTTTTTGTGTTTGTCTTCCATGCCTCAGGTCTATTACATTATTCACCAAGCGCATACCTACTTTGTGATAGGCACTCAGGAGACTCAAAGATACATTTTTTAAAGATATAATTCACATTTTAAAGTGTACAATTCAATGTTTTTTAGTATATTCATGGGGTTATGCAAACTTCACCACAATTTAATTTTAGAATACTTTCATCACCCCACAAAAGAAACCCCATACCCATCAGCAGTCACTCCCCACCCCACCCAATACCGTCAGCCCCAGGCAATCACTAATCTGCTTTCCGTTATATGGATTTGCCTATTCTGGATGTTTCCAGAATGTAAGTGAAATCATACAATATGTGGTCTTTTGTATCTGGCTTCTTTCATTTAGCATATGTTTTCAAGGTTCATCCATGTTGTAGCATGTATCAGTACTTTATTCCCTTTTTATGGATATACAACATTGCATGGATATACCACAATTTATCTCTTCCTTCATCAGTCGATGGACATTAGGGTTGTTTCCACCTTTTAGTTATTGTGAATAATGCTGTGATGACGTTTGTGTACAAGTTTTTTGTGGACATATATTTTCAATTCTCTTGGGTATATATCTAGGAGTGGAATTGTTAGATCAAATGATAACTCTATTTTTAACTTTTTGAGGAACTGCCAGACTGTTTTCCAAAGTGGCTACACCATTTTATATTCCCACCAGCGATGCATGAGGGTTCCAATTTTTCTGTATCCTTGACGACACTCATTATTTTCCGGGTTTTAAAAAATTATTATTATAGCCATTCTAGTGAGTGCAAAGTGGTATCTCATTGTGATTTTAATTTGCATTTCCCTAATGGTTAATGATGTTGAACATTTATCATGTGTATACATTTTCTTTGAGGAAACATCTTTTCAAATCCTTTGCCCATTTTGAATTGTGTTATTTATCTCAAAGACCCGTGCTTGCCCCAAAGCAGGGTTTCTCAACCTCGTCATTATTAACATTTTGGGCTGGATAATTTTTTGTTGTGGGGAGCTGTCCCGTGCATTGTAGGATGTTTAGCAGCACCCCTAGCCTCTACCCACTGGATGTCAGCTGCGCACCCCATGTGGCAATCAAAACTGTCTCTAGACACTGCAAAATAACCCTTGCGGGGGGTGGGGGAGGGCAAAATCTCTCCTAGTCAATAATCACTGCTCTAAAAGATCCTCCTGATCAGCTAAGAAACATTTACATGGAAACATAACTCAGTTTTAGTGGAGTGGTGGAGGAAGAAGCCAGTCTGAGCGTGCTGAGGATGATGTAAGAAAGTGGATAGACCCTGGGGGTATGAACTGCTCTTCCCAAATCTGGTTGGTGAGTTAACTAACAACACGAGAGATAAATATCACAGTTACACAGGAGAATTAGGTAATAATATAAGATAAACAATAATTCAATGCAATAACACAAGAGGAGTTGTAAGGCTGGATATGAAAATATCAGAAGTGTGGTATATCTAGAGTGATAGGATTTCTGAGAAAGAGAATTGGCTATGAGCTGGTCTCTGGGGTAGAATCTCATCCCCTGACCCTCTGAGGCATGAAGTGCAGATGACTGCTAAGTCGCCATTCCCCGTTAGACAAGCTCTGGGCTTCACTTCTCATGTTAGTTTCATCTCTTGGTGGGGATGTATATACATCCATCTCAGACATAGATTGTATGGTTGCAAGGAACAGCAACCACTAAGTTAGCTCTTTTGATGCAAAAAACTGTCTAATAGAATCCACAGAAAGTTGAAAAGCAGGCTTCAGCTAGGACAGGAACCAGGGCAGTCTTGCGAAGCCCTCAGAAGGGGTCGTTTACTCTATTTTCTTGAATGCTCTGCTTATATATTTACTCTAATGCTCTGCCTACATTTCAGCTCTTGACCCACTCGGTCTCCATTCTTAGTTCTCATTTCTGAAAGAGGGGATCTGAGGATCTGAGAAACCATTTAACAGGCAATGGCTTGGCTCTCTTAATCAGGTGTCCCAACCCAATTTCCTGGGCTGTGGCATGGGGCAGTTTTCATAAAAGGGGTAGGGTGGGGTGAAGGGAGAAATAAAGAAATAGGAAATACATCATAGTTCCTTAAGTCCTATGATGCAGGACTCCGTATTTTTCCCACTTTTTATCTTTTCAAAGATTTTTACTCCATTTCCCCCCGAAACACACAACACACCTCACAGAAGTGGCCTTCCTGTCATTTGCCAGTTGAGTGCACACTTATCACCATTAACCTAACTCCTTTCTTAAGTGCATATAGCACGGTGGTCTTGACCTCAAGTGTACTGACTTTAGAAAGGGGATTGAGGGCAAATTATGCATAATATTTTCTATTTAACAATGACGTGGTAGGCAGGTGTCATCTAAATGGAGATGGACTGTTTTTTTTTTTAACAGAAATATAATCCATTTATATTTCTGTGTCTGGATCCCCTCCATCTCAACCCTCCTCCATTGGCATAATTGGGAACAAAGACTATGGAGCTGTAGCTGTCAGGAGATGGTACATCCCTTCCACTAGTTAATAAAGTGATGCCCTGCCTTCACAGTCTATTAATTAAGAAGGTAATCAGTGCATGCTTCAAGTTTAGTATTTGAAACTCAAAGGCAATAAAACCGGAACACTACTCAGATTTTTTTAATACAAAAAATGAATAACAAATTAGGGCCACAGAGTTATAGTAATTACATTTTGAATGATTTCTCCTGAGCATGCCTTTAATAACCTGTATGTGTTGGGTAAGAAGAACAAAGAAAGGCAAAGTTAATTACCCAGGAAAAGCTTCATCAAGGAATTTTGGTCACATCAGCCCAGAATTTCGCAACCTGGTACTACTGATATTTTGAGCCAGATAATTCTTTGTTGAGGGGGCTCTCTCGTGCATAGTAGGACGTTGAGCAGCATCCTTGGTTTCTAGCCACTAAATAACAGTAGTAACCCCCCCCCCACAACACGTACCAAGTTGTGACAACCAAAAATGTCTCCAGATATTGTTAAATGTCCCCTGTGGGGCGAAATCACTCCCTATGGTGAACTACTGAATTAACCACATACATTCCTTCTCACTCCCCACCCCCTGGAGCCCTCCAGGGTTTGCTGTTTTAAACTCTCAGAACTAACCATTTCATACCAGGGTTATCTAGATTTTCCAGGGAATTATCTGAAAAGAAATTGACTGGATCAAAATTACTTGTCCAGGTAACAATAAGGGCTCTCTGCATTTCTGTATTGAAAAGTACCAGACAAAAAGAACAAAGGAAGACAGTCTAATAAAGGTATTTATTTAAGGCACTCAGCTAAATACTTTATTTATATTTAATCCCCACAAAAACCTCAGGGGCATTATTAGCTTTATTTTATTGTTGAGGAAACTGAGATCTAATGAGGTTAAGATGTTTGTTCAAGAACACACAGTATGTAACTTAGTAGTGGAGTTAGAAGTTTGACGGCAAAGTTTGTGCATTTATGCATACTGCCTCTGTATGTGCACTTAGAGTGCCAGATATCTAATAAAGCAATTTTTATCTTCTTTAAAATACAATTTTTATTACAGAAAGTTTCAAACATATACATAATTAGACAAAATGATATATTCCCATTTGAACTGTTCGTGTGCTCCCCACCTAGGTTCAGCATTGGTCCACACATGACCAATACTGCTTCATCTAGAGCTTCTCAACCTCGGCATTATTGATATTTTGGGCTGGATAATTGTTTGTCGTGCAGGTCAAGCACACACACAAGACAAGGCAAGGCCAAGGTCTGGCTGATTCAACTAGTAAAAACTACAGTGAGCCATTTTTAGATTCAGACAGTTTATTACTTACATAGTCAGCAAAAGAAACAGTAAGTAGCCAGTGATGCCAGCTTCCCATGGTCCTCGTCCCACACACCAACAAGGATAACACTGAAACAAAAGGGGCCAGATGACCTTGACTCCCATTGCTGAGGAGCCCATTGTAGATTGCAATAAGGGGTTTTTTATTTTACAGCTCTATACTGAGAGGAGCAGGGCAGAAAGCTCCATATCCCAACAGAACCAAGGAAGTGATTTAAAACTGCCTCATGACATCCTCTCAGGGAGACAAGGAGACGAGTGGGAGATGGCCTTGGAGCAACTCCTCACAGGCCTCCCATCCTCTCACATTCCAGAAGGATCACAAGGTATCTTCCAATGCTCATATGAACTGCACTTCAACATTTTCCTGCATGATCTATGCGAGCACGTTCAAGGTTGTTAGGATGCCAGGGCAGAGCCATTTCCCTACAGTGGAGTACTGTCCTGTGCATTACAGGACATTTAGCAGCATTCATGGCATTCACCCACTAGATGACTGAAGCACCACCCCACCCCAGGGGTTGTGACAACCAAAAATGTCTTCAGACATCGCTAAATGTACCTTGGGGCAAAATTGCACCCAGTTGAGAACCACTGATCCAGAGCTCTATCCATCACCCACATCCAAACAACATATTTTGTCTGCAAATATTTCAGTATGTATTTCTGAAAAAAAGTTTTGAAAACATTAACATAATATCATCATCATACCTAAACAAATTAATAATAATTCCTTCATAGCATCCAGAAATTGTTCAAATTTCTAATTGTTTCATAAATGTTGTCACTGTTCACAGTGTTTCAAATTAGGATCCTAATAATATGGTCTACACATTGATTGATATATCTTTTAGATCACATTTAATCCATAGGTTTCTTGCCATTTTTTAGTTGAAGAAACTAAGTTTGTCCTATAGAATTTCCCACAATCTGGATTTCACTGACTGCATCCCTGTGTTGTTAATATGCACCTTCATCCCTTCTGTATCTCCTGTAGATTCATCTCAGATCAAGAGGCATGATCAAAGCGAGGTTCATTTACTTGGCAGACTGCTTCATGATGGTGCATGTACTTCTATCAGGAGTACATAACATTTTGCGTTGTCTGTCTTTTTGTCATATTAGCAGTAGTTGATTCTCAGCGCCTAGACCCAGTCATTCATTAGGGGTTATAAAGTGGGAATGACTCATTACCTTCTTACCTTATTCATTACTTATTACTTATGAGACACTTCTCACAATTTGGCCATCCAGAGGGAGTTAAAAAAAAAAATGTTACTAGAACTTATACATTCACATGAGCATTGTTATCTTCACAGTTTCAACTAGTGATCCCCCGTACTTACTATGTTTTTGTAATTACTCTACAGTAGTTACTTGAAGTGTGTGCCTCAGGCAACGCCTGGGAGCTTGTTTAAGATTCAAATTATGGGCCCTACCATGGTCTACTGAATTAGAATCTCTGGGAATGGGGTCCAGGAAACTGTGTTTAACAAGTTCTCCAGATGATTCTTAGTCACATTAAAGTTTGAAAACCTCTGTTCTACAAGAATTGACTTCAGAGCCTAGCTTTAGGTACTTGGGGACGTCCACTTAAGATCAAGGTCAAGGTCACAGTGTTTATCTCTAGCCCTTCAGGAATCTCTTGCCAGGGTAGGCCACCTCTCTCTTCTTATTGGATATCATCAGGGGCACAATCATCTCGGGGAGGGGTATTTCTGATATTTTTGAAATAACCAAAAGTCAATCAAAGTTTGATAAGTGTGTGATAAATCTGGTTAAAACCTCTTTGGATCCGAAAATCCAGATTTAATTATATAATAACTGATTTTCATGAGCGGCCTTATAAAGTTGCCATGATGAAAATTTCAAAAGACTTATTCCAAAAATGTTTTGAGTAATCGTAGTACTATATGGGCTAGGGACTGCCATGGTTCGCTGCTAAGAGCTTTACTCCTTCTGAGTTCCTACAGTTGAATGATGGGGTGAGGTTATTTTGAAGAAATAAAGGCTCATTTTTTTTTTTTTTTTTTGCAGGTGTGCTTATTACATGCTTGCTTACTTGCTTACGCAAGAGAATATCTTCTCATAGCAAGGGTGGGCTTCTCTGGAAGACCATTGACTGCATGTAGTTACTCTCAAGCACCCTTAGTGAGACATTTGACATAGCCTCTCATCTGGCATTTTAGTAGACTAGGTGTTTAAAATGATTGCTTTTAGACATATCAAAGGTTTTAATAGCCAGCTTCCTGGGATACATATACACTAACAGGGTTTCTTTCTCTTGATGCAAACAAAATAGAGATTCTTAAAAAAAGAGAGCCGAATAGTTTGGGGGTCAGAATCCATATCTTAATAAAGTTTCTCATCATCTCTGCTTCACCACAGTGGTTCTAAACTTTTTTTTTTTTTTTGGTTCTGAACTTTTAAAAGTCCTGATGCTGCTCCCCAGGTCAATTAAACCAGAATCTCTAGCGGGTTGGGAACCAGGCCTCAGTGTTTTTAAAAGCTCCCAAAGTGATTCTAATGTACAACCAAGGTTGAGAATGTTGTGGAGTGAAGCGAAGATGAGAGACTTTATTGAGATGAACTTAGACCACTTGCTATGGTTTGAATGTGTCCCCCAAAGTTCACGTGTTACACACCTAATCCCCAATGCAATAGTGTTGGAAGGTGGGGCCTAATAAGAGGTGATAGTAATATCAAAAAACACGTATCAAAAGCCTAAAAAATGTAAGTACTCTGACTTGGCAATTATATCTGTAAAAAAATTCATCCTGGGGGAACAACACTGGATTAATATGCATATCATTCACCTGCTTAAAAAATCCTTTCACGGTTCCCATAATTGCTTATAGAATAACACTTGGGGAGACTGAAGGGAGACAGCAGTTCATCCACTTACATTGGATAATTAAGACTGGCAGGTGTTCAGTGCACTGATGGTAGCTTGGTCTAGACTTGAACCTGGTTAGATTATTATCCTTGGGCCGACCCCGTGGCGCACTCTCGGCGCTGGGAGCGCGGCAGTGCTCCCGCCGCGGGTTCGGATCCTATATAAGAATGGCCGGTGCGCTCACTGGCTGAGAGCGGTGCGGCCGGTCACAAAAAGACAAAAAAAAAAAAAAAAAAAAAGATTATTAACCTCAAAGGTCCCTGTGACACCTTTGCTACATTTGGTGTTTTTCATTAAAATCACTGAAACAGTGATTGTAACTAACAGTTTCAATGTTAAGTCGGTGCCTGGCCTTGTATATTTATCATAAACTAGCATCCAATTTTGTGGGTGAAATAAATTAAAACTTTATATGTGTGTGCAATTGAGCCATTAAGTGTTGAAAATTACCTACAGTCTTACTTATCTACCGACATTCCGATAATATATTTGACATGCAAAAGTTGTGAATCCAAGTTATGCTCAAATCCAAGTGAGGAATCTTTATGCATTTTTTCTTCTGTATTATTTGTTTCAGTTGCACGTCTGGACCCAAACCCCATGAAGGAGGGACCAAAATTTACATAGCATTCTTGAGTATGATGGCGGCTGCATTTGGAGTTTTGATTAAACTGCGCTACATGTGTGATTATTACTTGTAAACAGATGATTAGATATTAATTAGACAATAAGTGATTGTAAAGCACTTGGAAAATAAAAGTGTTTATAAATACCACCAAGTAATAGCAACAATAATTCTTTACTGACTACACAGCTGCTAATGTCAATAAGAATGATTTATTCCAGCTAAGGGCAACTTTAATTTATGCAAAAAAAACCCTGCCATCATATCTGATTTGCTGTAGCAAAACAGATATATCGTATTTACAACATATTTCCATCATCAGCATTTAGATAAATACATCTTGTTTTAATAAAAACATATCTCTTTGCAGGCTTTCTCAAACACAGGTGCAACCATTATGATATGGTGTCCTTGAGTGCTAAGAATTTTGGAGCTGTTCATCTCTCTGACTTATGTCAAATATTTATTTCTTTTAAATATAAGATATATGATGACATTTCACTAGCTGTGTTTTCATTGATGCAGTAGGTTTGTCATGTTGGGTCTGCAGTTGCTCCCCAATGCCTTGAAACCATGCTTAGACTCAGTAAATTTTGGTCAAATGGATGAGTGAAGGTCAATTCTTTTTTTGGTTATCGTAGAAGTTGGAAAAAGAAGAAAATCCATCTTAAGAATCATTCTATCTTTCTGATTTTTTTTTCAAAAAATAAGTTTTGAAGCTCTGACTACTTTTATGTCTCACCATTATTTTTCCCTTAATGGCCTTTATAAGTCATTTACCTGTATAGGCCCTGCTCTTGACCCACTGGTGAGTCTGGCAATGCATCTGTGTTCATTTTTCTGTTATAAGTAAATTCAAGTACCTACAATCAGTCTAGATCCATGGTTGCACAGATGTGAAATGAACTGAATAAACACAAGTGAAGAGTGCTTCATGTTACATGAATTCAATAGAAAAGGGGTGAAGGGGTTATATTGGATGGTGAGTCATGCATGAGTTAGCTCAGCAACCTTGTTAATACAACAAATCTAACTATATCAAACAGTGAGGCAGCGTAGTTTGGTGGAAAACAGTGTTGAACTTTGATTCAAGAGACCTGGATTGAATTGATACTTCTCCCACTTACTGTGTGACCATAGTCAAGTCACTTAATCTCTCTGAACTTGTTTACTCATTTGAAAATTTTAGTATCAAAACTTGTCAGTCTCAGAGTGCTACTATGGTATAATTCAATGTGTAAAAGCTCCAAGTGAGGGGTGAAGTGTTTTTCACTACAAGATATATTTATTACCATATTTTCCTGGAGTGGGTGAAAAGGATTTATGCATAGTCCATTACTTAGTGTATTAGTCCATTTTTGTGTTGCCATAACAGAATATCTGAGACTGGGTAATTTGTAAAGAAAAAAAGGTTTATTTGGCTTATGATTCTGGGACAGCTGCATCTGGCGAGGATCTCAGGCTGCTTCTACTCGTGGCCAAAAACAGCAGGGCAGCCAGTGGGTGCAAGCAGATCACAATATGAGAGGAAGCAAGAGAGATGGGGAGGGGAGGTACCAGGCTCATTTTAACAACCAGCTCTTGTGGGAACTAATAGAGCAAGAACTCACTCTACCTTTTCCTGCCCCTGGCCGGAAGGCATTAATCTATTCATGAAGGATCCACTTCCATGACCCAAACACCTCCCAACACTGCCACATAGAGGATCAGATTTCAACATAAGCTTTGTGGGGGACAAACATATTCAAACTATATCACTTAGTATGGTGGAGTTTTCTTCTAGACTACGTCAGGTTTTAGGGCCAAATCTTAAGCCACATGTGGACTACTGGGGAAGTGGCTCAAAATAGAGACATAAAAGTAATGATGTTTCATAGGAGGTAATAATAGTTTCCAGGAAATCTTAAATTCTTCTGTCAACTTTACCCTGTGTTTTCTTTCCATCTCCCTTCCTTCTTTGTAATAAATTCCTTTTTTGGTAAATCTGAAGCAGAAAAAAAATGAATAAAAAAAGGAAACATGGAATAGTGGAGTCAGGAGCGATGGTATTGGGGAAGGATTTGGAATGAAGGTTTTACATGTGGCCTTCTTGATAAATATTATGAGCAGTGTAATATCTGCAGTGGCATACAAATTTTGGCAAAATAATCTTAAATTTTTAGTAGGGTTGTCCTAACATTTTTATACAATGGAAATAAAATTTCCAGCAGCATGACTAGATTAAAAACTGGAAAATAGAAGGGAAAGGTATTTTTAAAGAAGGGAAAGCTTAAAAGTAATGTTTACTTAAAAAAATAAGCTAAAAGATATTTATATATGATGCTATGATTCATTTTTTATCCACATGTGATGAGGTTATGAAAGGTATTTTGCTGTAAGAAACATCGTATTGGAACTTAATGATAGGGCACTGGAATGGTGTCTTAGTTCAAGATCCCCCGAAGCAGACCCTGAGAGAAGGATTCAAGTTCAAGTAGTTCATTTGGGAGGTGATCGCAGGACACACCCACACTCCTGTGGGCAAGTGAAACAAGAAAAGGAAGGCAACCAATAAAGGGTGCACTGTCAATCAAGCTACCACTGTGACAATTGGAACTTGATCCCACCGGGTAACTCTGGGAGCCAGCATAGAACATGCAATTTAGAGTTATCCCACTTGAGGGCTGAGGGAACTGGGGTATTCAATGACTGACTCTTATCAGTCATAAGTTGAGAGCTGCTGGAGGTGTGGGTTGTTAATTTTCTGGCCCTTCAGCTCTGCTCAGAGGTGGTGGTGGGAGGGCAGGGGTTTCTGATGGCCAGAGAAAACCCTCAGGCAGAGAGATGCAGATGCAGTGGCAGTGGGCCAGGTGTTGACTACAAAGGTAAGGCCTGAGGGGATTCAGCTAGACTTCAGACAGCATCTGCTCTAAAGAGATTGAGTTCTACCCTGCAGATCATTGGGAATGGTGTTTTCAACAATTTGATGTTGTTGATATGAAGACCACTTGTAGAAAGAATGATGTTATTTGTCTCTATGACTTCTCTGCAAAGTGGGGCAACTATACCTATCTGATTAGGTGTTGTGGGGTTACAGGGAGTCCGGGATAAGTACCTAGCATAGTGCTAGGAATGTAGAAGGTACTCAATAAATGGTAGATATAATAATGATGGTGCTTGTCAGGGGCAGCACTGACTTAAAAAATCTCACAGAAGGCATGCCCTGCTTGGAGAGGTTACGGGACTCAGAAGCTCTGTCCCCAAACATTCCCTGGGGATTTTCTGAACAGCATTCCTCCAACATATTTCCTCTGCCTCCACTAATTGGAGATAGGTATCTGCTCCAGCTTTGTTCCTCACTTGAGCTTTCTTGTTTCCTCTCACTGATATCCATGCACCTTTCTATTTGCTCATGTGCTAATCACTCCTGCCTCACCCCACCCCAATACCCAGCCCTTGATGCCTTTGGGGAGGAGGCTAATATCTTTTTTTTCCTGATTATAAGAGTAATGTATGCTCATTTTTGGATACTTGTTATAGACAGAAGAAATATAAAAAAGAAAACAAAAATATCCTACGATCCCACAGTGTAAAGATTTCACTGTTAGCATCTTGACATATTTCCCTCCAGTTTGTTTTCTATGTATGTGTATATCACACAATTGGGATCATTTTTGGGAAATATATTTTGTAACCTGCTTCTCTCACCTGACATTATAATGTTAACATGTTATTTAACATTAGAATTTATTAAAAAACCTGACTCTTAATGCATGTATAATATTACATTATGGATGTATTTTATTTTTCTTTTAACCACTCCTGCTATTGCTGTAAGTTGTATCTTTTTTGCCTTTTGTAAATAATTCTGCATGAAGCATCTTTGTACATAATAATTTGTGTCCTTCTCTGGTTATTTCTTTTGAGATAAATTCCCAAGTAGAATCCCTGGGTCAACGGGTATGAACAATTCTAAATGCTGTTAGCATATACTGACAAACGTCCTCCAAGGAGTTTTAATGATGTTAACAGATTCACAGATTTTGTGTAACCATTACCATAATCAGGATACAGAACAATTCCATCACCCCAATAAACTCCTCTCTGCTATCCCTTTATAGTCTCCTCCCCATAACCCCTAGAGGGTTATGGAATATTTAATTCCATAGTGTGGAATTAATTAGTCGTTCTTAGCTAATTGTCCTGATAACATTACAACACTCTCATTTTAAAATAGCCCATCCAAGTATTATCAAGTAGTTTCCATATCAGGTTGTAGTAGCAGCCAAGACTGGTCTATAAAATGGGTGGATCTAGTAAGGAGCCCTCTCAGAGTCATGCCTAAAAGAGTCCATTTCTGCCATTGGGACTGCAAGACATGCTGGGATTCAACCACTGGGCTGCAGGGAGAGGGACAGGAGGAAGCCAAGACTAGGCTGGAGTAGGATTAGTGGGAATGGAATTTGCTATACAGCTGACCCTAAGGGCAGTTAGACAGAAGTCTAAATTGCAGGTTCAAGGACTTGGGATGAATAAGTGTCAAGTGTGACTTGGATTTAGCACAAAGTGGCACTGATAGCTGTCACTATCCTCTCAGTGATGGGGATGAAAGGATTACTCAAAGCCCAAATACTTGAAAGTAATGAGAGGCCCAGAGTGACTACACCAAACTAACTCCCACAAGAAAGGAGAAAGTCAGTGCAGCCCCGAGCTCAGGCTTGTCTCGTCTTTTATTGTAGTATCAAGACTTTGGCCATGTGATAAGCTGAATACAGTATCAAAAGAAGTACAGAAAGGAGTGTGTGAACAGGACAGAAACTTATCTGTGTTCCCTACTAATGAATCAGAACATCTTCACTGTTTTCAGCATGTGCTGTTTTCAGTATGTAATATTCTGAGTCTGTGCACTCAAGGCTTTTGCCCTCTGTGCGCTCCCTGTACTAAACAGGCCCCTGTGTTCCCATAGATAGCTAAGGGTTTGATGTGGGCGGCCTATGAAGATACTCATCCTTGGCAGAGGCAGCATCTTGGTTTGATGGGACAGGGGAGGATGAGGAGAGGAGGAAGAGGGTATCGCCCACTTTGAGACAGAAAAGCCTGGAGGGTATAAGGGCATGGTCCAGGCTCTTGGACAAGAGGGGTTCACATGGATGCAGCTAGATATCAGAACTCTTCTAAATAAGCAGGTGAACAGTTGAGCCTCCCATTCTAGAAAAGGAATTGGAGGATCAATTAGAAACCAAATTGGCAGCTCAGTAGCCCAGAATACTGTGGGGGTTGTTAGGTGCTTTCCAAGGTGAACACGTGACTCTAAGGCAGTGGTTCTCAAACTTTAGCATGTGTCAGAATGCCTCCAAAACCAGGAAGTTTTGTTAAAACACAGATTCCTGGGCTCTACCACCTCAGTTTCTGATTCAGTACGTCTGGGGTGAGAATCTAGAATTTGGTTTTTTTCTTTTGGCCAGAAAGGGGATCTGAACCCTTGACCTTGGTGTTATCAGCACCATGTTTTAACCAACTAAGCTAACCGGCCAGCCCAGAGTCTAGAATTTCTGACAAGCTGCCAGAGCTGCTGCTGCTGCTCCCTGGAGGACCACCCTTCAAAAATCACTGCTCTAAGGCAAAGAAAATATTGAGATTAGAATAAAAATCTCATTCTCACATCACCCAGAATGGATGGGAAAGAGAATCTTAAATCTAATGCAGGGCTTGGGTCTTCCAGGTGACAGGCTTGGTAGAGCTAAACCTGCAGTTTGAGGTGTTTTGTGCTCCAGGGAGGGCTGACAGGGTAGTAAGGAACTGGCCCCTTTTCAGATGCCCCAAGCATCACTAGAATTCTTGCATCACTGGAGTTCTCTTGCGCATAGGTAATACTGCTGTCAAGTGATGTCACTCTGACTTAATGTGGCAAGGTCTATAACTGTCAAACTGTGTGCTTCTCTGCTGAAGAATCCATTTTCTTTTTCCCTTAGGGTGAGCCCTCTTTGCTTATTTGAGGAGCAATAATAAAAATAATGTCCCCTTACATTAGCATGTCACATTCTAATACACAAAGTGCATCCACGTGCTACCTCATTTGATCTCTCACAATTCTGTGAGGGAGGCAGGGCTGCTATTTTTTATCCCATCCTCTGGATTACTGGTTCTCAAAGTATGGTCCCCAGACCTGCAGCATTTGCATCGCCTAGGAACTTGTTAGAAATACAAATTCCGGTCCCACTCCCAAACCTACTGAATCAGATTTGGGGTCTGACATGGGGGCAATAATTTGCATTTCTAACAGTTCCCTGGTGATGCTGATGTTGGTGCTGCTGGTCCAGGGCCATGCTTGGATGAAACCCACTGCTGTACATAAAAATGAAAGATTAGAAGGCCAGAGACTTGTCTTAAGAGGACTTCTACCTAGGTTCTTTTTCTACTACACCTGCTGCATGCCTGCTCCCTGCCAAAATCCCTCAAGTCCCAGCTCCATGACTTATATGAGCTTTGAGACTGAGCAATTACTCTAAGTTGCAATTTCTTCACCTGTAAAATGGGGATGATAATAGGATCTACCTCTTTGGGTTCTTATGAAGATTAAACAAGATCTAGGTAAAGTACTTAGCACTGTGCCTGTGCTTAATAAATCCTAATGATTATCATAATTTTTATTTATATTGAACGTGTGACATTTCACTAGAACGAATACCTTTGTAAGTTCTTTGAGTGTGTGTCTTCAGAATATTCCTCTTAAAATGTTTATGTTCCTGGACAATTTAGACATTAAGGCATATCATCTTTAACATTCCATCTGGGATGTTTCTCTGATTGCCATGAGCATGTGGCTGAAAGCAGGAAATGGGGCCCAAGACTAGTAAAATGGGAGCAGAGGAATAATAGATCAGCTCATGGAACAGTGTATTGAAGGACAAAAACAGCAAGGCTTTCTTGAGAAAACTCGAAATAGTTGGGGAGGAGGAAGAGTGGCTGTCGGAGGAAGCAACTGGGGAGGGCAGCCGGTGGTGGGAGGCAGGCTGTCAAAGACAATCTACCTCCTTTAAAGTCCCTCCTAGGGCAGCCCTAGGGGTAGGCTCTAGCCCTCAGGGGATCTTCCAGTGGTCTTGTTGCATGCAGTACAGGGAATGAACACTCAGGTGACCACAGAGAATGCCCAGAGAGGCCCTCGGAGACCAGCTGGCAATTGGCCCAGTGAGTATGGGCTCAAAAGTGGTTTTGTCTTCAGGGTGACTCCTATTTGGCAAATATTCTGACTATAGCACATCATACACTCATGCCAGGTCCTTTTTTAGTGGAGGTCTACTATGTTCTTTCTCGAGGCGTCCTGGGTTTCTCAGGAAGCAGTTTTATCTTATCTGAGTAGTGCAGCCCGGGTCCCATGCCCAGAATGGACCGAAACCTTTTGTAACTGAATTAAACAGAAAAAAACAAAAGCAGCAAGTTCGGGCCCCGTGGGTAGGGCCGGCCAGCCAATGGGGCCCGGCCGCTCCCCGGCGGAGTGGTACTATGATGACAGTAGCCAACCAGCGCGCTCCATGCAAATGAGGCTACTGTATCCCGCACCAACCTCGCCAGTGCCGTCTGGTTGTTATAGTGATAAACTGAGGCCTTGCCTCTTGGCTTTCCGGAGAAAGAAACGGGGGGTGGGGTGGGGGGTGAGGGCGGGCAACCTCATTACTTCCCCCGGGGAAGACAGAAAGAAGGGAAGAAGAAGGGGGATGGGTAGGGAAGAGAAAAATACGTGACAAAGAAAACATTCTCTGCCTGGGAGGAGACTCACAGAAGGTGTAGTGCTGAAGGGAGCACTTACTGGCCATGCCAGTACTTACCACTGATGCTGAGTCAGAAACAGGTATCCCAAAATCCCTTTCCAATGAGCCTCCCTCAGAAACCATGGAGGAAATAGAGCACACATGCCCACAGCCTCGACTGGTAAGTAAAAACAAAGGATGCAAGTGTATGCGTTGCTATGGCATAAAAGAGTTCCTTATGCGCCCGCAGCCAGAGAGGAAAACGATGCTTAGAGGATTTTCATGTAAATGAGAACGGAGCTGCCGCCTAATCCTTCTCAGCTGTTTATACTTAGCTTCTATACCGGGCGCTGCTCTCAGCTTACAAAGCAGTATTGTATTGGCTGAGTAGGAAACGGGCTGCTTGGGATATGCTGTGTTTTTGTGCTTTGGGAGGAGGGGGTGGCTTTTTTCCTTTCAGGTGTATTCTTGTCTGAAGGTAAAGATCCTATAGTGCAATTTTAAAATGGTATTCTCTTTGCAAAGCTTGGGACGAGTCCCTTGTTAAGTTCTAAATTCTAGCTAAGGAATGATTCAGTCCTCAACTGATTTTTGTGCCTAATGCCAATCTTGGAAAAATGAAAACGACATGGAAGCGAAACTTCCCCATTCGTTTGAAAATTTAAAAATGAATAAATGTATGAGTCCCTGAATGATGTATTTAGAAATAATGTGTACTTAAAATGAATTGGAAACATTTCCAGAGTGTGCTGTGAGGGTTTCTCTTCAGGTAGGGGAAACCTGGAGAAGCTGCATTTATTTAGAAAGGGGCTGCATGCCTTTAAACATGAAAGTGTGGAAACGGGTCACTCAGAGCTTCCTTCCATCCCAGTAACTGGTATCTCAAATTTGATTAGTCTCTGCACTGGCTATGATACCTTAGGTAGATGTGGAAGTTCGTTCTCAACCACCTTAGCACGTGTCCTCAAGGAATCAAAAACACCAAATGGGTGGTGGGTTTTCTGTGGCCTGAAGTCTTGTGGAACTTGGGGAGACCTCTCTTTGAACCCCCAAATCCAAGAGACACACTAGTTAGAGCTATCGTTTCTCTAGTGATTCCAAGTTGTGATATTTTGGCTAGCCTGTGGAGTTTGACACCGGGAAGAGGTTTTCTAAGGATTTTTGATGTAGCATTTTCTGTGAACTCCCAAAATGAGTGCTCACAGATTCCAAGGCCAACCATCATGGAGCTGTTATTTCTTAATAAGGTTTAATAAGGGTTTAAAGGCAGGCTTAGAACAACTTCCTGAAAAGCATGAAAACAGAGGAAGTTATATTAGAGCCCTGTGGGCTTCTGTTCACTATGTTTCTTTGTTTTTAAATATATTTTCTTGGGGTAGTTTAATATTAACTGCACCCTAGCATTTTAGCTTCCTACTGAATGACATACACGATGTAGTGTCTATGTTCTCATGGGATACAAACCATCCCAATAAGTGTGTTACTAAGGGACTCCTTTGAGCCACTAAACAACTCATGGTTTAGCACTTAAAAAAAATTGACCACTAAAAGTGTTTTACAAGATCACCCAAAATATATTTCTTAAATAAACTCATTGTTCAAATTTGCATCACACACCTTCCTGACAGAGGTAAAGGTCAGGGGTGAGAATGGAGGCACCTGGCTCCAGTTTGTGTATCATTGCAGTCTCTTGTGCCTCCTTCTTTTCCTTTCCTTTCACCTTTTAGCTCTTCTGCTCCTTGGTTGCTTCTGCCTGAGAGAGGTGGGCAGAGGAAATCAAGGGAAGGAAGAAAGTTCAGGTTACTTTCTTCTACCACTTGTGTCAGGTGGTAACTTACCAGAACCATGCAAAGCTGGCAATGTCAGGCCTTCACCTTCCACCCATTTCAGAAATGAAGGAACAGAGGTTCAGAGAGGGTAAGCAAATTCCCCAAGGGTCACATTTCTTTGAAGTGGCAGGGCTGGGATTTGAACCCAGAGCTCTACACCTGACAAGTGGAAGATCTTTCCCCTAGAACACAGTCTTAAATGAGATTCGTTTCCTTCCCATATTTTTGACAGATCTGGCTTAAAGTGTGTGTGTGTGTGTGTGTGTGTGTGTGTATCATAATGTGTGCAGGTATGATAGGGACGAACAAAGTTGAGCTGTTGAAGCAATTGCTTAGGTCTACCTTTCCTAAAATTTTCCTTGTTGTTCATTATTATCATGAGCTTCTGAAAATTGGCTCTGTTAAATAGGAGCTTGCAACCAATTTGTAAACTAATATTAAATTTTTTGAAGTGCCTTTTCTCTTATTAGCAAACTTTGATCACTGTAGGATTATATTCTAAATTTAGATGTACACTTTATAGCCCAACTTTCCTTTGCTAATGATTTTACTTTAAGGCACATGTTAACTACTTAATAACAAAGTTCATTGATGAAGATCGTCAGTGGTGGCAAGTGAAAATGTGGAATAAGCATTTCTTTTTATGGTTTTTAGTAGTTTCTATTGATCTTCTAGTGTTGCTAATATCTTAATATTTCAAATTATATAAATTTCGTGTTTCTCACAGCACCCAAGCATATCACCCCAAATCACACGTGGGTCACTGATGCCACAGCCATCAACGGGGTGTGGCTACTAAGTTGCTTAACTAACTTTGGAAAGTACATGAAAGATTTGAGAGGGGCCTGCTTAGGAATGAAACTCCACACTTAAATTCCCCTTCAGCGGGCAGGCTCCTCCCAGTTGTTGAAACAAAGGGGGAAGCAAACATATCTGAATAAACAGGACTTTAAAGCAGTCTATATTTTTAGATCCCTGTAAGTAGCAAATTGATAATGATATTGAGAATATGATTAAATCATATTTCTTTTTTTAAATTTTATTTTATTTTGTCAATATACAATGTGGTTGATTATTGTGGCCCATTACCGAAACCTCCCTCCCTCCTCCCTACCCACCTCCCTCCCAACAATGTCCTTTCTGTTTGCTTGTTGTATCAACTTCAAGGAATTGTAATTGTTGTGTCTTCTTCCCTCCCACCCCAGTTTATTTGTGTATTAATTATTTATTTTTAGCTCACACAAATAAGACAGAACCTGTGATATTTCTCTTTCTGTGCCTGACTCGTTTCACTTAATATAATTCTCTCTAGGTCCATCCATCTTGTTGCATATGGCAGTATGGAAATTGTTCTGAAAGGAATACATGTAGTTTTTCTACCTGCCTTATTCTTCATTGGAAGAAAATATAAGAAAGGAGATTTTATATTATTTTTTATATTAATAAATATAATAAAATAATACTGATAAAGAAATTTAAAAAGAAATAACAGAAAATTACCTAGGTTTTACGATAGAGCCCATACCTTAGGATAGTAATCTTAATTACCCTTATCACCTTACCATGGTGCTCTGGTTTGAGATGTTTCTGAGAACTCTTCTTTTCATTGTTATAATGTTTATTCTTGACCCTTGACTTGTTTTCCGTTCTTTATTATTTTCCTGCTTTAATATGATGCGAGCTGACTCATAAGCTTGACTGTCAAAAAGAGAAGCTGAGTGGTCCTGGGTGATATGATGTAACAGCCCTCCTTGGAAATGTAACTCCTGAGGGATCAGGACTCCTTGTAGGCAAGGACTGTGTCCTCATATCTCCCCAGTCCTCAGATATACTTAGGCAAATCCTCTGAACCCAGCAGGTGCTCCATAAACCATTTCTAACAAGTCTCAGCCACGCTGAAATCTGTTTGCTTGAGGATTTGGTCAATGACCTTGGTCAAATTCTTCTAGGGGTGCATTCTGCTGTCAGAAGGAAGCTGTAATTCTAGCCTGCAGTAGTCACTTCCATGAAGATGGATGAACCACAAATCAACTGAGAAGGCCTTGGAAATAAAAAAAAAAAGGCTGGTTCGATACGCCACGTTAGCAGGCGTTCATTTCGAGCTTTACTTCAAAGTGGGGCACTGCCAAGAGACTGCTGTCTTGCAGAAGGTGCATTATGTCAGTTGAGAGGTAGGACACTCATCTGCTAGTGCCCAAAAAGATGACCAGATTTCCAGTGACATCAGTGGCTTCCATTATTAGTGTCACCATTTATTTAGACACTCTGAGCAGCATACATTTTTAAAGTGAGACACTCTTAATGTGCCGTATTGGTGAAAATAAACAAACATGAGCTTCCTTGGGCATTTACTGTGGTCAACTGGAAATCTGCCCAAGGTTATTATTAGACATCTTCCCGCTGGTCTCTGTCCAAATGCAACATCCATTTCTTGCAGATTGATGATAGTCAGGTGTATTGAGCATGGATGGAATCAATGAATTTGTTTCTTTCATTCTTTTAAGTTTGTTCTCTCACTACCTCTCCAGTCCCCCATTTGCCTAATGTTAAACTCCTTATGGAAAAAATAAACCTAAATCAAATATAAGATAGGCAGTTTCTTTGTTTTATTTTGGTGTTTGAGCATATAGAAATCAAAAGGGTACATACATCTTCATTCAGGCAGCGAGGGGAATTTAAAGTATTCAGTGATGCAGGGCTTTAAAAGGTAACAGAGAAAACTCAGTCCCCTACCAACCCCTAACAGTGGGATCTACAGTCAGCCAGGTGGTAAACAACTTCCAGACAAAGCAATGCACCAGGTGCTGAGGAGAGAAATAAAAGAAGTGAACCCACAGCCCCTGCTCTTAAAGATCATTAACATTTAATAGAAGGCAATAGTTTGGTATATGAAAGCATGCCAGGATGCTGAAATCCCTTCAGAGAGCTTTTTTTTAAGTTTTACTTTAATATATTGGACTTTCTTAAAAGCTGTATCTTATCCATTGAGCAGAAGTACTTCCCAGCAGGGGGAATCTGTTAATTTAATCCCTAAGTTAAGACAAGTCCCTGCATTCAAAGAAAAGATTCCCCTTGCTGATCCCCAAACATATTTTGGATCATGGAAAAGATCAGTCTATTTTTGAGGGGATCTTAAGCCCCCATTGTGGGTGGCACACTCTTGTCTGTACAGCAGTGGTGTCTAATAGAAATACAATGTAAACCACATATGTAATTCACAATTTTCTAGTAGCCACAGTTTAAGAAGTTTTTAAAAAACAGATGTTTTATAATGTATTTTATTTAACAGTATATCCACGATATCATCATGTCAACACACAATATAAAAATTATTAGAAATATTTTACATTCTTTTCTTCATACTGTCTGAAATCCACTGTGTGTATTACACTTGCAACACATCTCAATTCAGACTAGCCAATTTCAAGTGCTCAGTGGCCATATGTGGCTTTAGAGAGAGCTCAGACACCTGTTTGGCCCTGTGCAGGATGAGCTTTGAGGACCCACAATAATTAATACTTTTCATGGTGCACAGTACACACATGCATATATGTAGTCATAACTAAACCAAACATCACTTTACTTCATATTTTATACTCTTATATTTTCTTTTTCTAATTTTTTAATTTTTATTTTTTTAAAAATTTAATTGTACATATTTGTGGGGTACAGTGTGTTGTTTGAATACATACATATATTGTGCAATGATTCACTTAGGGTAGATAGCATATCCATCCCCTGAACAATTATCTTTTCTTTGTGGTGATCATGGTCAAGATTCTCTTTTCTAGCTATTTAGAAATATACTAGCTAGAAAAGAGGATCTTGACTGTAATCACTCATATTTTTTATGCTATTCTATTCTGTTTCAGTTAGGAGGCTGTTGCAGTGATCTCGATGAGAGTTAATAAGCTTGCAGTTATGGGGGAGCAGTGGAGAAGGAGAGAACTGGATGGATATGAGAGACATTAAGGAGGTAAATGTCCCAGAATTTGATAGCAGAGTCTGAGAGTGGGGCAGAGTCAAGGAACTCAGGAGAGAGTTCTGAGCTGGAGATGTTGACCTGGGAGACATCAGCATAGAGGAGATGGAAGTGAAACTGAGGTAATGAAATTGATGAGAGTGAAATTGAGTCACAATTTCTGGATTGAGATGGAAGTGGATGGAAATGGCTAGCCAGGAAAAGTGCCTCAGGATAATCCTACTACAAGACTAATTCTAGAAAGTAACTGACCCTGAGCCATCCTATCAGATTCTTAAAGGGGGGAAAATGGAAGAGCTGTAATTAAAGCTATTAGAATCCTTCTTATATCTGCCTGTCTCTACATGAAATCTGGTTAAGTTAATCTACTTTATCCCAGAATCTTTGCAGGATAGATTCCTGAGGAAGACCATTTAAAGAGCCAATAGAGGAATGATCATGCAAAGAAGACAGAGAGGTATTTCTCAAATAGCTGGGAGATCAGAGGACCAAGGGCAGAGTAAGTAGTTCCATGGAGAGAATGTCCAATAGAACCAAGTGCAGCAAGTGAGATAAAAAGGAAAAGTCTCCGTTGGATTTAGAAAGAGGTCAATGGTGATTTTTCAGTGAAGTGATGGGAGCAGAGTCTAGATGGCTGTAAATTGAGGAGTCTGTAGTTGGTAGGGAAGTGGAAACTTGACCGAGAGGGGAAGCAGATAGAATGTATAGTACCCAGAGGTGGATAAATCAGAGCTTCGGTTTAAGAGAAGCTAGTTTTTTCCCCTTTCTTCCTTCTTTCCTTCCATTCTTCCTTCCCTCCATCTTTCTTTCCTTCCATTCTTCCTTCCATCTGTCCATTCAAGAAGCCAAAGCTTTTGGTTGGCTTATTCTTGTAAGACAGTAGCAACTTGCACTTAAATATAAATGTGAAAGAGCCAATGGGAGAGGGAGAGATTGAAGGTGATAGGAACAATGGATGAAGGGAATGTCCCTTAAGCAGGAGGGGTTGGGCTTCAGTGCACAAGTGAAAGGATTGACTTCAGGGCCGAGCCCGTGGCGCACTTGGTAGAGTGCTGCGCTGGGAGTGCGGCGACGCTCCCGCCGCGGGTTCGGATCCTATGTAGGAATGACCGGTGCACTCACTGGCTGAGTGCCGGTCACGGAAAAATAGCAAAAAAAAAAAAAAAAAAAAAAAAAAAAAAAGAAAGGATTGACTTCAGCAGGAAAGAGACTCATCTCCCACTATGGTGGTGAGGAAGTTAGCAAGGATGGTTTGCGTAAGAATAAGTTATAAGATGAAGGGTACTGAAAGTTGAAGTCCTCTCTTATATGATAGCCTCTGTTTTATCTGTGAAGGTGGAGGCAAGGTATTGGTGGCTTAGTTCTGGCAGGTGTAGAAGTGTAATTCTGGAATAGCCTGGGAAGCCGGGTCCAGCCCCAAGATATTTCTTCTCTGGAGGCCTTTAAGGCTGGGTGTAGTGAGAGGTGGAAAGGCTGGGTTGGTTCCGATGAGAGCAAATGGATCTACTCGCTTTTGGCCTCTGGGGCTCTACACCAACCCTCATCGAGGCAAATCCAGATCTGGCCAAGGGGAACTGGATTGGCCCGCAGCAAAAGGGCTGGAGGCTGGCAAGACAAAGATGCTGAAATTTGGACTCTACTTACTGGAGTCTGCAATCTCATTCCAGTCTCAGTTTTGCCATTGAATTACTGTGTGGGCTTAAGCAAAACGCTTTTCCTCTCTGGAGTCCAATTCTATAATCCACAATGGGTTGGATAGATGATTTCTAGTTCTTAAACTGTGGTTCTAGCTTCTATCGCCATGGAACATGGTCCATCCTATATGCTCTGTTTGACCTGATGCTCCTATCAAAAGTCAGGATTAACCCACTCCTCACCTCCTTTTGGTTTTATCCATCGGGATAAAAACAGGTTGAATGGTCATATGGTAAGACACTTTGGTTAAAAACGAATAACAAATATTCACAAAGCACTTTGAAATTTTACATTAATGTTGTACAAACCACTTCTGCTGTCTACTGCTTTATTCTTCAGATGCTTCCTCAGAAAGCTTGAATGTATTCCACATCACATTTGGAATGTTCTATTCGTTGTTTAAAGAAAACTATGTCGAATCTTTTCTTTATGTGAACAATAGCCTCCTAATTTATCTATTTCAGAACACTAAAGTTTGAAACATTGGGCTTTCTTTGAGGCATGGCAGTATGGCATTGAACGCTAGAGGCCATTCTTACCTGATGCTATCCATCTAAGCTTATACTTGTGATTAAAGTCCAGCAGTGGGTCGGGCCATAGTCCTGAAACTCTTGCGTCTTTAGCTGGTGCCCACACAAAGCTTCTCAGTGGCCCTTAGGGAAATAAATGTAGGAAAAGAGTTATTTTGTCTGATTACCAGGGGCAGGATGAAAAGGAAAAAGCAAGGAAAGTAAGAACAAACTAAGTCATTGCAAGCTAGGCCTATTTTCTTCCAATAATCTCCCAAGTAACAGCTTCTACCTTGCTAGGATCTGATTACCCGTTGCTAGCCTCAGACCATAGCATTATTGTTTTAACATTTCTATCTTCCTCTTTATCCCAGCATGAACCACGTTGTATGGGAGACTAGGGAAGCTGACCTTGCTTGGGGATAAAGAGACAGTTTAGCACTCAATGATCTTGAAGGCAGACTTGAAAACACAGTGATTAGAAAATAAAACAGTGAGCCCTGGTAGTGTGCGCCTGTGTAATAATGTGCAGGGCCTCATGGGGCTAGCCTATTGAGCAGGATTCATTTTCATATAATCACTTCCCTCCTGCCAAAGTCTTTGACTTGGTGTTTTTTGTTTTCCACTCAGTAATTCATGCACGCTGAACCTGACTTCAGTGTAAAAGGTGGCTGAGGGTTATTTAAACTGGTATTTAAGAAAAATAACAACAATAATAGGTTAATAGAAACATGAATGATGTGTATAGCCTATTGCCAACCAAATAATGTTGAAAGCCCGTTCCTGGTACACACAGGATTGGTGCTTCATCTCTAGTATACCTAATATTGACTGTAGGCACAGTCACATAATGATAAATTCTATTGTACCTCCAGATTTTTTAGTTATAAGGTAATTGTTCTATACTGGGTTCCAGTCTAGAGGTCTCACTTATTTTTCTCCATGGGCAAGTGGGGGAATGGAACAGCCATTCATGGTGCATACTGTGTTGGACACTGTGTTGAATGCTCTGTATGTGTTATCTCATTTAACCAGGCTGCAGACCCATGAAATAAGAATTACTATTCCCCGTGTTATAAGTAAGGAAACCAAGAATTAAGTAATTTCCCAAAGATCAAATATTAACTGATTAAACTGGGATTTAAAATTAATTTTGTCTGACTTCTAAAGCCCCTTGTTTCCACTACACACAGTTCTGAAACATCAGTGAGCAAAGAATCACCTGCTCAAGCTCCCAGGTGGTTTAGAAGCAAGATGTACTTGGATGCACTTTGAGAAATGCCGTATTCAGCCCTCTCATGTCACATCTTCTGCTTTCAGGACCAGAAATAGAAACAAATCAGATATATAGGCTCTTTGTAATAAAATCAGAAATACAAAATAAATATTTCTGATCCAGCAGTTTCACTCATAGGAAATGTTTTATATATGCCCACCAAAAAAACTAGTATTAGGGTGTTTTTAGAGGCATTATTAATAATAATCCCAAACTGTTAACTACCCAAGTGCCCAACAGAAGCAGAATAGATAAATTGTAGTATATTCACACAATATAGTGCTATATAGCAATGAGAATCAAGAGTCTACAACCACCTGCAAGAATATGGACGAATCTCACAACCATAATATTGAATGAAAGAAGTCAGACACAAAATAATATGCACTCCATGTTCTATTTCTATACAATATAAAATAAAGTAGACAAAGCTCATCTATGACGTTAGAAGTCAGCATAGTGGAAAGAGCATGGGATGGACCCTGGCAGTAGTCAGTTACTTGATCTGGATGCTGCATGTACTCAGACTGTGAAAGTTCACTAAACCACACACTTAGGATATGTGTGCTTTTCTGTGTGTATATTATTCTTTAGTACAGAGTTTAAAGATATTCTGACCGAGGTAATGGAGAAAGAATATACTCTACAATGTATTTCCCATTTCCAAATAATTCTGGTGATCTAACAGACAATATTCTGAGGAATGATGTCAGATCCTACCTGAAATTGCAGCTTTTGGCCGCTAACAGAGTTTCAATATGCTCATCCTTTGAGGGGCCAGTATATCCAGCCCCAAATAAAGCTAATTTGGGTCCTTAAACTAAACGTTCCACTGAAGTTCACTAAGCTTGCCCCTCCATCCAAAAGCAGGCAAGAGAGCATTTCCAGGGTCCTAGGCAAGAGCTGAGGGCTGCAGCTCCGTCTGCCCAGAAGCAGACAAGAGAGCACACCGAGGGTCCTAGGTAAGGAGCCAAGTGCCACAGCCACCTCCACCCAGAAGCAGGCAAGAGAGCATGCCTGGGGTTCTAGGCAAGGAGCCAAGGACCACAGCCCCTCCACCCAGAAGCAGGCAAGAGAGCACGCCCTGGATCCTAGGTAAGGAGCTGAGGGCTGCAGCCCCCTCTGCCCCAAAGCAGGCAAGAGAGCATGCTGAAAACACCACTTCCATGCAGGTGGCCCAACACAGCCACTGCCACAGCCATGGCTGCCAAAAAAGTGGCTCAATACCACAGCAGCAGCCACAGCCACCATGCAGGTGGCCCACTGGACACTCGACGGCAATGATGCAAGGAGAGTCACCAGTGGAGACTGGAAAAAGAAGAGAACGTCGCTCTCCTCTAAGCCCACTGTAGAGTAATAGAATAAGCAACTGCTCTACCAGATGACTACACATCAATGTAGAGATACAAGAAATATGAAAACCCAAGATAATATGACACCACCAAAAGAACACAGTAATTCTCAAATACCAAAACCTCTAGAGCAGGAAACCCTTGAAGTGACTGAGAAGGAATTCTGAGCAACAAAGGAAACTCACTGAGATACAAGAACACTCAGAAAACATAAGAAATGAGAAAAAAAATCCAGGATATGCAGGAGGAAATTTACAAACAGATTAACATCTTAAAAAAGAATGTACTAGAACTCGTGGAACTGAAAGATTCACTCAGCGAAATAAAAACACAACCAATAGCTTAAGCAGCAGGCTAGAACAAGGAGAAGAAAGAATTTCTGATCTTGAAGATACTCTTTTCAAAATAACCCAGAGGGGCAAAAACAGAAAGGAAAAAAGAATTTTAAAAAATGAAGAAAATGTATGAGAGCTAGCAGACAATCTTAAGTGCACAAGCATTCAAATCATGGGTGTTCCAGAAAGGGAAAAGAAAGGAAAAGGCATGGAAAGCCTGTTCAATGAAATAATAATGGAAAAATTCCCAGGTATAGGGAGAGACATGGACCTTCAGATCCAGGAGGCTCAAAGATCCCCAAACAGATTCAACCCAAAAAGATCCTCTCCAAGATGCATTATACTCAAACTGGCAAAGCCCAAAGACAGGGAGAGAATCTTAAAAGAAGCAAGAAAAAAGCGTCAAGTCACCTATAAGGGAGCCCCTATCAGAATAACAGCAGACTTCTCAACAGAAACTACATGCCAGAAGAAAATGGGATGATATATTCAAAATATTAAAGGAAAAAAACCTGCCAACCAAGAATACTATACCCAGCGAAGCTATCCTTCAGAAATGAGGGAAAAATAGTGTATTTTACAGATAAGCAAAAACCATGGGCGTTCATCACCACACGACCAGCCGTAAAAGAAATCCTCAAGGAGGTCCTGCATCTGGAATATGAAAAATGATAATCACTACCACGAACACACAAGAAAGAACAAAACCCTTTGGTAGAACAAAAATGCAAAGAAAGAAACTAAATCTTACCACCACAAAAAACCATAGTGACAATGTAATAATGCCCCTACTTTATTTCTGATTTTAGTAATTTCAGTCTTCTCTCTTTTTTCTTCATCAGTCTAGATAGAGGTTTGCAAATTTTGTTGATCTTTTTAAAGAAATCAACTTTTGGTTTTGTAGATTTGTTTCTTAATTCCCTGTTTCATATATTTCTATTGTAATCTTTGTTATTTCTTACTTATATTTGCTTTTGGTTTAGTTTGCTATAATTTTTCGATTTTCTTAAAGGCAGAAGTTTACATTACTGATTTGAGATTTTTATTATTTTTAATATAGGTGTTTACAAGTATAAATTTTCCTCTAAGCACTGCATGAGCTCTGCATCCTCTAAATTTTGATATGTTGTGTTTTGATCTTATCTCAAAGTACTCTCTAATTTCCCTGTGATTTTTCTTTTTACCCATTGTTTATTTAGGAGCATTGCTTAATTTGTGTGTTTTCTAAATTTCCTTCTGTAATTGTGGTCAGACAACATATTTTCTATGATCTTAGTCTTAAAAAAAAAGACAAAGGAAAAATTTAAACAAGCAAAAAGTTCGTGGAAAGATTTCCATTATCTTTCAATTCTATTTTTTCAGAACCTTTTTGAAGTGCCCTTGTGTTTATACTCTCTTTTGTTGATTTTTTAATGCAATTTCTGTTGCTAAACTTAGATATTTAATTTATGTTCTTGATTTCTTTTTATTAAGTGAACTTGTTGATTTGCTTAAAAATTAATTTGCCTTTGAAAAGTTTATTCATATTCCTCTGTTGCAATCAGATATTTGCATACTTTTGGAAGACTTTAGATAGCTATTTAAAATAATTGTAGAGATTATAAGATGAAATATGTGAATTTTAATAAGTTTTACATCTCCAGTTTTTGTGAAAATTTGAAGCCCTACTTTCTACAAAGTATTTTGTAATTCATCTGTTATTCAGTTTATGTATTTGTTATTTGGACAAATAAATGTGCATAGCCTTAAAAAGTATAAAATAAATAAAGTTCACTAAACTTGAGCTAAACTAGGACCAGTCCAGTCCTAATCAGGTAATCTGTGAATTAAAATCCATGGTCCCTAATTTATATGCTTTGTCTAACGATATCCTAGCCTCGCAGTCAGACAATTTCTGGACTCAGAAGGAAGTGGATGGCATTGATTAGCTAGCAGGAGTGCCTCAGAATAATCCTGCGACAAGGCAAATTCTAGAAAATAGCTGGCCCAGAGCCATCCCATCAGGGTTTTGGAGGGGGAGAAACAGAGGAGCTGTAATTAAAATTATTTGAATCCTCCCTGTATCTGCCTATCTCTACATGAAATCTGGTTAAGTTAATCTACTTTACCTCACAATCTTCCAGGATGGAATCCTGAGGAACAACATATAGATAGAGCCAATAGAGGATCATGAAAAGAAAACAGAGAGGTACTTCTCAGATAGGTGGGAGATCAGAGGTCCAAGGGCAAAGCAATCACTTCATTGGTAGTTACACTTAAACAGTTTTCCTGTAAAATGTTTTTGTTAAAGAACTTATCTACTTTGCAGAATATATCTTCTTTGGAGCATCTTTCCTTTAAAGGCTTGGAAAAAGGGGGTTTTACTACTGAAATAGAATCTAGCAAATACCTCAAGCTGAGACATGTTAGAAATATCTGCACTTCCGTCCAACTGTATAGCAAACCTCCCGTACTGCATAATTTGTTCTAATGCTTGTTCCTTCCAATCTTCAGCATGTTTTCTATATGTCTTGGAAATATATTTGCTGACAAAGGAATGCATTTTAGTTTGACATCAATTTATTTTCTGCACATTAGAGCGGCTAGTTTTACTGTGGCACGAAGCACAGATGTTTTCGCAATGGTGTGGGACTTTTGTTTTTGCTCTGTTGAATTACAGAAACTCAAAAAAGACTTCTAAACACTTGTCTTTACATGTAATGGTATTTTGTGAAGTATTGGATTGAGTATCACATGACTTGAAACATCAAAACATTGAAACTTGAAAAAATCATAGAGGTGTATGTTCATTTTCTGGATGCTTTATTTTAAAGTCTCATGGCAATTACAATAACTTCATACCGTCATTAGCTAATGTCTCAGGGTACAATATATGCTTAAGGTGAGGTTAAATGTTAATAGTAACAGAAATTTCTAATAATTTTCTGTGTGATAATTTTTGATTCAGCTGTCTTCTTGTCAGATCAGATTAGGTTGTTATTGTTCGTACCTGATAATATGGCTGATGCAGAGCTCATACAGGGAATAGAAGTGTCAGCTCTGCCATTTTCTTGTTGTTCACCTGTGCTTGTATTATCTTTGCTTTCCTATTTTGTTGCAGGAAATTTCTTAAGCCATCTGCTGATCTTGTGAGCATTGGTTTAGTTACAACTAGATAGTATAATCCAAAAATGCATTTATCAAGGCCCATGTGAACTGCAATTTATTGCGATAAGCTGAAAGCAAGTGAAAATGTCAGGCAACCCAGACCACCCAACTTACATTCTCCCTTTAGGACACCTCATATACTTGATGTTGACAGAGATGGGGCATCAGTGCAAATCCATATATTAGAATTAGATATTAGTAATGTTTCCTTTCTTGATTTTTGATATGAAAAATAAATATAAGTGCAAGTGTTGCTCTCCAGTAGATTGTCTTGCCCATCCCACCTTAGAAAACACTGGTCTAGATGTTCTAAATCTCACTCTTGGATCTAGCCATCAGGGAGAAAGAACTGCATTTTCAGACTTCATGTTTGGCCCCTTATAGAAATACTTTTCTGAACTGCTTTTGGATTCTGGGGCTCTGCCTTGCATGGAGGGCACTATGGAGACAAACATAAACACAGCACTGTCTTTATCGGGGGGCTGTTGTTGAGTATGTCAGCATCACTACAGCATCACCCAACATGCCCTTTAAGGTGGCACCACAGGAGGAGTTTCTCTCAGAACCTGGCATCAGGAAACACTGCTTTTCCTCAATAGCTGTTTTGTTTTTTGCTTAAGGACAATATTAATTTTTGTTTTCCTCTTTGCCGTGACTGCTGGGAGCTTACAGCCATTTTTGTGGTCCACCTCTCCAAAATGTAGAGGACCGTGGTATGCATTCCTGTGTGCTCAACTCACCCTTGACCTTTAAAAAAAAACATATATATGTGTGTGTGTGTGTGTGTGTGTGTGTGTATATTTTCCCTGTCACCCCAGAGTTTGCAACTATTATTTTAAACTTTCAAATTTTATTTTTTTAAGTCACCTCAAAGTTACTTCAAGTTCTTTGGGGAAGGAGATGCAAAATATATGTGGTATAACATTGTTATTGATGTTCATTATAAACTCCTTAAGCTCAACAGACTAAGAAAAAAGTGATTTAGGCTACGGAATTTTTAATCTCTAGATAAAGATTATTTTCTGTTGTTACTAGCATCTATGCATTTCGTGAATCTAAGATGCTATTAATTGTAAGCTGCACTTCCATTTCAAAGGAGTTACAATGTGAAAAAATGGTTAACGCTGATTTTAAGACAACCTTTATTGTAAGATCCTTCCTAATTTCTGAATGTTAAAATGTGGGGGGGATGTACATTTTAGAATTAATGAGATGTGGTTTTACTTATAGCACTATGAGTCTTCCAGTTATTTGAAATTCTCTGCTGTGGGGTTTGGAAGGTGGCCGCATGGAAGGGAGTTAGGGTTTGTGGGTGGTCAGTGTTTTCAGGAGGCCTATATCCCCAGGACGTCACAAAAATTGTGATCCCTGATTGCCAGAAGGATAGTAATTACTAGCCTGACCTAGTTGTGGGTGTTCACACACTGGTTTAAAAAATGGACTTCTTATGAGGGTGCTCTAAATAAAGTTGAAAAATGAGTTTTTAAAAGATATTTAAGACAAGTTTTTTTGGGTTTTTTTTGTCATTTTTTCGTGACTGGCACTCAGCCAGTGAGTGCACCGGTCAGTCCTATATAGGATCCGAACCCGCCGCAGGAGCGTCGCCGCGCTGCCAGCGCAGCACTCTACCAAGTGCGCCACGGGCTCGGCCCTAAGACAACTTTTTAACTGTGCTATTGTTTTGCTTTTAACCAACTTCAAAATACTTATTCTCAACAATAGGGAAATGGGCAAAGAACAAATTATTCTCAGAAGAAAATACAAATGGCTAATGAACATTTGAAAAATGTTCAATCTTTCTTGTAATCAAAATAATGCAGATTGAAACAGCATGATGCTGTTTTTTGGTCTATCAAATTGACAAAGATAAAATTGATAAAATTGACTCAATGCCAGTGAGATGGCAGCAAGATAGGTGCTTTCATACGTTGTAATGTGAGTATAAATGACACAGCTTTTGTAGAAGGTAATTTAACAGTACATGTTAAAATGTTCTTCAAATATTTGTCTTTAAAGTGTTCATACTCCTGATCTAAGTAATTCATCTCCTAGGTGTCTATCCTAAGGAAATAATCAGAGGTTTAAAATTATGTTTAGAATGTTATTTATACTAGTAAAATATAAGTAACGTAATATTCAGCAATAGAGAAGTATTTAAATTATGGTTTTTCTATTCAGTGAAATGTTTTACAACCATCAAAATTAGTGAAGTCGAAAACTATTTAAATGACATGATAAAATAATCATGATATATTGAGTGAAAAAAACTGTCTATGCAGTAAGATTTCAAAGTTGTTAACATATATATGACATACCAGAAAGCCTGAAGTAAAATATAGAAAGTGTTAATAATGGTTGTCTCTGGGAAGTAAAATTGTTGGTGACTTTTGTTTTCCTCTCTTAATTTTCCCAAGTTTCCTGTGATATATATTATGATGATGATAAGAAAAAGTTATGAAACATTGATAAATGTATTTATTTTCTTATTGAGTTTAAAGCCTGTTTTTGTCTTTATCAATAATCATTCTCTCCAGTGACTTTATATTCCCTCATTCAACAAATATTTATTGAGGATCTTCTATATGCCAGGTACTGCCCCAGGGAGTAGGGATACAGCAATTAGTACGACAGACCAAGTCCTTGCTTTCTTGAAGCTTCCGTAATAGTGGGGAGAGACTGAGCATAAATAAACGATGTCTCCTCATTTGATGACCTGGACCTCTCTTCTACCTGCACTTGTGCCCCTAGATGAATGAGTGAATATAGTCTAATGGCTGTAAATATCACTTATATTCTGTCAGCTTCTACACCTGTATCTCTAGCTTAGTCCTCTCTCCCAAATCTAGACTGTCTTCCTGACATCTCCACTTGGCGATCTAATAAGCACGTCAAACCAAATGCTGAGAACAGAATTCTTGATCTCCTCATCCCTGACCCTCTCACCCCCAGACTTACTCTTCCAGTATCTTCCCAAGCCTAAGGAATGGCAATGCCATCTTTCCAGATCTTCAGGCCAGTAACTTTGGAATTATCCTGACTCCTCTCATTCTTACAAACTCTACATCCAATCTGTTCCAAATTTTATTTATACAAAATCAATCCAGAATCTGACCACTTCTCACTACCTCTGCTGCTATCACCGTAGCCCCAGCCTCTATCTTCTTTTTCCTGACTATTGCACCAGACCCCTGAGTGGTTTTCTTTTTTCTGCCTTTGACCTCTTACAGTTTATTCTCAGCATATCAGCCAGGTGACCCTGTCAAAACTAAGTCAGATTATATCACGCCTTGTTCAAAACTCTCTAATGGCTCCCATCTCCTTAGAGTGAAAGCCAGTCTTCACAGTGTCCTAAAACCCCACACGACTAGGTGTCTTGCATCTCCTTCCTTCCTGCCTCACCTTTCTGGCTATATCTCCTACTGCTCTTCTTTTTTGCTCACTTCTGTAGGCATACCAGCCTTCTAGTTATTCCTGGAAAAAGCCAGGTATGCTCCTGCCTCAGGGCCTTTGCACTTACTGTTTTCTCTGCCTGAAATGCCCTCTCTCCAGAGCTTTCTCCATATGGCTCAGCTGATCCTTTATATATTTACATGAATATCAACTTCCTTGACTATCTTGTTTACAGTTATCCTTCCTACGCTCCCCATTCCCCTTCCTGGCCTTATTTTTTTCTATAGCATTTAATTGCCTTTTAGCATACTACATATTTTACATTTTTTTGTTGTTGGTTTATTATCTGTAAGTGTTATGAAGGCAGGACTTTTTGTCTGCTTTGTTCCCTGATGTATCCTCAGAATCTAGACAGTGGCTGGCACACAGCACGCACTCAAGCAGTGTTTGTTGGATGTTGGAAAATGAATAATGGGTAGATACTATGAAAGCAACTTAACTTTTTTAAAGCTCAAAAGAGTTTAAATGTTCCATATACCTGAGAATCATATCATTTAACAGTTAGTTATAGATAATCATTGTTATTTTTCAAAATTCTCTTCTTTTCCTATTACACCCCGCCGCCCCCCACATTGTAGACACCTGAGCCTTGATTCAGCCTTCTCTTAATTCACAGGAGGGGAGATATTTCTGTAAATTTTTTTTGTTTTTTTACATTATGTCATTCAATGAATGGATTCTCATTGTAAAAATAAAACAAAATAACAGACACATATGGACTAAACATTGAAAACATCCCTTCATCTCTTCTCCAAAAATACTATGTTTTCCCCTAGAGGAAACTCCAGTTAACATTTTGGTATGTATCCTTCTAGGCCGGTGCTGTCCAGTAGAACATTCTGTGATGATGAGAATGTTGTATATCTGCACTGTCCAATATAGTGCCTACATGTGGTTATTGAACACCTGAAATGTGGCTAGTGTGACTGAGAAACTGTATTTAATTTAATTTAAGTTTTATTAATTATAATTTGAATTTAAATAGCCACATGTGACTAATGGCTACTGTATTAGCATAGTTCTGAACTATTTCTACACAATTACCTATTTCTCTCTCTTTCTTTCTTTTTACTACAAATGGCATCATACTATATAACGTGTGTACATGTTGTACATGTTGTTTTGTGACTTGCTTTTTGCATTCAATAAAATGTCTCAGAAATCATTCCCCGTTAGTACATATATAACTGTCTTACTGTTTTTAGTGGTGCCTGCTATTTCATAATGTACATATCATACTCAACTAAATGAAAAATGGATATATCTTAGTGCTGAGCCATGTACTAAGCCTCTTTTTCTTCTACTCCACTGACATCTGTTGGCGAGGCCTTTACACCAGCTGCCTGATGTGAGATTCTACATAATCAATGACACAGTCTAAGAATCCAGTGATTCACGTGTGTTGGACCTATGGTCAACTATAACATCTATTTTTACTTTCCTCTCTATCTTCAAAAAACTAAGATATTCTGCTCTCACATTAAATCAGGCTTAAAAAAATATGTTCAGAGATGAGTAAATATAAACCTAACAGTATGAGACTGAAGGATGAGATTTTGTGATGTCTTTTTGTAATTCTGAATTTGTGATTCTAATGCTTGTGAGTCTTAGGGCAAAAGGCCTACATGGGAGAAGTACATTCTTTCTGAATTCCTGTTCTTATCTCTTTTGCATATCCTGATTAAAATGTTTTGTCATTATAAAATTTTTTTCCTACCAGAAGACATTCTTGAGATGGTTATAACCTCAGTAACTATGCCTAATTCACTTTTAGTTGATCTCTGTGCTTCTAATATACTACATGAACATTTGCTAGCTAACATGTGTTGAGCCTGGAATCATACTGGAATAGATATTGTATCAGTCAAGGCCCTGTCAGGACACAGATGGTTCATTCTAAAGGTGAAATTTGGAGAGAGTTGAATAAAGGAACTATTTAGAAAGGTGTGGGTGGGGTTTAAGGAAACCTCAAGGATAGTATAGTACCTTAGGCCTGGAAACATTGGGGTGTTGCCACCCCTGTAGGCTTGAAGGGGCAAGGGAAGAGTGTGGTTACCAGAACCCCATAGAGAGCCCTATAACGAAGGCCTCCCTTACAAAAGCTCACTTTTGTTCTACCCTCTAGTAGTTTGCATGCTTCCCATGGACCCAACCCAACTGGAAGCAGGAGAACAAGGGAGCCCATGGGTGCAGTCCATACGGGAAGCCATACAGAAAAGAGTACAGAAGGATAAGAAGTAAACTCCGGAGAGGCAAAAGGAAGATATTTATCACCCATATATTATTTCATTTAATCCTCACCAGCTTCATGAAGTAGATCTTTTTATTATTCCCCTTTCATAGATGAGGATACTACAAGTTGGACAGCTTAAGAATCAGCAAGTTTCTAAAAATCAAATTTAAAAATATCAAATGGGTATTAAATAACGGAACTGGATTTGAACTCAGGCCTGACTGGATTGCCCCAGTGTAGTTAAGAATAGTTTATATTTTCTTTCTAATGAATTGTCTATTCTTGTTCTTTATTCATTTTATCATTTGCGGTCCTGCTGTTTTCTTACCAATTTGCTTGAATTCTTTTTGTTGTTTTATTCTTTTTTTCTATTAGTATTTTCCCTTTGTTGCTCTTTTGCCTTAAAAAAACACAACTATTATTATTTTGCAGTACAATCTCTTGCTCTTTTCTTTTGTATTTACTTCTAAGTTGAGGAAGGTATTGCTTCACTAGAGATCTAGAAAATGTTTCACTTAATCTGCTTTGTTATATAATAAGTGATAAGTGAAAAAACTTTTTTCCAAGTTATCAAGTCATTGTTACCGTACTATTTAAAAACTACACTTTCTCTTTATTGCTTTATGATCATAAATCTTTCTATATTTGTTTATTTTGGGGCTATCTAGTATCTTATTGATCTCTACGTTTATTTTTGTAAATATAAGTATGGAGCATTTTTTATTATTATCCTTTAGTTTGAGTTTTTACAAGTAGACAATAGGTTCTTTGTGGATCTAAATATTAGGACTTGATCTTAGGCCAAAAAGTTGGTACGAAATAGAAGAAACTTGTAATTACAGTTTTATCTGAATTTTTCTGACTACATGGTTCTGTGCTGTTCTTGAAACATTTATTTAATATACTTCTTTGGATGTTGCTTCAAATTTTATTTCAAAATTGAGAGTGAACTTAAAAATAAATGATAAACTTGTAAACAAACAAACAAACAAAGAATGGCTTAGCTTAAAGAAGCAACTCTGCGGTTGGCTATCACCATCAGCAGTACCATGTTCTAAGTTCTGATTGATTGATTAGCTTGTCTGATTGGTCCGATTGTCAGTCAGTGACGTACATAAGTACAGGTTCCATCAACCATTTTTTTGCACTCAAGTAATACCTGCATTGCATATTTTATATAGTACCTAATAGCTTTTGTTTTAAGCAAATATTTGACAAGGTCCAATTGAAGAGATTCTGCAAATGAAATGCCCAACATATGATGTCTTCCCCTTTAAAAAGCCTGATGGCAATATGGCGTTGGTATGGTACTATGGTCCATAACCAGAACTTGTGTTTTGGCAAATAGGCAACATATTCACGTACAATGACTGGATGTTCTAAAATCTTAAGTTAGGTAGAAAGAAGTTTTATTGTGGCCTAGCTCCAAGTCCATGGTCTGGCAAGGCCCTTGCACATGTGAAGTCCAGGGAACTGGGCCAGGGCTTTTTAACCATTTCAAATTCTCATTCTCTTCTGCTAACCATAAAAATCTCATGTGCCTCTTTAACCCTGAATTTAGAATATGGCTCTCTAGGGGTGTGTAGTCTATCCTCTGATGATCTCCATCAGTCCAGAAGCTTAGTTGCTATGATTTGCATGTTGAAAAGAGAAGGTTTTTTCTAAATATGAAATTATTGCAAGTTGAACATGCTTTTTCAAACTAATACCTTCTGCCATTCTAAAAAGGCCACCCTTCACTTTGGAAGATTTCTGTCCCAGAGCCAATTTTGTTCCTTTCTTATTTCTCTCCTCCATTTATCCATCCTCTAAACATCTAGCATCATATTAAACATATAGCATGTGCTAATAAACACTAGACAATGTGATCTGGGTGATTTAGAGTCTAAGCTGAGGCTTAACAGTAACTACATGTAAATCATCTGACCTGCTTCACTAAGTCTGGATAAAAATATGGTCACATGCTTTTATTTCTTCAATTAGTTGTTTGCCCCCCCTTCTCTAATTACTAGGAAGTCTGATATCTCCTTGTTGAGGTCTCTCCATCCCTATTGTCTAAGAATCCTGAAGGTTTCCTCAGTTCAAAGGGAACCAAAAAGGTAACTGAGTCTTAGGGATCTACCACTGTGGTTGCATCTTGCTGTCACTTGGTGTCACTGTATGGTTCAGTGGAGATAGTACCTACCTCACAAAGTTGTTGTCCATATTAACAGAACAAATATGTTTAAAGTGCTTAGCATATAGATAGAGGCTCTAAGAAGGCACTCAAAAATTTAGCTTTTCTGTTATGTTATTTGGACCTCAATTTTATGTCTTATGTAGGGCCTAGACCTGAGGATCCCTGGAAGCATCCCAGCTTTGGCAAGTGGTGAGGAGTAGATGGGGGCCTTGGTTCCTTGCAGGTTGGCCCAGTCCCTGCCCCTCGCAGGAGCCTCTGGCCATCTTATATTGTCCTGAAGTCTGTTTGCCCCTTGTATGTAAAGGAGGCAGAACCCAGGAGCATAGAATTCCTTATAAATCAAATGATTTTTTTCTGGCTCATAGAAGAAGGAGTTTTTAAATCGTAATCTGGGGTGTTTGCACTGAAAAATATTGCCTCAGGTCACAGGGCCAGTTGGTGGTAGATGGGCTTTAACCAAGGTCTTCCTGAATACAGAGCTTGACTCTCAACTCAGGGAGTATTCTGCCTTGCTTTGGAAGGAAATGTTCTGGAGAGCAAGGCTGTGGCTCATTTAGTTTTGCATTCACCCCATTCCAAGCACAGTGCCTTGTACATAACAAGATATACCCCCTCTCCATGTCAACTGCTGTTAAAGACACTCACATGTGCATACATGCACGTACAAGCACACTCACGCACTTAGGAATTCTCTCTGCCTGCTATCTCTTTGGTCCTCTCTTTTTCCTACTTCTGTGCCACAATAATTAAGAAAAAAATGCACAGTGCATATAAAACCTTTTCTTCACCATTGAGTAACTATTGCTGCTTTACAACTTTCTCTATCTTTGCTTTAATTACCAGATTTCACACTCTCTAGAATACACCTTTCTCGGAAAATGACAACACCTTCTCTCTTTAATGAACTTTGTGACTAACACACAAAAGATCTCCAAATAGTAATTTATTTTAGATCATGTGAGAAAGATTAACTGTTTGTATATATTAAAAGGCAATAAATCATTAGTATAAGCTAATTCCATTTGCCAACCTGTATAGCCATTTGAGTTGTGTCCTAAAAGTCCACTCAGGAGTCAATTTGCTTGTTTCTATGGAGAACTATATTATCTATTATTATATCATAATATAGTGTCAAATATTTCTTGCCCCAAGTATAGCTCCTGCTAAAGTGGCAACGATAGGCCACCCATGACTTCCATTGCTACATCTGTTGAGCCCCAGGGTGGGAGCCTGACCCAACACCAGCCAGTCTTGGTTGTGGCCTGATTTGAAAAGATGAGCTTGGCCAATTAGATTCTCCCTTAGGAATTTGAATTGAGAAACATGGAAAGAAGCAGTAAGTTGGTAGGAGCAGGAGCTGGGGCTGAAAGGTGCAATCAAAAGTTAAGTGAGTGTCGTAAAGAGGCTGAGGAGGTCATATTTAAGATGAAGTTATAGGGGAATGGAAGGCAAGCAGAGACTTTAATATAGTGGGAGGATATAGGGTAAATGGGGGTGGGACAGAAAGAATCACATGCAGAGAGCAGCCTCTGGCACTCTGGGGCCACGCTCTGCCCCTTTCTTCCTTTTCTGCAGTTTCTGTTCCAGGATAGCCTTAAAATAAATCCTTCATCTCTTGAGCTAACTATAGTGTCAGTTCCTTTAACCAGAGGAGCCAAATTAGAATATATGGCCAATAAGTGCTGGAAAGGAAATTTGAACCCCAGATTTGTGGCTATGGAGTTTCTGCTCTTTTCGCTGCACTCCTTTGCTACACTACAAATGCTGCTCTAGTCCACCATAGCCCACAAGGTCACCTTAATGTATCCACAAAAGAACCAATAATGTACTCATGTTTCCTGAATCCTTGTCCCAAGTCTTATTTTGTTTCCATAGCCGTGTAGGAGAGGGTGAGGGTTAAGAAAGTCTCAGGCAACTGGGAGGTCTTCAGACAACACTGGGGCAGAACTCTGCTTCCAAGGTTGGTGGTGCTGCAATGAGGAAAGGGCATGGGGGGAGGGCAGGGATTGGTTCTTAGTGCAGAGAACGGGCTCCTCAAGGGCAGGGACTGCTCTTCTCCCTACTTCTATCCCCAGATTCTAAGGTAGTGCCTGACATGTATTCTAACGAGTGAGTGGATGAATGAATGAGTGGCAGAAGTGGGTCCCAACCCTTGTTTAAATGTATGGATCATTCTTCAGTCGAGTCTTCCCAAGTTAAGTAACACCTGTCTCCCTCCCTAAGAAACAATTCATTCAGCACTATGAGTAATGTTTATAGTGGCCAGTCAACTTCAGCTTTAAAAATACCAGATGATATAGTGGTAACTGTGGTAAAGACTGTTACAAGTGGACAACTCTGGATTGCATTTGTCCTGTTTACCCAAACACCACTTGCTTTGTCTTCCTCTGTCTGGAGAGAGTGAGGTTTTCATTTTAAGAGGCTGACTAAAAAATGCAGGGCCACTTCCTGGGCAGGCTTCCAAGTGACTACATCTTTCTCACAGCATTACCCAGAGCCTCAGCCCAAGCTGCCTGGGGCGGGGCCTCCAGCCATTGATGGCTGTTAAAGCTACCACAGGAGCAGTTATCTGCAGCCCCCCCAGAATTGCTGGACTTTAGACTCATCCAGGGCACAGAAAACAGCCTTGGCCTCTGCAGTGAAGAGACATCAGAGCTTGTGATTGGCCAGGCTGATGTGTGTGAAATACAGGAGATGTCGTGCCACGCTTCTGAGTATGACATTTCTTCCAGCCAAGTACCCCGGGTGTGGGTGAGTCAAATGTTTGAAGACTGACCTTGTTGGTTGTGAAATGTTCAAACCTTGGTGTTGTGATTTTCCAAGGCCATGACCTGGCATATTTCTTAACCCTGCTGAGCCTCAGTTTCCTTTTCTGTGAAATAGGGATAGTATCATCCTAAACTATAGAAGGATAGAAGTATCTATCCATCATAGGGGGTTGTGAGGCTTAAAAGAGATAACATATTCAGAGTACCTCATCTGGTACCTGGCATATAGCAGACACTAAAAAGCTCTGATTATTTCTGAAGCATCAGTTTAAAAAAGTTTTCAGTGACAATGCCCTGTCCGTATTTCTAACAGTATAATATTTCTCTGAGAGACTCAGCAGATATATTCTACTTCTTAATCATACCTGTGTAGCCAACAGAAATAAAACTTCAGGGGGATGTTAGTGCCAAAGGAAAGTTTGTCAGACTGTATTCCCTTTCTCTTTTTCCCTTCTAGACCCTGACTGCACCTGCCCCATTTGCAGATGAAACCAGCTGCCAGTGCCAAGCACCCCATGAAAAACTGACCATTGCTCAGGCCCGCTTAGGAACACCAGGTGAGGCTATACTTCTTGTTCCCCACATGGGCCCTGTCTTGACATCTAAAGTATTAGAAGGGCCCATCATTTGAATAGCACTTGCTTTCAGTTGGAGAGTTGGCTTTAGAGATTATAGCACAGTGCAAGAAGGGTAAACACTAACAGTGATAAACTAGACCAAGCAAAGCAGCCAAGTGAAAGATGCAGTGGAATACGGGAGTTTGAGCCCTAGCTTTGCCATTTGCTAGTTCTACAGCCTTGAACAAGTCATGAGAAAGATCTGAATGTTTCCTCATGCAAAACAATGACAAGGAAACCTGCCCCACAAGGTTTTTGTAACTAGGTTTGGTTAAAAGTACCAAAGAATTTTTTAAGCCGTGAAGGCGTATATGAACTTAAGCTACTATAATTATTACCATTCTTAAAAGCCTGCATTTTTAAAAAAGTTTCAATTGTGCCTTAGAAAGACTGGACTCTGCTATAGAAGTTTGTTCATTCATTCATTCCTTATCATATACCAGAGGATGGATAGGGAAGAGATTTAAAAAGAACTGTAAGGTACAATCTCTGTTTCCTAAGATCTTTCGTGATAATTAAAGAGACGAGGCAACAAAATATGAAATAAAACCCACAAGTAGCATGCATGCATATACTTAGGGTTAAATTCTGCAACACAGATGATAACTGGCAGTTCAGAGAAGGGCAGATTCATTTGGCCTGGAGCAGTTAGGCAAGACTTCAGGGAGGGAGCAGAAAAGACCTGACCTTTTGGGAGAAGTAAGATTTGGACTGTGTGGGCAGAAAATGGAAAGGTATTCTGGGCAGGTGGAACAGAAATAGTGAAGGCACAGAGTGAGAGCTGTGTAGGAGTAAATGAACATCGTTCCAGTTAATTGAGATGGAGTGAAAAATAAGACTAGTTGAGCAGGTAAACTTTGAGCCATTTAAGATGCCATAACAATGGTTTCCACTCACCATTGCAAAAAACAAGCAACCCAAACTTACAAGAAAAATGGGACAAAGGATGGTTTACCTAATAATAATAAGGGATAGTTTTAAGTGCTTACTTATGCACTAAGGTCTTTATATGTGTCATGTCATTTTACTATCTCAGGTCTATGTGGTTAGTACTTTTGTACTTTTACAAGTACAAAATGAGGAAATGAAGGCTTAGAGAAGTTGTAAATCTGCACAAGGTCATTCAGCCAGTAAGTGGCAGTGGTTCTCACTCTTCAGCCTGCATCAGAATCACCCTGGAGGGCTTGCTAAAACACAGACGGCTGTATAGTTTAAAGTCAGGTAGTGTTATGCCTCCAGGATTTTTTTTTTTTTTTGCTCAGAATTGCTTTGGCTATTCATGGTCTTTTGTTATTCCATATAAATGTTAGGATAGTTTTTTCCAATTCAGAGAAAAATGTCATTGGAATTTTGATGGGGATTGCATTGGACCTGACTTTCAACTATAGTACAAAGCTATAATAACCAAAACAGCATGGTACTGGCATAAAAACAGACACATAGATCAATGGAATAGAATAGAGAATCTAGAAATCAACCCATACACCTGCAGCAATCTGATCTTTGACAAAGGCACCAAGTCTACACATTAGGGAAAAGACTGCCTCTTCAGTAAATGGTGCTGGGAAAACTGGATATCCATATGCAGGAGAATGAAACTAGACCTATACCTCTCACCATATACCAAAATCAATTCAAAATGGATTAAAGAATTAAATATACACCCTGAAACAATAAAACTCCTTAAAGAACACATAGGAGAAACACTCTAGGAAGTAGGATTGGGTACAGACTTCATGAATACGACCCCAAAAGCACAGGCAACCAAAGGAAAAAATAAATAAATGGTATTATATATATCAAACTAAAAAGCTTCTGCACAGCAAAAGAAACAATTAGCAGAATTAAAAGACAACCAACAGAGTGGGAGAAAATATTTGCAAAATATATGTCTGACTAAGGATTAATATCCAGAATATACAAGGAACTCAAACAACTTTACAGCAAAAAAACAAGTAACTCAATTAAAAAATGGGCAAAGGAGTTGAGTAGGCATTTCTCAAAGGAAAATATACGAATGGCCAGCAGATACATGAAAAAATGCTCAACATCACTCAGCATTCGGGAAGTGCAAATCAAAACCACACTGAGATACCATCTCACTCCAGTTAGGATGGCTAATATCACAAAGACTGAGTGATAAATGCTGGTGAGCTTGTGGAGGAAAGGAACCCTCCTACATGTTGGTGGGACTGCAAAATGGTGCAACCTTTATGGAAAATGGTTTGGGGGTTCCTCAAACAATTACAGATAGATCTACCATATGACCCAGCTATTCCACTGCTGGGAATGTACCCAGAGGAATGGAAATCATCATGTCAAAGGGATACCTGTACTCCAATGTTTATTGTAGCACTATTTACAATAGCCAAGAGTTGGAACCCACCCAAATATCCATCATCAGATGAGTGGATATGGAAAATGTGGCATATTGACACAGTGGAATAATACTCTGTTATAAAAAAGAATGAAATACTGCCATTTGCAACAACATGGATGGAGCTAGAGAGAATTATATTAAGTGAAATGAATCAGGCACAGAAAGAGAAATATCACATTCTCACTTATTTGTGCGATCTAAAAATAAATAAATAAATACACAAATAAACTGGTGGGGGGAAGGAAGACAACACAACAATCACAATTCCTTGAACTTGTTAAGACAAGCAAACAGATATGATGTTGATAGAGAGAGGACAGGGAGGGGGGAGGGAGGATTCGGTAAAGGGACATGAAATTCAACTACATTGTATATTGATAAAATTAAATTTAATTTAAAAAACAAACAAACAAAAAACACAGATGGCTGGACCCCACCCCTAGTGTTTCTGATTCCATTCAAGAGGGGTGGGGCCCAAGAAGTTGCATCTCAAACAAGTTCCCAGGTGATGCTGCTGCTGGGGGACTGCTCTTGGAGAACCATTGGTAAGGGGTAAAACTGGGATTTGATCTTAAACCTGTTTGTGTTAGAGCTTGACCTCTTAACCGTGACACTCTGCTTCCTCTTTAAGAATAACCTTCAGGGCCGAGCCCGTGGCGCACTCGGTAGAGTGCTGCGCTGGGAGCGCGGCGACGCTCCCGCTGCGGGTTCGGATCCTATATAGGAATGACCGGTGCACTCACTGGCTGAGTGCCGGTCACGAAAAAACGACAAAAAAAAAAAAAAAAAAAAAAAAAGAATAACTTTCAAAAGAGTCAAGGGAGGAGGATGAGCAGAGTTAGTAAGCTTTTGTGAGCTTCCTTTGAGAAAGGCAGCAAGAGGGTTGGGGAGGTAGTTCAGAGGAGCTAAACCAGTTGTTCCCAGACTTCAGTTGGCAAAGAATCACCTGGTAAGCTTGTTAAAGAAGCTGATTCCCTGTTCCATTCCCCCACTCCCCTCCCAAATCTGGGATGAGGCCCAGGCATCTGCATTTTTATCCGTTGGGATGATTCTGAAGTTGGTAGTCTGGAGACCACACACTGAGAAATACTGACCCAGATGAAAGTCCAGATGGTTATGAAGAAAACAGATTTGACCTAAAGTTAAAGGACCAGCTTCAGGCCCAAGCAGGAAAGGATCCTACTTTTTCAGGGAAAGAAAAGAGAAGTAGAACTTACTGAACATCTGCTTGGTGTTATGCTCTGTACTCTATCTCATTTAATCCTTGTAAAAACTGTGGGAGATGGCTACTATTGTGTCCTTTCTACAGAGGGGCAAAGGAGACTTGGAGAACTGAAAAGTAACTTGTCAAATGTCCTAGCTGATTGGGTAGAGCTAGGATTCCACCCAAGTCCCTTTCATCTCCAACCCCTACTTTGTCCATCACTGGAGGCTGTCCTGTGAAGCATGGCCCACAGCAGACCATGGAGCTAACTGAAAACACACTCAGGCTTTGAGCTGGAGGGTGGAAAGTGTGTGAACAAGACAGACAGACAGTAACTGTGACCTTCTGTAGTGGTAGGACTATCTTCCATGCACATTGCTGTTTCACAAGCACCTAAAGAAACACTTGTCACGTACTCTGTGCTCAGTAAATATTTTGTGAGTGAATGAATGAATAAAAGCTTAAGACAAGAGGGGCAGCTTGTCCTCTGGAAATAGAAGCAGAGAGAATGTTTTCTGATGCTTTGAGCCAGCATCAAGCTGATTGGGTGAGATTGAACACCTGTACAGCCAGAATAAGATGGTGGTGCATTTTGAAATAGCTGTGTGATGGGCTCTGTGGGAACACACATCACTACAGGGGAAGTGAGATGGGGCAAAGGTGAACTCCTGATCTTTAGAAAAGAAATTCTCCCCTTTTATTTCAGGTGATGACACTGGGGAGTTAGAGAATTTGTGATGTTGATGGGCACCTAGCCAGGGGAACTTCTGTTAGGAATTCTTTTACTGAGAACTCCTGATGTCAGTATAAAATGTGACAAGAACTTAGTGCTTTGATTACCTAGAAGGCACATAGTAGTCTTCAGACCACACTCTGGTAGCCATTATTTTATTAGAGCACTAGTCCTCAAACTGTAGTGTGCTTAGAATCCCCTGGAGGGCTCGTGAAAACACAGACTGCTTGGGCTGCACCCCTGGAGTTTCTGAGTCAGTAGGTCTGAAGTGGGGCTCGAGAATTTGCATCCCTAACAAGTTCTCAGGTGGTGCTCCTTCTGCTGGTCCTGGGACCACACTTTGAGAACCACTGCTTAAAAGTAACATGTTGGCAGTGGTTGGAGGGAGTGACAGAGAGATTATTCAAATATCATAATTGTTAAAGCATTGTACTGTTAGCAAAAGAGCTCAGGGAATTTTTTTAAATCTTGCTGTTTGAATACTATTTAAGAAAACAAGAAAAGCATACTTTTTTTTGAAGGGTTTGGTAATTTTCAAGAGTAGTAAGCGATTACCTTTTCATGGCACTGTCTTGAGTATTCCAGCAAAAAGATAAAACAGACCAGAATTTGGTGTTTAAAATGCTCTTCAAGATTACAGTTACAAATAAAGTCTCTCATTGTCTCCTACACTAGCCATATTTAGTGACTTAGTACAATTGCTTACAATACTCGTATGTTTCACAAACTTAGGTCTGCCCAAACAGGGGCTGGACTATAAATTCTAGAAGAGGTAGTGACAAACTCTGCTCATAGCTCTGAGCTCCTTGACCTTTTTTGTGAGGTCACAAGTGTGATGAAACCTCGAGAGAAAGAACAGAGAAGAGCAAAATGACACCTTTGGTCTTAGCTAGTCCAGCTGTAGAGCTATGAACCTATATGGTGTTGTATGTATCCGAGGCACAGAGAATCATTCTTTTGTCTTGACATAAAGGAAAAGTCCAAGTCCATAAAGGAAAAGTCAAAAGTGATTGTTTCAAGGGTTCCTTTTCTTTAAAGCTGGCTTTTTTCTTAGAGGGAAACTCAGTTCTGATTTTCTATTTTCCTAAAAGATTTGTATTATTCTGTTTCCACAGTGTGTTGAACTTCCTAAATTTCATTTTTCAGAAGCCACCTTAATGAATTTTGCCTTGTGTGCCACCCGTGTTGTAATTTACTTAATTTTTCTTTAAACATACTCACTTTTTGTAAACTTAAATATAATGTATTTAAAAAGCAAGCATCAATCACTATCCTTTACAGAAAATTGTATCACTGGCTATAAATAGAAGGTAACTGTAATGTTTGTACAAAACTATGTAAACTGTATAAAATAAACATATAACTATTAGATTTTAAAAGGTTAATTTTTGTGCCGCCTTGTTTGCACATTAATTGTACACAAAACATAATTACTGGGCATTTAGTAATAGTCTCTATTTTTTTTAAAAGAAAAGAATCCAAATTGATCTGTAGTTTTCTAGCAGGCACCAGGAGGTAGAAAAAGAGGGGTGAAGTTTGGTTTGCACTCACACTTCATCATAGATGACACTGGATAAGCTGCTTAACTTTGCTGAGCTTCCATTTGCTTCTTTAAGAGATGACAATAATAAGTCCACTTTTCCCTAGCTGTCTCACTGGGTCGATGCAAAGGTTAAGTGAAATATGTGTGCTTTGTAAATTGTATGTATTTTAAAGGCACTGTTTAAATGCCTTAAAATAGCCTTAATCAGAGCCTTGTTAATAGCCATAATCAGTGATGCATAATCACCCTTTTATAGTTGCCTGAATCTGAAGCAAATACCAAGGAACACCATAGCACACCCACAAGTAGTGTGAATTCAGATGCAATGCAGCTGGTGGTTGCCTCCCGTCTGGCTGTACAGTAGGTGTATGGTTAACTTTTTAACCAACTGCCAAACTGCTTTCCAAAGTGATTGTACCATTTTACATTCCCACCAACAGTGTATCAGAGTTCCAGTTGCTCTACATTCTCACCAACACTTGGTATGGTCAATTTTTTTAAAAAATGTTTAGCCATTCTAGGGGAGTGAAGTGGTATCTCGCTGTGGTTTTAATTTTTCTTTCCCTAATGATCAGTGGTATTGAGGATCTTTTCATGTGCTTATTTACCATCCATGTATTTATTTTCTTCGGTAGAGAGTCTGTTAATTTTTTTTGCCTTATTTAAATGAGTTGTTTGTCTTATTATTGAGTTTTGAGAATTTTTTATATATTCTAGATACAAGTCCTATATCAGATATATATTTTGTAAATATTTTCTCCTTGTCTGAGACTCACTCACCTTGTCTTTTGAAGAGCAAAAGTAAAAGTCCAATTTATCTTTTTTTTTGTTTCATAGTATGTCCTTTTTGGGGTCCTATTTAAGAAATTTTTGTTAAATCCAAGGTTATTAAGATTTTCTCCTGTTTTCTTCCAGAAGTATTATAGTCTTACCTCTTAGATTTAGGTCTGTGATCCATTTCTAGTTAATTTTTGTATGTGGTATGACATGTGAAGTAAGCTAGCCCCCTTCACCATTCCATTTACTTATAAGTGCTGAATAACTTATAATAATTTAGAATGTAAGACCAGGAAGCTAAAATAATCAGATTTTCCCCACAATACTGTACTATGGTCATTATTCTTATCCATGATCCTCAAGCAAATATGCAGCATTATTTTGGTATTATTTTTAATCTACTACATTTAGATTATTTGAAACATGACAATCATTTTACCAGAACATCACATTTATCTGGTATGCCTTACTCTGACCATTCAGGATAAACAGGAATTTACTTGAAATACTTTTCAAAATTTATAAAAATCTGTGGGCAGAAAGACTATAATGCCATCGTAATAGTTTTCTATGTTGCATAACATATTATCACAGACTTAATGGCTTAAAACAACACACATTTATTACCTCACAATTTCCACAAGTCAACAGTCTGAGCTTGGCTTAGCAGAGACCTCTGCTCAGAGTGTCACAGGCTAGAAAGGCTGCATTCAGGGTGTGACCCAGGCCTCATGTCTCATCTGAAGATTGACTAGTGAGAGATCCATTCCAAGCTCACTCAGGGCATTGGCAGAGTTTATTTCCCTGTGACTGTACGACCAAGGTCTGACTTCTTACTGGAGGTCAACCTTCAGCTCCTAGAGGCCACCTGCAATTTCTTGCCAGGTGACTCTCTCCATAGGCCCTCTCACAGCATGGCAGCTTGCTTCTTCTTAGTCACCAAGGGAGAGAGTGAGTCTGCTAGTAAGATGGAGTCTGATGTAACATAATCACGGAAGTGACATCTATTACCTTTCCGTATTCTGCTGATTAAAAGCAAGTCACACAACCCATGCACACTTCAAGGGGAAGGGATTACATAAAGGCATGGGCAACAGGAGGCAGAGGTCATTGGGAGCCACCTTAATGTCTCCCTACCACAGTCATGGAATGGTCGTGCTCTGATATCTAACCATTGTCAAACCTCCAGCTTCACAGGCCAATGTTTCCCAACATAGATGCTTTGGAGAGTCTCCAGATGCCCCAAATCTAGAAAAATCTCAAACAAAAGATTAAAAACAGCTAAATATACAAACTTAAAAACATTATTTTTTATTTTTTAAAAAAGCGTTATTACAGAGAATTTCAAATGCATACAAAAGTAGACTATGATGAACCTTCATGTGTCGGTCACTCATACCTAACAACCACCAACCCATGGCCAGTCTTGCCCCATGCTCGCCCCCATCTACTCTGTGCCCTTGAATGGTTTGAAACGAAATCCCAGACTTCCTGTCATTTTATCCATAAATATTTCTGTATATATATCTGGTTTTATTAAACATAGCCACTATACAATTTTCTTACCTTAAAAATTAATAGTAATTCTTTAATATCATCAAATATTCAGCCTTCCAATTTCCAATTTTCTTATTATTGTCATCACTTATTTACAGCTTGTTTGAACCCAAATCCATAATGTTCATACAATAGGTTGATATGTCTTTTAAATCTTTTTCAGTCTACAGGTCTTCCTTTCACTGTCTTTCTCTCTCTTTTTTTTTCTTGAAGTTTATTTGTTGATGAGACAAGGAGAGCAGGTTCCTTTTTTTTTTTTTGATCCTGTAGAGTTTCCCACAGTCTGGAAACTGCTGACACATTACAATTTTTAAAAGTGAGCTTACTGCAAAATCAGCTTTGCAAATACTCTTCAGATTTACTAAACAGCCTTTTTCTCAGTAATTATATCATCTTTCTTTACTTCTTTGCTTCCTGAATTCATTTATCTTGATCACCTCGGAATCAATAACAAAAAGTTCTGTAAAACTGCCATCTGCTTTCCCCTGGGGTTTATATCTTAAAACAAATTTTCCTCAATTGAATTCAAATTGAATAAGAGCATTGAAACCAAGGATCCCTCATTAGACAGTTTGTTATTTCAAAGCATTTTCTATTTACTGTGCCTTATTTAGAATACAGTATAATCCTACGAAGGCAATTCTGTTTGTTCAAAATAGTGTATAATTGGAAATAATTGCAATTCCCAATCTCACATAAAGTCTCTCAATTTTTTTATTAGAGAAATTTAATTTATTAGAAACATTGTACCATCTGAATCTATTAATATAACATTTCTTTATGTTTCAAATTAATGAAGTTGCATTACTTCAAGAAATAATCACCATTTTAAATCTAAGTCTTAAAGATCATTCAACAGAAGTTTGCACTGACTTCATTCTTTAAAAAAAACCCTATTTTTATAACATCAATATAATACATAAATATACGAGTATTTTTAAAAGTCAGTAGGACTCTTAGACTTATAAAGAAAACCAGAAATTTCCTTTCCTGCCTGCCCAACCCTGATTCTTGCTCCCCATAGGCACTCAACACTTGACAATCAATTTCCCAAAATGTTTTTGACATCTCTCATTCATTGTCGTTGCCTTTCTTGTTTTCTCTGCCCTGGGGGAATTATATCTTTTTAATTCTTTTGCGGTAATTCTTGTGGGGTTTTGGGAGAAAGTGGAGATAAATGTGTATGTTCAATTCACCATATTTAACTGGTAGTCCTCATGTTCCTTTTTTAAGAACACTATTGTGGCCACATGTCGCTTTCCTTCTCAGTGCAAGGATAAAATGTCTATATATGTTGCTTGTAACCATGGAGAAGAGGCAGCGGGTGCTTAGGATGAGAGCACTTTGATATAAGAAACTTTCTCCTATCATCCATTTTTGGATCCTCTTTTTGGATTTTCAGTTTCTAGTTCCTTTTTTGAGAGTCCAGAAAAGTGGAAAAGTTGGCAAAGTATATGGAATTTTCAACAAATGTAACAGGCATCTTCCAGACTAATTAGGATGGGTATATAACTTCCTCCAAACAGTTAAAGACAATACTTTTGTGACTTTCTTCATCTACCAAATTGTTGGAACTATACCTCCCAATCGTCCCCTCTGACTTGAAGGGGATAGGTCTTTGGCCTGGCTCAGCAATAGTGTCGTCCTGCAGTTTCTAGTGCAGTTTCCTGGCTCCCAGAGAGTTGTGATGGAGTGTGTCCCTCATCCTCATGGAACAGCACTTCCTAGAGCACCATATGCCACTGAGAGTGTGACTGTTGTGGCCCTTTCACTTTTGACCTTTCTCCCTAGGAAAGCTCGTAGTGTTGGTTGCTCGCCTCCCACCCTGAGCACCACTCCTACATGCAGCATTTATACCATGACTCTCCTCCCTTTGGGGCATGTGTCACAAAGAGGTTAGGGAGTGATCTTGTGCAGTGGTATGCTGGTAGGTGTTTAACACCTGACTGTGTAGGGGGAAATACACCTGATTTGTAGCATTTGCCAATTTCTGTTGCATAAACACTCCTACCATGGCTGACTTCAGGCTGCCAACATGACTTGGAGTTGGGAAGAAAAGTATCCAACTATCTCTTTGAGAATCATGAACAGACTCCAGCACATCACTGCCTTTGGGAATAAGATTTGGGGTTTTCATTCCAGACTGCCAGACTCAAGGACAAAGTCATTTGTCTTTTCCATTGAGCTCCTCAGTTACTCCTGCCTTGATATTCCTGCTGGGCTGACTCTGCCAGCTTAGACATCTAGACTCTACTCTGGGTCAACAGAACTCCCTAGTCTCTGTGTTTGTCTTTCCTGTTGGCTAACAATGTGTGTTCTGGTTCGATCTTAATTTTGTTATGTTTTTGCTCTGCTTTGATGTCTACAGAAGAACCTCTCTCTCTCTCTCTCTCTCTCTCTCTCTCTCTCTCTCTTTATTTATTTATTTATCTATTTTTGGTGGCTGGCCAGTACAGGGATTGAACCCTGGACCTTGGTGTTGTCAACACCACGCTCTAACCAACTGAGCATCCAGCCAGCAGAGAACCTCTTTTTAAAATCAACTTCATGCACTTATATGAAACTGATGGCATGTAGAGATTGTGTCTTAATACAGGTAAACTTCTTTTTTTTTTAAATTTTATTTTTCTTTTCATTGTACATGTTTATGTACAATGTTTGTTAAATAACAGTTTGTTGTTCCAATATATGCATGTATTGTATAATGATCTGATCAGAAGTTAGCACATCTCTCACCTAAACATTTATCATTTCTTGGTGGTTATAGCATTCAAGATCCTCTTTTCTGGCTATCTTGAAATATACAATACAGTATTATTAGCTATTGTCACCCTAGCTCACCAGAACTTATTCTTCCTATCTAACTGTAATTGTGATTTTGTACCGGTCTACCAACCTTTCTCTGGCACCCCTCCCCCCTCCCTTTCCCTGTAACCACTGTTCTACTCTGTTTCTGTCTTTTTTTCTTTCTTTTCAATATATTTTTCATAATTGATCCATGATAATTGTATATACTTATGGAGTACAATATGATCTTTGGGTACATTCATGCTGTGTGCAATGACCATATCATGGTGCTTAGTATGTCCATCACCTCAAACATTTGTCACTTCTTTGTGTGAGGAACATTCAACATCATCTCAACTAGCTATTCAAAGATACACAGTACTTTGCTGTTAACTGTAGTCTCTCTATATTATTCAAGATCCCTAGGTCCTATTATTTCTATCTCTCTAATATTTTGTATTCAGTGACCACCCGCTCCCGATATCCCCTACCCCTTCCCCCTACCAGTCTCTAGTATCCACTGTTCTACTTTTTACTTCTATGAGATCAACTTTTTTAGCTTCCATATATAAGTGAGGACATGTGGTGTTTCTCTCTCTGTGTCTGGCTTATTTCACTTAACACTATTTTCTCCAAGTTCATCCATGTTGCTGCAAATGGCAGAATTTCATTCTTTTTTTATGGCTGAGTAGTATTCCATGGTGTATATATTGTCCAGGTAAATTTCCTTACTGCACTGTGCTGATGGATGGTAACTGGGATTCCTTATTCTGCAGTTCTGTTAACAGTGTTTTCTTTCTTCCACAGTTGACAGGCCTGTCCGAGTATATGCAGATGGAATATTTGACCTCTTCCACTCAGGTCACGCAAGGGCACTTATGCAAGCAAAAACGCTGTTTCCCAATAGCTACTTGCTGGTAGGAGGTAAGAAGTGCATTTTCTCTGTGTCTAGAAAACTTCTTTATAATACGCTTCCTGAAAAGGGCTGCTTTCAGAATTCTATCAGTAAAATCTGACATTGTTAAATGAAATGGCTTTCATTTCATCCCATACTGACTCACTTGTTTACTGCCTAACGTTTAAAATGACGTTTAAAAAACTATAGGGGAAATTACATCATAGGATTGTATACGACTGGTCCTCAGAGAGAGACAAATTAATGATATCACCAAGGGTAACTACTTCATGTTTTCCGTTAATACCTTTCTCACTGTGATTGAGGCATGATCCAATTTATGTTTCTAAAATTTTCTAAAGGGTTAGGAGAAAAGCAATATTATTCTGATTTCAAATCTCAGAGAACTGAGGGGGTTCAGGATGATTAAGGGCAAACAAGGTCATTGCCTATTTCCTTTATGTGACCCACAGCACTTAGGATGACGTTGCGCTAACAGTAGTGGCTTATGACAGCTCTAATCAGTTGAATTTATGCACAGTGTGTTAAAGAAATGGAGATTTATGTACCCAGGTAATCGTGTTTCGCAAAGAAGGGACTGATGTAACTTCCTAAGCTTGTGGAAAGAGAAGGATAGTTAGATGTGGATTGAAATGTTCCTCCCCCAGAAGGCCTACCTATTTCAATTTGGGTAAAAGTGATAGTACCTGAATAGGGAGACCTGCATCTCACTTCTGTAGCTTCTGGAAGGAGCATATCCATTCAGTGATCTGCTGTTGTGGCATTATAATGAACTAGGCACCATCAACCCTTAGACCTCTACTGTGAGGAAAAAAAGTGCTATGTACCTGTTTTTTTCAAGTATTTTGTTATCTTCTGCAAGTTTAAAACTACTTTTTGGATATTTAAGAGGAATCCTTTAACAGATTTTGCCCAGGGTGGTGATCACATGGCTATTGAGTGGAGTTCTTTCTAGAAGGAAGGGATGGTGAAAGGCAAATCATGTTCGAGGGAACCCAAAGCAGGCAGGGAGCCTGACCTTTGCTCATTTCCCTTTATCCTGTGTGGAAAACCATTTCCTGAGTGAGCATTATGACCTGGAGTCTGGTCCTAGGCTACTGGGGCCCTGGCGAGACCTCTGCAGTATTATGGCTTTGGTCATTTTGGCAACATGAGTTTGGAGGGGGTTAAGTGTGGGTCACCATTAACTTGGGAGAGTGTGGTGCTGATAACCCCAAGGTCAAGGGTTCAGATCCCCTTACTGGCAAGCTGGCAACAACAAAAAAATCTTCAGAGAGAAAGAAAATGATATAGGTCAGAAACTTGGATGGATCTACATAAAGAAAAGAACATCAGAGAATGAATTAATAAAGGCAAAATTAAAACTTTTATTCTTAATTGATATAACAGATAACAGTTTGTTCAAAATAATAATAGCAACAATGTATTCAGTTATATGTGTGCATCTGTGTATATGCTTAAATGTAAGTGAAATAAATGATAGCAATTATGCAAGAGATGGGAGGGAAGAATTAGTAATATTTTGTTATTATAAGTCACTTACACTACCTGTGAAGCAGTACAGTGTTATTTAAAAATGGACTTGGATTAGTTTAAAATGTATGTTGCAAACTCTAGTGTGACTAGTAAAAAAAGGAAAAAAGTATAATTGATGTGCTAAAGGAGAGAAAATGGAAGCCTAGTGCTTCTCAGGATTTTCCTCCCCCTCATTTAGGTAAGACCGGATGGCTAAAGCGGGTTAGAGTCAGATGTTTTTCTTCCCTCCCAGATGGGTTAGGCTCCAGTAAAATTCCAGAAGGTTAGGGTCTAGAAAAATAGTTTCTCCCATGAGCAGGCCCTGTTAAGAAGAGAATGCTCTGGCATATTTCCCCAGAAGTATGAGGGGATTTTTCTCCCATATTTACTCTGAGGACTTAAGTCTGGCTCTTGGAGGTAAAGCTCACAACAGTGCAAGGGGTCCCCCTATGACTATGTCCCCTTGGAGTTTTTAACTCTCAGACTTGTCCACACTGAACCCCCATCAATTTGTCAGTTTAAATGTTCCTACCCCACTCCCATGGAGGTTTCTGCTTGCGGGTTCCTGTTCCACTAAGTTGCCATTCGCTTTATTTGCTTGTCCGTCTCTCCAATTTTGGGGGGCAGAGGTTTGCCCTGTGACCTCACTTCTCTGATGGATCTAAGAAGAGTTGTTGATTTTTCAGTTTTTTACTTGTTGTTAGGATGGAGTGGTGAGGTCTAAGCTCCTTACGTGCCAGACCAGAAACCAGAAGTTTTATATTGATATTTTACAACAAAATTGTTACCCCATCACTTAAATATACCTCATGGCATCTAAATATCATAATGCTTTGAAATGTACATCATACATTTACAAAATATATAATAAGCTCTTTTTTAAACTTTCAAATATTTTACAGATTTTCTTCTTTCTCCTCAAACTTCTACTTCTCTCACATAATTTTTTCTAATGTGAAATATTTTAATGCTTGCAAATCTTTTAGTAATCGCTCTGTCATACTTCTGTGAAACAAAAATATGTATATAAATTATTATACAACTAACCAAAGCACCACATTATACATTTTGATAAATGATTATTAAACATGCACATAAATTTGATTAGCAATGTATTTCTTAATAAAATGAATGGGATTTCCTTATTTGTAGATGTACCTGTGGATGAATGTAACTTATTGCTAGAATGAGGCAGGATTTACATCAATGTTATTTCTATTTTTCCTTGTTGTAAGTGCTTAAATATTTTGTTCACACAAATTTTCAGATGGGAGTGGAATTTGTTATAGTGATGCCTCTCAATTCTTTGAACTTCTAAGTTATTTGCCCAAAATCACAAAAATAATGTATTATTATTGCCATCAAAAGTAATTTCGATAGTCTATTGAGTGACAATTTGTTGATCCTCCATCAAATTTGTTGCAAGTAATGTATTACAAATGACCTGACCTGCAAAAGGATTTGTTGCCAAGCTATTAGAATCATTTGCTTTTTCCCTTTCTGGGAATTATAACAAAAAGCTATATCAAGACTTATCAAATGACTCTTAATTATAACCCTTACTATTTTACTTGAAAGCAACTTATTCAACCAGATATAGTCAGAAAGAGTTGGAGAAATGGAAACACTGGTAATTTCACTGCACCACTGCCATTCCAATAATTTTTGATAAAATGCTTTTATCATTTGCTTAAAACTTGTTTTTTTTTTTAATAAAACCTTGGGGCTGCAATTTTAGCTTACTAAATTTGCAGAAGACACCATCTAACCTAATTAGCAAAACCAATCCTCATTGTCAAACTTGAAAAAACCTAGCGTTGGGCTGGGTCACAGACCCTTCAAACTCGTCCTATGCAGATTGTGAGCTAGGTAGTTGGAAAAAGATTCTAGGAGCTGTTGGCAAGGTTGACATGCTTTATTTGGACGTGAGCTCAGCCCCCCAGCCCAGTTGATCAGAGCCATTGTCTTTTATATTAGAGTCAGATAGCCAAGGAACACATGTGTGCACACGTGCAGTTATACCACTCTTACATAGTATATTTACAACAGACATGCTGAGTCATGCTCAGCCAGATATGAGGTGAGGGAGCTTGACCATTCTGTCTCCATTTTCCTCACACCTAGTAACCAAGGAAGTGTCTTTTCAATTCAAATGTATTAATGTATTTCAAGAAGCTTTATAAAAAGCACTGAGAAATAAATTATAGAATGGATTATATAACATAGAATCAGTCAAGATTAAGATGGTGTAGATCTCAGTTACAAACAAAATGATAAATCAATGTATGTAATTTGTAGACCTGCAATGTAATGTATAGATAAAATTATATGATATTTATAGGGAGAGGAGTATGATTTTTAAAAGGCACGTTATTTCTTTTCTAAAATTGGTGTGTGTGTGTGTGTGTGTGTGTGTGTATCAAATTCTAGTGTTTGGCTTTTTGGAATAATTAAGTGAAATCAAGCATGAAAATCAGAAATAATTATCTTTATTAGACCCATAGCTAAACATTTCATATGTATTAAAGATAGAAAGGGGGATATACTCATAAAAAGTAGTCGGTCTAGAATAGATAATTTTATTTTTTGTTATGAGGAAGTAGGAAATAAACATTTTAGAAGATGAAATAGGATAAGGATTATTTGTAAATAGAATAAATATTTTATGGTGTGTATTGAAAAAATAAGATTTAACTTCCATTTTAAATAGTACATATGAAGTCTGAAAAAACAAAATCACATACGTCTTTTACCCACGTATTTATTCCAATGTATCTTGAAAAAATTGATAATTTCAGAAAAAATTCCAGTAACATTTCTAAGCAGCAGCATACTAGCCTGTACAGCTTTGGCTTATTGAAGTAATGTTGAAGTGAATAGCTGGGAAAAATATGCTTACTCTTAACTACAAGAGAAAAACCATTTTTAGGACTCAATATGAGCGTCGAGAATAGCTGGAAAAATGCTTACACTTAACTTCGTGAGAAAGCCATTTTTAGCATTCAATATTTCTTCCCAATGCTCCTTTTGCTTTGAATTCCTTCGCCTTATCTGTCAAGATCCATGTGTTCTTTGGCAATAGTTGGGAGAAGAGGAGACAAAGTTGTTAAGCAAAAATTTGCATTTTTCTCCACTCTGCCATATTTAGTTTCTAACACCACGTTTCACCTGTAACAAAAATGTAAGACAGGGAAAGACAGGAAGCTTTCCCAGGCATGTGCTTTGAATAGTCGTTAAATGAGGTTTCCATTTGGTTTGGCCTGAAGGCTTAACCCCCAACCCCTTGCAATGCAACATAGTAAGCCTTTCTTTTGTAAAGTGGGGTAAGGGTGGTTTTGGACACAGAGGCTTTAATTTTAGGAAAGGGTACTGTTGGAAGTTGAAGATCTGGACATTGATTCATTTAGAACTACTTGTGCTTGGATATACCTCTTGAAAAGTGTGTGTCTCTGGGGTATGTGTACCCTAGTTTGAGGAGACCTTTGTCTTAGACTCTTTCTGAAGTATCACAAACCAACTGAACGGCAGAAATTCTATACTGACGAAAGTTACAGAGCCCTTTAAGAATAGGTGTTCTGTGTTGTTGGTTGAAAGGCTGGCTCTTGATATTATGTGTGTAGTCAGCCGATAAAATGCTTACAGTGAGTTGAAAGAGCCTCCTGCCATATTAATCGTGGTCCCCCTTTTATCTTCAGGTAAGTTTGTTGTAGAAATTCCGTCAGGGAGAATTTGGAGCAAGGGCTTCCCTCATGAAACCACTTTGGTCAGGACAAGTACATGGACAGGTATTTGGTGGGAATAATTGGTATTTGGCAGAAATAATTTATTAAAAGACCAGAAACTATGGTAACTGGAGGTATTATGGTCTATTTCTCGACCTTAGGCAGTAACAGATACCACAACTGTCATGGTTTTGCACTGTGATTATAATATCTGCATTTCTAATTTTTTAAGCATGTAGCCAGTAATAATTTGAAGATTTTTCTATGAAAGCTTACCTTGTTAGCATTATTTTAGTGAATTGAGACTATTCACTTGTAAAGCTCCCTTTTCTCCATTTTAATTTACAAGTTCATGTCATTTAAAAACAGGTCAAGAAATTTAAATTTCTATCAGAGGTTTTTTCCCTAAAAAATACTTTGAAAGGATAAGAGTCACCAAATACCCACTTCTGCCTCACAGGAGGGAAATACAAATAACAATAAACATACTACTGCTGTTACTACTATAGCAGATATAAATATTACGTCATGAACTTGTGTTTATGCTTTCTTGTAATTTAACTGAAATGAAATATTCCTCTAAGATTCTATTTTGTCTGACTTGTGGGAAATTCAGTCTCAGTCTTTATTGGGCTCTCTTCACCTCCCCAGAGTCAAACAAGTGTCCAAAATGTTTACAGAAACAGGAGAGGGGCTTCAAGTCTTCAGGCCAGCACTGTTTTTGCACTACCCTCATCATCTGAGCTCACGTAATTCCTAGAAGGGAGCAGATCTACTGTCCCTGTCGCAGGTGGGGTATCAGCGGTCTGTGCTTGGGTGGGAAACCTGGTGCCTAGGGCCTCATGTCCTCATTCCTCCTGAGGCTCTGCCACTGGCCCCTGCTGCTCTTGGGATCCACAGACCTTTGGTCTTTTCCTCTCAATTTGGAGGAGTCTTCTCTCTCTTTTTTACTTCTTCCTTATAGAATTCCCCCCAGTTGCTCTGGCTTTGGGAAAGCAGAAGCCAGGAAGGCAGCTGTCTACCAGTGACTTGAGCTCACAGCTTCTGCAAGGGAGTTTGCACCAAGAGGTCTGGACACCTGCTTAGAAAGAGGGAGGGCAGGAAAAATACTGAGGACAAAATCCAAAGGAATATCTCCATAAATGATTCTATGTTTACTACTACTATTAACAAATGGTTAACATTATTGAGCAGTACCCTCTGCTCATATGGATTTTCTAATAGAATTCTCAAAACTTCACCATGTTTTAAAGACCAGGCAACTGAGGCTTGGAGAGTTTGAGTAACTTTCCCAGTAATAAGAAGCAGAGCCGTGCTTAGAACCCAAGTCTGTTGGGCTCTGAAGTTCAACCCCTATATGTTATATTTTCTCTCCTGCAGGGTATTTCATTTTGAGCACAGTGAGCTGCCAGGATAGGTTAGCTGCAGCATGAGCTCCCAGATAGCTCAATGGATTCATCCATGGAATGCCACTGCTCAGAGTTCTCCATCTGGTTGTCAGAGTGCATTTGCCAAGACTCAAGAACAACAGTGCTGCTTTGGGTGTAATTAATGTTTAGACAATAACTGGGCAGCATGTTCAGCTGCTTCTTGAGGCCACTCCTGGGATATGAAAATAGGACCCTGTATTGGCATAAACAGTATGTTTGTTTTCTTTGTGCTGTCAGAAGGCCATTACCTCAGTCATATAGAAGTTATACCAAATTGCTCAGGTGCAGGCTTCAAAAGGGGAAGGATATGGCCCAGCCTAGTTTTGTGCTGTTTAAAATAGAAAATTGATGGATCTGAAACCCATTTCTTTTTTTTTTTTTTTTGTCTTTTTGTGACCGGCCGCACCGCGCTCAGCCAGTGAGCGCACCGGCCATCCTTATATAGGATCCGAACCCGCGGCGGGAGCACTGCCGCGCTCCCAGCGCCACACTCTCCCGAGTGCGCCACAGGGTCAGCCCTGAAACCCATTTCTATTAAATATGATTATTGAGGTAGTATTTTAATAAAGTCCTAAAAGAACATTTGAAAAGTCTTAGATCAGTTTTTAAATTGTATTGTGTGGCCCATAAATAATTCCTATGTATGAGTCAAAAGCCAATGCGGTACATAGTCATTATGGCCCTACCACCAGCCTCCCTTTCCTCCTCTGCCTCTGGGCAGGTTGGGTGATTCAAAGGCAGGCAGGGCTCTTTGCTCAAATTGTTCAAAAAATGCTTCAGGGGTTTTCAAATGTTGTATGTATCAGAATTATCCCTGCAGCTTGTCAAAAACAGAGCTGCCTGGGCCCTACTCCAGACACACTGAATCAAAACCTCAGGAAGTAGACTGGGCATCTTTGTGTTTAACCAGCTCCTTAAGTGATTCTGATACCCATCAAAGTTTTTGAGCCAGCCACATGGTTGATGCTGTTTTGGTAACATAAACTGCTATAGTAGAAACATCTTAGGAAGTATGTATAAGAGATATACAAGCACGTAAATATGTATCTAGAGATTCATTAGCCTCTTACTTGCATGTATGTTGTTGAAATGTACCTGCAGATAATATACATCTATTATTTTAAGTAATAATAAGCATTTATTGAGGATCTATATGTATCAGCCACTGTTAGTTCCTTCAACAACTATTTTTAAGAGCCTACTAGGGGTGAGGTACTGTTCATCAGAAAATGGAACAAATAAAAGTCCCCACCCTCAGGAGCTTACAGGGGAACACCAACAATAAAATTAAATAAGACAGGTATATGAGGACAAGTGCCATGGCAAAAGTAAGTTGGGGAGGGGGTCACAACTTGGAACAGGTGGCAGGGGAAGATTGAGGGAGGAGAGGGAGTGAGCCCTATGAGTATTTGGAGCACAGCTATTCCAGGTTTGGGGAACAAGAAGTCAAAGCCCTGACCTGAGGAGGAACATTCATGGTGTCTTCAGGAAACAGCGCCAAGGCGGGGGACTGGGTCAGAGAGGCAACGAATAGGTAGAGGTGTGGGCCTTGTGGAGGCCTGTAGGGTGCTGGAGGACTTTAGCTTTTATTCCAAGGGAGATGGAAAGTTTTTTGAGCCTGGGAATGACACAATCTGACAGGTTTGAATGGGCTGATTGTGGCCAATGAGAACAGGCAGTTGGGGGTGGGCAAGGCCGGAATCAGGAAACCAGTTAGGGAGCCACTGCAGAGATCCATGGGAGAGATGGTGAGTAGGCTGGGGTGGGAGTGGTGGTGGAGGGGAGAAGAACATGGATTCCAGGAGCACTCTGAAGGCAGAGCCTGCAGTTTTGCTGATGGCTTGGATGCAGAGTGTGTGAAGCGACTGTAACAGGAGGTTTTCCAAGGATGCTGAGTGTGGCCGTTAGCTGCACTTCCTCTGCGGCCAGATTTGGTTCTGGGTGAAGGCCATGATTTGGTTCTAAGCAAATGATCGTATTTTTGTTTTTAAAACACACATTGTACACTTAAAATTAGTGAATTTATTGTTTGTACATAATACCTTTGCAAAAATCTTATTGCAAAGAGCAGTCAAGGTAGTTCTGTCTGGCTGCAGCAAGACCCTCACTGGGATCTTGGTAAACAGGGACTGTACCCACAATGACATTTCTTCCTGACATATAGGAAACCTTAGGAAAGCTGCCTTTGCCAGTCGAAAGATAGGATAGTGAATAATGTTTATTGTTCAGTTTATTTAAAAGTGCTTTTATATAAATCTTCAAAAAAATCCTTTCTAAGGCTGATGGTGAAGAATATTACTATTCCCATTTGAGGGTCCAGGATCCTGAGATCTAGAAAGCATAAGAGAAGATGTGGGAAGGATGAACTCTGCTAGAACAGACCTTCTCTTTTATGACTTTCTCCTCTTGATTGTGTGACCTGATGTGTAGTGACCGGACCTCGATCCGGGCAACAGAATTGTGTGTGTGTGTGTGTGTGTGTGTGTGTGTGTGTGTGTGTGTGTGTGTGTGTGTGTGTGTGTGTGTGTGTGTGTGTGTGTGTGTGTGTGTGTCACACTTGGGATACTAAATACAGCAATCTAGTAAAAGAATTGGAACTGATTGTTCAAACCTTCTATAATTCAGGCCTGTTGGTTACTGTCCTTCTCTCTCTTGTCTCTGTTCATTCGGTCATTTTATTTCTGAATAGTAATTTTCACTGAAGGGTAGGATAGGAAGATAAAAAGATATGAAAGTCACATTAGGTAGTGTGGAGAATAATTTTAATAAAAGCCTCAGAGGAGAATGCAGTTGTAATTAGCACTAAAATGAAATTCTGAATCGCAGGTGGATTCAGCTTGCTTCGCTCTCCCAATCCTTTGTTCCTGTGAAAAACTGAGTTTGATTACGCTACGCAACTAGCGTGGCTGTCTTCCTTTTGTCTTGCTGAAGAAGCCATGTCGTGCTCGCTTCGGCAGCACATATACTAAAATTGAAGAAGCCATGTCTGCACCAGGGCAGCTGTGAGCAAGGCCTGGGCCAGGTAACAGCATTTAATGCATTTGTCTGTTTTAGTTTGCAGTGATGATCTTACCCACAAATTCAAAGGGTTCACCGTGATGAACGAAGCAGAGAGATATGAAGCTCTCAGACACTGTCGCTATGTGGACGAAGTCATCAGAGATGCTCCATGGACCCTCACACCAGAGTTTCTGGAAAAACACAAGGTACTTCTCATTCTCCAACATTCTCTAAGTAGCAGGATTAGGGAGTCTGGTTCTGCAGCCAAGACCACAGAAAGCCCAAAGACTCTTGTAATTTCTAAGAGGTGACTTCAGGAACCGTCATGTGGCGTCACTTGATGTAGCACCTCTCTTCCTCCCAAGCCTGAGACTGGTATCCTTTCCCTTCCTTGAGTGTGGGCACTGGAGCTAGACCACCCAGGTCCAAATGCTGCCTCTATCTCTTTCTAACTGTGGGTGCTGGAGCAAGATATTTAACCACACCGTACTCACTTACCTTGACTGTAAAATGGGATGATACTGGTGTTTTTCTCGTGGAGCTGTTTTGAAGATCTAATGAGATGATCTAAGTAACACTGGCTGGCCCATAGCAAGAGCTCTAAAAATTGTCATCACCATCACCACCATCATTATTGGTGCTTATATATTCACAAGCGTCTTTTTTCATGGTACGAATAAGCACACATTTTATCCAGAAGGTCATAGGTCAGCCTTTAAGGAAAGAACTTTATATCTATGATTTTCTGATGCTGAGACTCCTACTGATATAAGATTTTTATTAGTTGAAAACATGTGAAATTCTTTTGATCTGCATCAAATTATGTGCTTTGTATCTCCCCACCAGCCCCACATTAGGAGCTATTCTTTCCTTTTATAAGCAGTACAAAAAAATAAGATTAAGCTGTTCTAAGAATTTTCTTTTCTATTTTTAAATTCACAATGCAGAACAGAATAGAGAACACTGATAAATGTGTGTGGGTAATAGCAGAGGAGACAATTTCCCAGCAAGAATAAAAAGAAAAAGGGAAAACTACAATATGATTTACTTTCAGTAATCACTAACACATTTTTACTAAGCATCTATTGTATATTCAACATGTGCTAGGCATTATGGGGGATACTAATAATGATAATGATGGCTGCTATTTATTGAGTATTTACCAAGTGCCCAGCACTGTGCTAAGGGCTTTGCTACTATATGAATTGAATCCAGTCTTGTGGCTATCCTGAGAAGTTGTTGTTATTATGCATTGGAGTGGAGGAGGAAATAAGTTTGAATATTGAGAATAGAATTAATAATAATAAACATTTACTGAGTACTTTCTGTGTACCAGTTATTATTTTTAAGCACTTTTACATAATTATATCATTTAATCCAATGATTCTCACTGGGGGCAAGTTTGCCCCAAGGGACATTTGGCAATGTCTGGAGACATTTTTGGTTGTCACAGTTGGAGGGATGCTACTGGCACCTAGTGAGTGGATGCCAGCGATGCTGCTAAGCATCCTCCAGTGCACAAGATAGCCCCTCACGCCAAAGAATTATCCAGTCTTGAGTGTTGCCAGTACCAAGGTTGAGAAATCCTGATTGAATTCTTACCACCAGCTTATGAGTTATATAGCTAGTAAGTGGTGGGGCAGGAATCATATTCAGACAAATTAAACCACTACTCAAAACTACCTCTCAAGGTGAAGTGAAGCCTCATTATGAAGGGCTTTGAAAGCCAGGCAAGGAGTGTTTACTTAATGTCATAGGAAACAGGGATGAAGATTAGCAGGCACAAGGATGACCAAAGGACATTCTGTTTAAGGAGGACACCCCATGCAACAGCAGGATGGCATGTGGAGGAGAGAGCCTATAGTGAGGAAGGTCAGATACTAGTTGGTGTCAGTAATCTAGGTGACAGGGCCCTGGATTTGGTGTAGTAGCAATGGAGAGGAAGTGATGGGCTCATGCTTGTGCGCGCGCACACACACACACACACACACACACACCAATGGGACCTGTGACCTATGCACTATGGAGAGTGAAGGAAGTAGGAAAAGAAGACTGATTCCAAAGTTTTGGGTCCAGGTAAACTGGGAAAATAGAGGTGCCATTGGAAGGGGGCACCAATTTTCAGGAAGATGAATTAAATTTAGGACAGGTTGATTTTAAAGTGACAGCAAGAAGTGGTAAAAGAGAAGAGGGCTGCAGTGGGAGTTAAGAAAGCCTGGCCTGGTTCCTGGCTGCCACCCCCATCTTCAAACCACTAACAAGCTGTGGGACTTTGGGCAAATCTAACAAGTTTTCTAGTTTCAGCACCTTATGTCCCAACTGAAGTAGTAGTATGTGTCCTACCCACCTCACAAGATGGCTATACGAGGATCAAATGAGAAAAGTGACAAATTCATTTTCAGAATATAAAACTTGACCTAAATGAGGGCCTATTGTCATCAGTGAGAAAGGAAATGGAGATTTGGGTTCCTCATTATAGCAGGAGTAATTAAAATCTGAAAAATGAATGAGTTCTTTGAAGGAAAAAGTTTAGAGGCAAAAGAACAGAAGACCAAGAAAACCTACTGTCAGAGGTAGGAGAAGGAAGAGGGGCCAGCAAAGGAGAGAAACCAAACATTTATTCTTTAATTCCCATTGTCTCACGGAAATAGAGGTAGTTGGAAAGACCTTTCAGTCAATGATTCAGATCCACACTGTAAATGTAACATACAACTGCCTTATTTCAAAAAGGCATTTTAGAGGCACCAGTCCCCTTTAAATCTGCAGACATACACATCCAGCCCAGTGGTGATGTCACTCTTCTGTCTCTCCAACAGATTGACTTTGTGGCTCATGATGACATTCCATATTCTTCTGCTGGCTCTGATGATGTTTACAAGCATATAAAGGAAGCAGGTGAGGCATTCCCCCGTGCTCACCGGTCCACTGTGGCACACTAACCAGGTGTAATAAAAGACATCTGCCCCAGGATATCTGCAGTGTATACACACAGGGTGTTGGAACTTCAGGTGTTTCCCGAGCAGCTTCTACAAGCCTATGTTGATTTTTGCTAAGGCTCAGTATATGGTATATAAAATTAGGTATTTATATAGGAATTAATCTGAACACCACAGTACTCAACTTCAGGTCTGAGGCTCTATTTCATAGTTCATCAGACTAAAATCACAGTACCCTATTTCTTAAAGGGCAGTCATTTTCTTCATTCACAATTAAGTCTTCACAATGAATTATTTCAGACTCCTAAGAAATTTCCTCCCAGAATAAGACAGATAACTGGCTAATTAATGATCTGGCTCCTTGTCTCCAAAGTCAGTCCTGCCATAATTCTAGTGTCAGTCTCTCATGTGATCATAATGTCCTCAGGTACCACATGTGGAGGGAAAAAAAAAAAAAAAAAAGGATAAATACTTAAATGGCTTGGCTCATTTTCTGCTGTTTTACTATCTACCATACCTCTGATCTATAGGCACTGTAGGTGCATCCACGTGTACCTTCCTACATACTCATACGTTAAGCCATTATCTGGCATGGTACACATACTCCAGTTTAGTGAGTTACCATGTACTCAGGGATTTCAGGAAGTCTGATACACCCCACTTTATACTAGAGCTGCCCTATTGTTGACACTTGCTGTCAGAACCATCTTCCCCACTCCTGGGGACCACTGGAACTCCACTCAGCTTGCTCCCACCAGTCCCCACTCTCAGCCTACTGCTGCTACATACAGCCCTTTCCTGGCACTCATGCACCTTCAGACTCTTGAGGTAGGATGGGCTCCTAAGGGTCACTAACCCAGGCTCCTAGTTCCTCCTTGGCATCACTGCCAGCTTCTGGTAGAACTGATGCCTGTACATCTCCTGTGATGGGGAACTCCCTCCCTCCCAAAGCAGCCCATTCCATCTTCAGATGGTTTTGACTGTCACTGGTCAACCCATGAATTTTCTGAGTGCATTAGCAAGCCAGGAATTGTTTGAGGGAAAATGGGATACAAATATGAATACAATGTAGCCCTCACCCTTGAGAGAGAGCAGAGACAGACATAAATAATTACACCCAAATATAATAAGCCTGTGGTAGGGTATATATAGCAGGCTAGATGGGACTGTATGAAGAAGCTTGGCATATTTGGAGAAAATAAAAATGTTAATGTAGTGTAGGGTGTGTAGAGGTGAGGACAGAGATGGAGACTGGCAGGATGGGTTGGTTTAGACTTACTTCTGGCTGGCTGGTTAGGTCAGTTGGTCAGAGCATGGTGCTAATAACACCAAGATCCAGGGTTTGATCCCTGTACCAGCCAGCCACCAAAAAAAAAATTATATCTACTTCTGTATGTAACATGAAGCCAGATACTGCTTTGAGGCAAGGGAATTTCATGATCAGGTCTCTTGTAGGGGAAGGAGCAACTATGGGGCCAAAAGTATTTTCTGTAGCTGAATTTACTCAGGAGTCCCCATTTCCACAGTTGACAGAAAAAACATGCTTGACATTTGAAGTAATTCAGACTTTTCTAGGTTTGTCCTTAGACTGTGTGGAGTAAACTTTTTGCCTTTTTCTCCTGGGGTGATCTAAGTTTCTGGGGCCTATGTATTGGCCTGGCATGGGATGGGGATCTGATTCTTGCTGATCTTTAGTTATGGGATAGCAAGACCTGCTGCTCAGCTATTACCCCCACCTACCAGAGCCCTGTCACAGCCTGTGACACTCAGCTGCCTCCTCCATCTGCCAGCCACTTTCCTTTTTGGTCTGTCCTCACTACAGCCTGTGCTGCAGAGTACCCTTCCCTATGCTACAGGTGTGCCACCCCAAGGCATGCTGATCTCAAATTTCGGCTACCTTCCATATTCCTCTAGAGAGTTCCCAGGAAATTGAAAAATGTCCTCCATAGTCTCCTGGAGGGTGAGGGGAACCAGGCAGTGGGAGGAGGCCATGTCAGGCCCTGTCTGACCTGCCTGCCATGAGGAATGCTCAACCGAGGCCTCCCTGTGTTGGACTCTGTGAGATATTTCCTCCCTAGTGTTAAACAGGGTGCCAGCCCCCCTGCTTTGGCCTTTCTAAAAGGGTCTCATTCACTTGTTTAGGTGTAGGAACAGATCCAACAATTTTCTAACCCTTGCAATCTGGCGTCTCTATTGTTGCATAACAAAATGACTCCCAAAGTTAGTGACTTAAAAGAGCCACTTTATTTTCCTCATGATTTTGTGGGGTAGGATTTTAGCAGGGGCTTGGCTGGGTGGTTTTTGATTGAGGTCTCTCAAACAGTTGTAGTCAGATGTTAGCCGGGGCCCCAGCCATCTGAAGGCTCAACTGGGCTGAGGCTCCCAGACAGTGTTCTTCTGGGCATTGGATGACAGCAGGCATTGGATGCTGGCTGTCAGTAGGGAGCTCAGTTGCAGTTGTCACTGGGGCATCTACATGTGGCCTTTTCATGTTGGTTGGGCTTCTCACAGCATGGTGGCTGAGAAGGGAGTATGTAGAGAACAAGCAACCTCAACAGAAGCTGCAAGGCTTCTGATCTAGCCTTGGAAGTCACGCAGTGTCACTTACACCACATTCTGTCAGGTACAGGCAAGTCACTGAGGCTAGCCTAGATTCAAAGGGAAGAAAATTGTGGCCGTCTTTAGTCTACCACAGTTCCCTTCCCAAATTGAATAGTCAAGTGGTATTTTACTTGCCCTGGGAACCCAGGCATAAGACTGTGTGTGACTTTTCATATGCACAAGAACCCTTTCTTGTAGACCATTAATCTGTTCTGCTGATTCCTCACCAGGGAGGAGAGCCATGTAAAGATCTGTTTGGGTACCAGGTAGAGAAGGTCAGAGTTCATTGTGGGTGAAGGATGCTCAGAAATGGCCTGAGCAGTCACATTTGGCTTTTGTACTCTAATCGTGGTTTATTTTGAAAGTCAAAAATCACTTTAAATGAAGCCAGAGATATCAAGGGCATGGATTAAGCTTTACAACACTCTGCTCTGCTTGTCAGAGCTACATGTCAAAATCCTCTAGCAAAGCTGGATGAAAAGATGGAGCTTAAATTAAATAGACTGTAAGGTCCACATTACTCATCGTCATTCTAATATTGCCTACTACTGTTGAAAGTTTCCTTCATTAACATGTGCTTTGCTGCTTCTTAAAATAGCTCCATAACCAATGCTGCAATTCTGAAAAGCATGATAAAAAAGGTCCTCTGATCATGCTCATTACTGAATATTTTTAGCAGAGCAATAATTAGGATTTGGAGGAAGCCGGGTGCCTCATTATGTCAGCAGAGGGCTTGGCTTCTTTCAGAGGCCTACCTCCCAACCAGCCATGGAAAATCTCTCCCCAACCCCCAATCTACTTTCCGTTTGTCAACCACAGAGACCTCACCCTCTGGCTTCTAAGAAAGGGTGACTTCATGTCACTAATGTCTAAATGAGTTGCTAAAATCCGTTAGTAGCTAGAGAATCTTCTTAACATTTCAGCAGGCAGGGGACTGCTGAAAGATGGAATAGATTTCTTACCAGAAAGCTCTCTGCTGCTCCCATCAAGGTGGGGATGTTGTCCCAGACTGCCTAGCTTGGGACCACTCAGGGTTTCCCCACCCACCAGAGCCCTCTGCACAGCTGGGGCAGCTTGGGTGCTATTTATGTTCATGCATTTGGATGTTTGCATCCTCTGCCTTCCATTTGGTTTTCTGTGTTTGATTTCTCCCTCCTAGAAGGCGATAAAAGAAGTTTGTGGTCTAATGGCAAGCCCCAACTCAGTCCTCTGAGTCATGAAATATTAGAAACTGGATGCTTTGTTTCTAACATCAGCAGAGCCATACTGCTGCTGATACTGTGACTGTGCAGAGGATAGCAAAAGAAAATTCCAAAGGGACACCCTAGTTGGGGCTACAAGACTGAAAAATCCAGAGAGAACTGGATTTGGAAGGGTGCTTAGAGATCAGTATTCATCTCATTCATTGTCACCCAGTGCTGAGAACGTAGAAGAGAACAGGAAAGGTACAGTCCCTTCCCTCGTGTAGCTTATAGTCAAGTGGGGAAGAAAGTTATTGAACAAGTTGTTTTATAAAGATCTTGCAGTATTTGAAGCAGTAGCCCATGGGAGAAAATAAATAACAAATAGGAAGACGTAGTCTAGGAGTTGAGAGATTTCCTCGAGGAAGTGACACTAAAGCTGAAACGCAATGGATGACCAAGAGTTAACCAGGTAGAGGTTGTGTTTGTGGCAGGGTAAGGGGAGAGGAGCCAGCATTTTAAGGACATTGAAGAAATCTAGTGTGGCTGGGCTGAGGCAGGGTCAGCCTCTTGCCCAGCTCCATAGAATACAAGAACGGTCACTCCCACCATCCCCTGCAGTTGTGCAGCACAGAGGCCTTGGTTTAGGGAGTAAAGGGGAGAGAATCTGAGATGAGGCTGGAGAGAAGCACAGGGAAGAGATCACGTGAGCTGCTGCAGAGCCAAGTTAAGGATTTGACTCAATCCAGAGGACAGTAGAAAGTCAATGAAGGGTTTTCAGCAGGCATCTGACTTGCATTTAGAAAGATCACTGTGTGGATATTGCTGTGTGGGTTGAGACAGACAAAATGACATTGCTGGAGACTGGTTTTGAGGCTCCTGCTGTAATCTTTGAATTAGATGGTGTTGGGTTGGTTTAGGATAAAGGATAGAGAAAAGTTGGTGAATTAGGGAAACATTTAAGAAGTATGTTGGTGATTGGAAATTGATTGGATGTGGGGAGTAAGGGAGAGGAAACATGGCACAGATGAGTCCCAGGTCATCTTGTCCAGCCACCTCACTTCTCAGCAGAGGTGACCAAGGTCAAGTAACTTGCCTTCAGAGGGTTTGAGTGACTTGCCCAAGTCTGCAACTGAAAACTCAGTGCTGTTGTCCCCAGGTTCTGTCCATGATGCCTGATGTCTCTGACTGTGTGGCCATAATGATATTGGGTAGAAAGATCTCAGTTGCCAACGAACACGTCATTTCAGTTGACAACAGAAGTGTGAGCATAAACCCAATTCTTGTCTTGGTTAATATTTGTAACCTCTTTATAGCCCTGTATTGGTAGGAACACCCAAATATATCTTTGATGACTTTAAGCAAGTTCTATCAGAACTTGGCATCCTGTGTGCTTGTTTATTTTTACTCAGTCCCACGTATTCCACATGAAAGGGTCTCTGAGTGGTGAAACCACCATGCAGAGTAGACTGTTCTAAGGGAGATAAAATCATCTAGCACCCCCGTCGGCATGTCTTTTGATCAGAGACGACAAAAATAGTACACTATTTCTTCTTTTCCTTCAGTATAATGTGACGCAGACTTCCTTGGGGAAGAAGGGGAGTTGCTGTGATCTGACTAATTCTCGACTCAGTCATTCTTCATTCACTTACTCATTCAATTTACATCTGTTGAGCACCTTCCATGTGCCAGAGACAGGGGCACAGAACTGGGTGCTGGGGATGCAAAGACAATTAAGGCATAATCTGTGCTTTCAAACTATTCACTTTCTACATGGAGATAGATATTAAAAATACCTTTGTTAATGGAAGACAAGTTTCTGTCCTAATGTTGTGGATTCTGCCCAGTGGTATCAGAAAAGACTTCCCATTGGCATAACCATGAATCCTGTACCTTACAGGATGAGGAGGAACTCTGCAGTTGATGTGGTTTGGGAAGGGGTATCCAGGGCAGAAACAAAGAGCTCAGCATGAGCCAGGCGAGTGCTTGGTGCAACCTGGGACAGGTCCACGATGATGAACATGCAGTGTTTGTGGTAGGGAGGAAGTGTATGAAGCTGAGGCTGGAAGAGTTGGCTGGGCCAGAGGTGAAGGCCTCACTGGCACATCCGGGAGCTCCAACTTTTTGTCCTGGAAAGGAGAGCCATTAAAGGAAATGGGTCAACCAAGTGATCTTAATTTTCCTCTCTTATTTTTTCTTTCCTTCTTGGACAGGAATGTTTGTTCCAACACAAAGAACAGAAGGCATCTCAACATCAGACATCATCACCAGAATTGTCCGTGACTATGATGTTTATGCCAGACGCAACCTCCAGAGAGGGTACACAGCCAAGGAACTGAATGTCAGCTTTATAAACGTAAGCATGCTACCCCACACCCTCTGAGGACCACCATGTCCCACTACCACTATCACCACTGCTGTTGTTTATTGAGCACTTTGTGCTATGCAATGTTCTTAATGCTTTGCGTTTATCATCTCATTTAATCCACACAACAACTCAATGATGTATTATTATCCCCATTTTACAGATGAGGAACCCAAAGTCCAAAGGGGTAACATAAGTTAACCAAAGAACACAGGTAGTGAGCTGCGCACTTTATAAAGGAACTTCCCTTTGCCCCAACCTCCCTCTTTAGGGTTTTAAGACTTGGTAGAAGGGTTTCTGGAAGATCTGCCCCTTGTAAGAGGCAAGAGTTGTTTTCTGCTCAAAGGGAAGGAAGGAGGGCAGAGGCAATGAAAAACTAAACCCAGAGAAAATGCTTTCTTGTTTCAACGTTTTTAAATTTTCATTTTATTAAGGCCTTACAGATGCTCATTAGAAACCTTAACAGCCGTTTTTTATTGTCCAGAGAAATTACAGCTGCTTAAATAAAGACTAAAGTCTTTGGCTTCCTTTTGTATTTCTACTGTATTGTTCCCACAGAGCTGCTGTTAGTTTAATAATAGAGAAACTGTTAAAACAATCTTTAAAACAAGCAAAACAAGCTGTTTAAAAGCAAAAAGGGCAGCCCAGTTGCTGGAGGTGATGTTAGTGAGTCTGGACAACTGTATTTGCCTGGCCTCCGAGGATTAATCTTTGATTAAAGTTAGAACTCTCCATACATACAGAATTCCAATCCTCCCAAAACATACTGTATTTTCAAAGGGTGATTTGTCTATAAAACTAGGTACTTATAATTATGTGCAGCCATAATTATCCAGCAGCTTACACAATTTATCATTGGTACCTTCAAAATAGGTGGACTTCATTAATTGTAAATCAGTGGTTATTAATTGTACTCACAAGGCAAGGAATGTTGAGTCCAGGTTCTATAACTTCATCTAAGCTGGGCAACAAAACAGAAAGTGTGGGGTTCAAGCGGCACCAGAACAAATGGCTAAAAAGAATTTGGTCAAAGTGATTATTTGGTATCTTATAGAGAATAAAGCCCTGGTTATTTCAATCAATAAAACTGTGTTCTTTTCAATTGAATTCAGTCAACCATCCAAGCATGTCGAGCCATTTCCAAAAGTTATTGCTCACTCTCTTTAAACGGCCTTTAGACAAGCCACTTAGCTCAAGGAACCATGCAGACAGTGTGGATACACTGGCTGCCTTCCTGTGACGACAAACCTGGCTGCAGCTCAGAGATGAAATCGAATGCATTGGATGGGCTTGTAGATGAATCATAAAACTTCAGAGGTGGCAGGGACCTGACGGGGGTCAGTCACCCAGTCCAAGTCTCTCGATTTACAGATGAGGAAAGCTGAGCCCAGAAAGGGCCAAGGTCCCTTGAGTAAAGGAAAGATGGAGGTAGTAACAGCCTCTGAGATATGAAATATGAAATGAACTTTAGTCCCACATAATAAAGAAAAACGATAAGCCTTATTACTCCATTAGGAGAAAACATACAGTTTCATGGGGGAAGACCCTTTGTCTGATGGTTTTATTTCATGGTTTTGATACCACTCTCATCAGGTAACACAGATAAATGCCTGTGCCACTTAATACTAAAGAAACAGCCAACACACATTGAACATTTGCTAAATGCCAAGCTTTGTGCCTAGCACTTACGTGCATTATGTTATCTAATTGTCATAGGAACCCTATGGGGTAGGGATGATTATTATCCCCATTTTACAGGAAATTGAGGAAATTGAGGTTTAGAGGTGCCTTGCCCAACATACGATGACTTGTCCAAGATATGATGGCTTCCAGGCACACAGCATTGCTGCAGAAAGGCTGTAAGAAGAACAAAATTCAAGTCCAGAGAAGCTGTCAGAACAAAAGCTTTCTTCGTCACAAAGGAAATTAATGCAGTTCACAGCTAGCCGCCAAAAAATAAAAAAATAAATGCAGTTCAATTCGCATAGTGGAAAATATTATTACCATGAAAAGTTTAGTATAACACATGGGTTTTAAGGTCCGGTCAATAACCCACTTATTTCAAGCAATATTAATTATAACAATGTCCCTGTGAAACAGAGAACTCAGGTAGCCTCTGAGTGGCCATTCTGTGCACAATTTATGTTTTTGTCTAAGTCCCAGTATAATAGAATGGGTTATTTGCCCAATAGCTACCCATAATAAAAAGAGAAACTATACATTTTTTCATTCTTATCATAGACGTTTAAAAGAAAGAAAACATTAAAACCACTTTTACTGCCATTTACATATCCAAATAGATTACTGACAAATGGCTTTTCTTACAATAAATGTGCCTTCCCATCAATCTAGCCTTTGGGAAATGGCAACATCCTGACTTTTCAGGTTAGGAACAAATACAAGTGGAAATAAAATGTGGCCATTAGTGTGAATGATTGATCTCTCTCATGCCCTCTTAGATAAATCCGTTTCTTTCTCCCATAAATTTTGATCAGGAGAAGAAGTATCGTTTCCAGAACCAGGTAGACAAGATGAAGGAAAAGGTCAAGAACGTGGAGGAAAGATCAAAGGAATTTGTGAACAGAGTGGAAGAAAAGAGCCATGATCTAATTCAAAAGTGGGAAGAGAAGTCGAGGGAATTCATCGGCAACTTTCTAGAACTATTTGGACCTGATGGAGCATGGGTATGTAATTATTTCACTTGGTCCCACAATGACAGGCATTTTCAGTTTATCCTCCTTTTCATGGAGCCACTCAAGGATGTCCCTTATCTCAGTCCACTATGTGGCCTCTGCTTTGGGCATCAGCCTGAATGACTTTGAGTCCATGTCACTTCCTTATTGAATTTCTGCCTTAGCCCTCAATATGGTACCCAGTAGCCCCCGAAGCCAGGTCGGGTCTCTGTTTCTGTTTCTTGTGCAAAGCTTGGAAGTCATCCAGTGCTCATAAATGCCTCTTATTGAAGGGGCTGGTTCCATAGTTTATCCCAGTAGCCCAGTTGGAGATGATGCAAAGCTTGGGGATAAGGTTGAAGTGAGTCAGTGGCAGCACAGAGCTTGTGTTGCAAGACAAGGCCAATGGGCTCTTGAATCAACCAATGGCACTTATGTTTTGGGGAGAAGAATGGAAAAGAAACGTAGCTGCTTTGGTCAGCTTTTGTTGTCAGAAATCCTCTTCTTTCACTGGTTGGAAGAGAGAGAAGAGGTAGAATTTTGCTCTGCATCTGTGTGTGTCATGCCCGATTTTCTCCTGTTTTTCCGTGGCATGCAGGTGTTGGAATTAAGGCACAAAAGTCTTTAGGGATGAAGCCATGATCTGTATTTTAAAACTGAGAGAGAAAATGTAGAGGGTCTCCTTGCCTAAATTCTACAGACAACTCTGAATGATAATTATGGAAAGAAAATTCTGGAAACCACCTTGTACCATTGGTATTTCTATTGTGCTTGCTCTTCCTGAGTAAATCACCAGTATTGTTAGCAGACTTGATGAGGGTTCTATGAGAGAGATACTTTTAAAACTAACTTTCCTTTTAAAACAAAAAGAAATGATTCCACTTGATTTCCCTGATTTTAAGTAGCCTAGATTTCCTATTATGATATGTCTCTAACAAAATCCACTTCGGCTTATTTTATTGATGGGTTGTCACTGCTGCCTCTGCTTGTTGGAGCTCGTTCATTATAGGATTATCTAAAAGTAAAACACTCGATTAGTAATAGAAAGAGAACAACATTTGGGAAGTTGAAAAGATGCTTTGCTTAAAGCCTAGCAGCCTCTCAGTGGTTGGAGAGGTGGGCGTTATAAGCTAACCATGTCCTGTCAGCTGTCTGAGAGGGGTAGAAGATTTGCGAGGGCTGCTTGATCCCTCAATGACTTCTAGAAAGAGCTGACAAGTGTGGAGGAGCCAGGGGCTGGGCTCCTTTTAATTTTCCCCCAGCCTGCTAAAATTTTCAGCTCAGACAATTTAATTCATGGAACATTTACTGATGTTCCCGGCTATACGTGGCACTGTGGAAGAACACAAAGAGAGACAAAGTGCAGACCCTGTTCTCTAATTTCTGTAACATAAAGTGTGAAGGTTCCCATTTAATCCAGAATGTATTTTAATAGTTCATATTTTTGCAACTAATTTTCAGGCTCTGAAGAAACAGCTAGTGGTTTTTAATGAAACTATAGAGGTATTCATTTGCTTACAGGGAGTCAGAAATGTGTCTCTGATAAGAAGCCCTAGTATTGTAACTCAAGCAGGTGGATGTTTTCTCCACCTGGAGTGAGCAAAGGCAGGGAAAAGATATAATTTCATAGAAACTTTATAGACCCTAGTCGTTTTAGGCTCCTGGTGAAGGCGAAATAGTAGCTGGAATGGTTCTTGGGGAGTCTGGTGACAGCAAGGTGAGGTGATTTTTAAGAAATGAAACCCAGCTTAGAGACTGGAGGTTTTTCTTTTAAAACTTGCTATTAGTGTCAAAACTGTTATTAACATTAATTTACCATATCAGCCAGACTTAGACATTACTTTTTTTCTGTTGACATTAAAAGTACAGGAATAGTTACAAGGATGTTAAACGCCAAGATAAGTAATTTGCTTTTCATGAATATGCTATTATTATAATAATTCTTTATTTGTGGATTCGGGACTGGAACTCATTTCTTAAAATAGAGGATCTGCATTACCCGCAAATACAGTACTGATACAAATAACCCAAACTTGGAAAGGTGTAAAATAGAAGAATTTAAGGTTCAAAATTTGGTACAACAGGATTGGTATGCAGCATACTATGTAGTTTATAGTGGGTACTCTGTATTTCTGGATTAAATAGATATATGAATGAATGGATGTGTGAAGGAGACCTATTCGCGAAACCTTCCAGCATCTGATATGGTGAAGCCTAAATCCTATGAGTGTGTGCATACATATGCATATACTATACATGTACACGTACACGTACACACAAACACATATATATCTTTAGCCTTTTATTGCTTATGGTGGCAGATACAGGTTGAATACGACTTGGTGTTTGGTAGATCAAATTCAGTAGGGAGACTTGGTTTGGTTGGCCCTCAGCAATGTTTTAAAATTTCTTTTACGGAGGGCATGAACTCTCTAGATTGCCATGGCCACACCATTTTTCCACTGTTCCTCTCCTCCTCTCCCAGCCCAACTCACACACTTATACTGCCCACCTGGCCCCAGGGAATGTTTGAACTTGCTCCTTGTGGTATATAGTCTTTAAGTCTTCCCAAATGACCTCATGTTTGATATCAATGTCCATGATATAAAATCCACACCTTCTATCTCTGAGTAGAAAGAAGTGATGATGATCACGATGGTGATGATGTTATTGGCTAGAAGTTGTGCAGCAGGTTGAACTCTTTCTGACGTCCACTCACATCTATTCTACCCATTTTAACCACACAAGAAGGTATATTGTAGCCATTTCAGAGGTAAGGAAATGAAGGCATAGAAAAATTATGAAACTTCCCCATGGTCTCACAGGAGTTTGGAGGCTGGGATGGAGCCTGGGACCCAGCTCTGTATTCTTCACAATAGGAATATCCACAGGATGCAGTCGTTTTGCTTCACTTACCTTTGGTCAGGGTGTAGCATTGTGGAGAAACTGAGGTCTACCAAAACCCCTGTAAGGCCTTGTGACAAAGCCAGTTGTCAGAATGGCACCTGAGGCCAGGTCATCTTGATTCAGGACAGGCACTGTCAGCTGGCTCCAGGCTTCCTAAACAAGCAGAAAGTGTGGTATCCATGGGTGTATAAATTTTCCATTGATATGTAACAAATTACCCCTAAACTTAGTGACTTTAAACAACAAACCCCCTGTATGGGCTAGCTGACAAAAAACAAAACAAAAACAAAAAACAACAACAAATAAACAACACTTAATATCTCAAACAGTTTCTGAAAGTCAACAATTGGGAAGCAGCTCAGCTCGGTGGCTCTGGCTCAGGGTCTCTCATGAAGTTGCAGTCAAGACGTCAGCTAGGGCTGCAGTCATCTGGGGCTTCCGTGCCCACTCATGTGGTCGTTGACCAGGTATCTCATTTCCTCAGCACCCGGTCATTTCCACAGTGCTGCCTGAGAGTCCCCAGGACATGACAGTTGGCTTCCCCCAGAGTGAGTGACAGAGAGAGAAATAGTGACCAAGACAAAAGCTACAGTCTTTTATAATCTAATATCAGAAGTGACATACCATCACTTCTGCCATATTCTGTCGGTCACACAGACCAATCCCAGTACATTTTGGGAGGACACTACATCAGGATGTGAATAGTAGGAGGTGGTGCCATCAGGGGCCATCTTGGAGGCTGCCTACCCCAATGACTTTTGAGAATTTGAAGCAAGCAGTCTACTTCTCAAATGCTATAGTAGGTGATCTGTTCCTACTTATTCAGGAACAAGATCTGATGGATGGATTATCCGAGCCCAAGTTGTTACTTTTCAAATCTCATTACTCCACTTATTTAACTACTTTTGCTTGATTCTTCTAACTAGTCCTGACTCATACTCAGAAGGTAGCTGTAACCCAGCCAAGCTGCGAAGGGAAGACTTCTCAGCAGAGGCTTGGTATTGCCTTTCTTCAGATGGAAGACTGTCTCAAGGAAGGGCTTATAAAAGAGCTTAATTTTGAAGCTTTGTTGCCAGGTTGGAAGTGATGCTGTTCATCTTCAAAACAGCTTGCAGAATTGAGGGTCAAGAAGCCTGTGTCGGGATGCTGGCTCAGTGTTCCGGGTTTGGTTTGGGGGTAGGGCCTTCCTAGTGAAACTTTTTGTTTGAAGTATATGAATTCCCAGAGCAGACACATTCTATTTAAATATTAACACCCCGACCACAGATGCTGGTTTTTAAAAATATTATGTATCCTTTTAAATGATTTGTCACTGTATTCCTCCATTGCCTCCGAAAACAGAGAATCATTTCCTGTTTAAAGTGGGTCTATTTTATTTTACCATATGAACATAGACCCTTTCTTTGAGCACCAGGAGAGAATGACCTTAAGTCAGGTGCAAGTTTTTAGTTCATCTTAGACCAGTGAACTCCCTTTGCCCCAATCCAGTCTGATAGATCCCTATGCCACCCAAACAGGCATTTGCCATCTGATGTACAAGACTACTACCCCTTTAAAAAACCTGTGTGTCTATTTTTTGGAAAGAACAAATTTACAAGATGTGAAGTCCACTGCTAATTTTTAAAATCGTGGCAAATATATGCATAACATAAAATTTGCTCTTTTAACCATTTCAAGTGTTCAGTTCAGTACCATTAAGTGCATTCATATTGTTGTGCAACCATCACCACCATCCATCTCCAGGACTTTTTCATCATCCCAAATGGAAACTCTGTACCCATTAAACAATAACTCTTTATTCCTCCTCCCCCCAGCCCCTGACAAACATAGTTCTACTTTCTATGTCTTGGAATTTGACTACTCTAAGTACATCATATAAGTGGAATCATACAGTATTTGTCCTTTTGCGTCTGGCTTATTTCACCTAGCGTAATGTCTTCAAGGTTCATCTATGTCGTGGCACGCATCAGAATTTCCTTCCTTTTAGAAAAACTACAGTGGTGCGTTGGACTTGCAGAGGGAGAGAACATACCTTAGGAAACAAACTGGAGTTGGGGAGAAAGGGGGAGAGGGAGGGAGGTTGGGGATAATTGGGTGGGGGACATGGGGTACAAATGTGGTAATTGGCATGCTGCCAGTTTGAATCAGGCCTTCACATTTTGGGCACAAGGGGTGACAATCAGCTTTGTATCTCATGAATATTCATAACCAATCTAAATAAATAAATAAATAGATAGATAGATAAGTAAATAAAATTTAAAAAAGAAAGTACGATACACGTAATGAACCTTGGACTGGAATTCTAGAGAACTAAAGTATAGATCCATTTTGTCTTTTAAATTGCTGTTGCATGACTATTTTCCTGGGCCAGAGGGCATTTAAAAAATAAAAAGTGTGGACCAAGTGGGAAAAAAAAAAAGAATTTCCTTCCCTTTTCAGGCTAATATTCCGATCTATGTATGTATCATCTTGTTTATCCATTCATCTGTTGATGAACTTTAGGTTGTTGCCACCTTTTGGCAATTGTGAATAATGCTCAAGTCCCTGCTTTCATTTCTTTTGGGTATATTCCCAGAAGTCAAATTGTTGGATCATATGGCAATTCTGTTTAATTTTTTGAGGAACTGCCATACTATTTCCCGCAGTGGCTGCACCATTTTATATTCCCACCAGTGATGCACAAGAATTCCAATTTCTCCACATCCTCAACAGCACTTGTTTTCTGGTGTTTTTTGTTTGTTTGTTTTAATAATAGACATCCTAATTATTTTAGGCACTGCTAATTTTTAATTTTAAGAAACTTTTCTTTTGATTTTAAGAAAACAGATATAAAATGCAGCTTGTGGACCTGAATTAAATTTTCCACTTGAGACTTTTTGACAATTGGTTGTTAAAAATTTATCTTTAAACAAATGTACAAGTACTATGTGAGTAAACAGTAAACAGGGAAAGGTCTTACTTGAAAGGGGCTATTTACAAGGGAGGTGGTCATGTGCAGGGGCTCACTTCCTAGCAAGGTGGCCTTGGGCAAGTTCCTTTGCCTCCCTGATCCTGACTCACAGCATCTGTAAATGGGAAAAGTAAATGTAGCCACCTCCCAGAGATATTGGAAGGATTAAATTGGTTCCCACTTTAAAGCCCTTAGAACAGTGCGTGGCACTGTGTCAGGGTTAGCTGTTGTTAGTGCTGTTGTTTATCCATTTGTCCAGAACTGAAGCATGGGCTCTTCTCTCTTCTTGAGTTTTGTTTTGCCTACCAGAGGTCCAAACCAGATTTTTTATTTCTATGATTTTTTAAAATTTCTTCTTGGGGCCAAGCCTGTGGCGCCCTCAGGAGAGTGCAGCGCTGGGAGTGCAGCGACGCTTCCGCTGCGGGTTCGGATCCTATATGGGAATGGCCGGTGCACTCACTGGCTGAGTGCTGGTCATGAAAAAGACATAAAATTTCTTCTTGGCAGATATGCAGGAGTATATCTGAAATACTGAAACCTTTAAAGGCATTTGTCAAGACATTTACTGCCTCGCTACATTTTAAGTATTTCTTAAAGGGAAAACTTTGTAGGGGGGAAATAGAAAATGACTTTCATATGGACAAGACTATAAATGGGATTATTTTCTTGGGGGACAACTTTATAAATGGAAACCTCTTAATAGAGTAGAAGACTGAATTTAAATACCTTTCCTCTTTGAAAATACCATGCCATGGTCTTTGTTATTCGTTATACTTCTAAAGTGCTTTTCTTCCCAGGAAGCTCATTACAAACTGTCTCCTGACCAGATTTAATTTAGCTCCTTTGCAGGGGAACCACCCTTCAAAATACACCAGAAACAGATCAGAGAGCCTGCAAATCAAGCCCAGGGTTGTTTGCATGGATTCGCATTTTATGAAGTGCGACACCATTGTTTATCATTAAGGATTCAAATTCTTTCATCCCCTTAGGCAGAATATTCTCAGTTATGAGCTTGATTCAAACTAGAGTAGACAAGTTGTAGATTTCTTAGAAAGTGGGCTTCTAATGGAAATCCTGACAATCCATTAATAGCAGGAGGGCTAATGGCTGCCACTAAAAATATACTTAAAAATTACAGTAATAAAAACACATATTTTAAAGTGCCTTCTAGAAGTTCAAGGATTTTTTTTTTTTAATGTTGCTGTTAATAATAGGTCACCCGATCCTTTTGGCATTTGATTTTGTCTCATAAATGGGCTTAATCTAAGTAATGCTGTTGTACTGCACTTTTTTTTCTTTTTTCTGTTTGATTTTGAGGAGAGTTGGATGTCTTTGGGCAGAATTAACAGTGCCCTTAACGGAAGGTAAATAATTGATGTGCTCGTAGACATATGGTATTTTAAATCTGGAAAGGATGTTAGCGATCAGCAAGTCATTTCTTACATTTGCTAGAGGAAACGTGGGGCTCTAAAATGTAATGGGCTAGAGTTTAGAAAAGGCAAACGAGTGCTGGGGGGAATCAATAACATGCCTGAGGCATTACTCTTTTCTCACCTATTTTCTCATTATTGAAACACCTGCCCTTCCACCTGATCGCCATGCCAGGGTTACCTGAGTTCTTTCTCCCTATCATAATACTTTTTTTATGATGATAAAAGTAATACACAGTCATCCCCTGGTATCTGTGGGGGATTGGTTCCAGGACCCCCGTGGGTACCAAACTGTTGTTGCTCAAGTCCCTGATATAAAATGGTGTAGTATTTGCATATAACCTATGCACAATATACATTAAATCATCTATATACTTTAAATATACTATAACTATATACTTTATACCATATACTTTAAAAAATTATATGCTTTATACTATATAGTTTAAATCATCTCTAGATTACTCACAATACCTAAAACAATGGTCACACCTCGCTTCACTTGTGTGGATTCAACATAGTACTTGGTATGTGGCAAGTTTTGCTTTTTGAAACTTTGTGAAAACTTTTTTTCTGAATTTTTTGATCTGTAGTTGGTTGAATCCACAGACGCAGAACCCATTGATATGGAGGGCTGACTGTATATTCATTACAGAACTATTATAATGTAAAGAAAAGACTAAAAGGAGACTAAAAATCACTTGTGGTCTCATCATACAGAGCAGTCATTGTTAATATTTTGCAGTATCGCTCCAATCTTTTTTCCATTTACATGTATATACGTTACTTCTCCAAAATTGAGATCATGCAGAATATACTGTTCTCAAATCATTTTGACTTGGCAACCGCTATGAGCATTTTCTCACATTATTAAATATTCTTTAAGAACTGATTTTCATCAGCTGTTCAGTACATCATCTTGGAGTTGTACAGGATTTCTCTAACCTATTTAGGGAGTTTGCAGTTTTGTCTGTTATGGCACTGCAGTGAATATCCATATACAAATAAATATTTGCTTATATCTCTGATTATTTCCTCAAGAAGTTTTTGCATCTACTGGCAAACTACCCTTGAAAGATGTTATCCTCCCACCAGCAGTAACATGAATGTGGTCCTTTTCCTGAGTCCTCACCAGGACTAGCCATTACAAATTAAAAACCAAAACCAAAACAAAAAACACCCAAAACTTTAGCAATCTGATGTATTAAAAGGCATCTCATTTCAATCATTTACATTTGTTTGATTACTAGTGATGCTGAACACTTTTTATAGTCCGTTTATAAATGTCTTTTGTGAATTGCCCATTTTTCTGTAAAGGTTTTTACCTTTTTCCTTTTGGTTTATAAGCTCTGTTTATATACCAAGATCTGTAATTTATAATTAAATGTTGCAAAAATTTTCCCCAATTTTTTAATTTGCCTTTTATCTTATTTTGTGTTATTTTTATTGCTTATACATGTTCATGGCATGCAAAGCTGATCGTCACCACTCGTGCCCCAGATGTGATGGTCAGATCCATACTGGCAGCATGTCCATGACCACAAATTGCAATTATTCCCCATGCCTCCCACCCAATTATCCCCAACCTCCCTCCCCATTCCCCTTCCCCTACTCCACTTTGTATCCCTAGGTACGTTCTCTCCCTCTGCAAGTCCAACACACCACTGTGGTCTTTCTTTCCTTCCTTCTTTCTCTCTGAGCTCCCACTTATGAGTGAGGACATGTGGTATTTTTCCCTCTGTGCCTGGCTTATTTCACCCAACATAAGTTTCTCTAAGCTCATCCATGTTGTGTCAAATGGCAGAATTTCATTCTTTTTTATGGCAGAGTAGTGTTCCATGGTGTATACATACCACAGTTTCCTTATCCAGTCATCTGTTGATGGACATTCAGGTTGGTTCCATATCTTGGCTGTTGTAAATAGAGCTGTGATGAACATGGGAGTGTAGGTATCCCTTTGACATGATGATTTCCATTTCTTCGGGTATATACCCAGAACTGGGATTGCTGGATCGTATGGAAGATCTATCTGTAATTGTTTGAGAAACCTCCATACTGTTTTCCATAGTGGTTGTACTAATTTACAGTCCCACCGACAATGTAGGAGTGTTCCCTTCTCTCCACACCCTCCCTGGCATTTGTTATTCTCCGTCTTTTTGATTTTAGCCAGTCTAACTGGGGTGAGGTGATATCTCAATGTGGTTTTAATTTGCATTTCCCTGATGATTAGTGATGTTGAGCATTTTTTAAAGTGCCTGTTGGCCATTTCTGTGTCTTCCTTAGAAAAATGTCTATTCAACTTCTTTGCCCATTTTTTAATTGGGTTATATTTTTACTGCGTAATTGCTTGAGTTCCTTGTATATTTTTGATATTAATCCCTTGTCAGATGTTTAGCTTGCAAATATTTTCTCCCATTCTGTAGGTTGTCATTTCACTGTGTTGATTGTTTCCTTTGCTGTGCAGATGCTTTTTAGTTTGATACAATCCCATTTATTTATTTTTTCTTTTGTTGCTTGTGCTTTTGGACTCTTGTTCATAAAGTCTGTGCTTAGTCCTAGTTCCTGAAGTGTTTCCCCTATATTTTCCCTTAGTAGTTTTACAGTTTCAGGTCTTATACTTAAGTCTTTAATCCATTTTGAGTTGATTTTGGTATGTGGTGAGAGGTGCAGATCTAGTTTCATTCTTCCGCATATGGATGTCCAATTTTCCCAGAACCACTTATTGAAGAGGCAGTCTTTCCCCCAATGTATGTTTTTGTTCCCTTTGTCAAATATCAATTGGCTGGAAGTCTGTGGGTTGGTTTCTGGGTTCTCTATTCTGTTCTACTGGTCCAACTATCTATTTTTATGCCAGTACCTTGCTGTTTTGGTTACTATAGCTTCATAGTATAATTTGAAGTCAGGTAGTGTTATGCCTCCTGCTTTATTTATTTATTTTTGGCTCAGGATTGCTTTGACTATTAGGGGTCTTTTGTTGTTCCATATGAATGCTAGGATTATTTTTTTCTATTTCTGTGAAGAATGTCATTTGTATTTTGATGGGATTGCACTGAATCTGTAGATTGCTTTGGGTAGTATAGACATTTTCACAATGTTAATTCTTCTAATCCAAGAGCATGGAAAGTCTTTCCATCTTTTTGTGTCTCTTTATTTTCTTTCAGCAGTGATTTGTAATTCTCATTGTAGAGATCTTTCACCTCCTTGGCTAAATTTATTCCTAGGTATTTTATTTTTTTGGTGGCTATTGTAAAATGGCTTACTTTCTTGATTTCTCTTTCTGTTAGCTCATTATTGGAGAATATAAATGCAACTGATTTTTGGGCATTGATTTTGTATCCTGCAACATTACTGAAGTTATTAACCAGCTCTAAGAGTTCTTTGATAGTCTTTAGGTTTTTCTATATATAGGATCATGTCATCTGCAAATAGGGACAGTTTGATTTCATCTTTTCCAATCTGGATGCCCTTTATTTCTTTCTCTTGCCTGATTGCTCTGTCTAGTATATCCAGTCCTGTGTTAAATAGGAGCATTGAGAGTGGGCATATTTGTCTTTTTCCTGTTATTAAAGGAAAAGTTTTTCCCCATTCAGGGTGATATTGGCAGTGGGCTTGTTATAGATGGCTTTTATTGTGTTGAGATACTTTCCTTCTATACCTAATTCGCTGAGAGTCTTTATCATGATGGGATGTTGAATTTTGCTGAATGCTTTTTCTGCATCTATTAAGATAATCATATGGTTTTTGTTCTTGATTTTGTTGATGTGCTGTATCACATTTATTGACTCATGTATGTTGAACCATTCTTGCATCTCTGGGATGAATCCCACTTGATCATGATGTATAATCTTTTCGTTGCTGTATTCTGATTGCTAGTATTTTATTGAGGATTTTTGTGCCTATGTTCATCAGAGATATTGGTCTGTCGTTTTCTTTTTTTGTTGTATGTTTGGTTTTGGTATCAAGGTGATGCTGGCCTCATAGAATGAGTTTGGGAGAGTGGCCTCTGTTTCAATTTTTTGGAATAATTTGAAGAAAATTGGTACTAATTCCTCTTTAAAGGTTTGGTAGAATTCAGCAGTAAAGCCATCCAATCCTGGGCTTTTCTTTGTTGGGAGATTGCTGATTACTGCTTCAATCTCTTTGCTTGTTATTGGTCTATTCAGGTTTTCTGTTTCCTCTTGGTTCAGTCTTGGTAGTTTGTATGTGACCAGAAATTTTTCCATTTCCTCCAGGTTTTCGAATTTGTTGACTATCCTCCAATAGTCTCTAAGGATTTTTTGTGTTTCTGTGGAATCAGTTGTAATGTCTCCTTTTTTATTTATGAGTTTTGTAATTTGTGTCTTCTCTTCTTTTTTTGTTGTTAACCTAGCTAGTGGTTTGTTTATTATGTTTATCTTCTTAAAAAAACAACTTTTGTCTCATTGATCTTTTGTATTGTTTTCTGGGTCTCTATATGATTTAGTTCTGCTCTAATCTTAATGATTTCTTTCCATCTACTTACTTTGGGATTGGATTGTTCTTGTGGTTCTAGTTCTTTTAGGTGTAGTGTTAGGATGTTTACTTGAAATCTTTCTATTTTTGCGTGTAAGCATTTATTGCTATAAACTTCCCTCTTAGTACTACTTTTGCAGTATCCCACAGGTTTTGATATGATGTGTCTTTATTTTCATTGTTTCGTAGGAATTTTTTGATTCCTGTTTAATTTCTTCTTGGACCCATAGGTCATTCAGGAATCCATTGTTTAATTTCCATGTATTTGTATAGAGCCCTGAGTTTCACTTGTTATTAATTTCTAGTTTTAATCCATTTTGGTCTGAAAAGATAGTTGAAATGATTGATTTTTTTTAAAGTTATTGAGACTTGATTTGTGAAGTAACATGTGTTCTATCTTGGAGAATGTTCTGTGTGCTGATAAGAAGAATGCGTATTCTGTAGTTGTTGGATGAAATGTTCTGTAAACATCTGCCAGGTCCAATTCATCTAAAGTTTAGTTTAAATCCTGTGATTCTCTGTTGATTTTGTTGCCTAGATGATCTGTCCAATGATGAGAGGGGGGTGTTCAGGTCCCTCACTGTTATCATGTTGGGGTCTATCTCTTTCTTTAGGTCTTATAGTGTTTGCTTTACATATCTGGGTGCTCCAGTGTTGGGTGCATATATATTTATGATTGTTATGTCTTCTTGCTGGGTTGATTCCTTTATCAATACATAGTGGCCTTCTTTGTCTCTTTTTACAGTTTTTGGTTTAACATCTATTTTATGTGATATAAGAATAGCTACTCCTGCTCATTTTTGGTTTACATTTGCATGGTATATCTTTTCCCATCCCTTCACTATTAGTCTGTGTTCATCATTATCAGTGAGATGAGTCTCTTGAAGACAGCATACAGTTGGGTCTTGCTTTTTGATCCAATCCGTCAGTCTGTGTCTTTTGAGTGGGGAGTTTAATGCTTTTACATTTAGGGTTGTTATTGAGAGGTATTATCTTATTCCTGATATTTAGGTTTTCATTTAGATGTTTTGAGTATCATTTATTCCTTTATTTTCCTTTAATTATTGGTCTTCACTGTTTGTGGGGATTTTTTGAGGTGGTAAAATTTAGTTTCTTTTGTCTTTCTCATTTGCATTTGTGTTTTACTAGTGGGTTTTATTCTTACTTGTGTATTCGTAGTAGTGATTATTGTTTTTTGGATTCCAGATGCAGGACTCCCTTAAGAATTTCTTGCAGAACTGGTTATGTGGTGATGAACTCCCATGGTTTTTATCTGGGAAATACACTATTTCTCCCTCATTTCTGAAGGATAGCCTTGATGGGTATAGTATTCTTGCCTGGCAGCTTTTTTCTTTTAGTATTTTGAATAGTCATCCCATTTTCTTCTCACCTGTAGAGTTTCAGTTGAGAAGTCTGCTGTTAGTGTAATGGAGGCTCCCTTATAAGTGATTTGATGCTTTTCTCTTGCTATTTTTAGGATTCTCTCTTTGTCTCTGAGCTTTGCAAATTTGACTATAATGTATCTTGGAGAGGATCTTTTTGGATTGAATCTGTTTGGGGATCTGAGCTTCCTGGATCTGAAGGTCTGTGTCTCTCGCTATACCTGGGAAGTTTTCCATTATTATTTCATTAAAGAGATTTTTAATGCCTTTACATTTCTCCTCCCCTTCAGAAACACCCATGATTTGGATGTTTGTGCACTTAAGGTTGTCTGCTAGCTATCTTAGACATTCTTCATTTTTTAAAATTATTTTTTCCTTTTTTTTTTTTTGTCTGCCTGGGTTATTTCATAAAGACTATCTCTGAGTTTGGAAATTCTTTCTTCTGCTTGTTCTAAACTGTTGCTTAAGCTCTTGGTTATGTTTTTTATTTCATTGAATTCATCTTTCAGTTCCAGTTCTGCTACATTGTTTTTTAAGGTATTAATCTCTTTGTAAATTTCATCCTTCATATGCTGGATACTTTTTTCTCATTTCACTGTGTTGTCTTACAGAGTCCTCTCTTATCTCATTGAGTTTCCTTAAGACAGTTACTTTTCCGTCATTTCAAGGGTTTCCTGTTCTATAGGGTCTGGTACTTGAGAGTTACTGAATTCCTTTGGCAGTGTCATATTTTCTGATTTTTTCATATTTCTAGTATCTCTACATTGATTTCTGGTCATCTGGGAGATCAGTTGCTTCTTCTATTACTTTGGAGTGGACTTCGAGGAGAAAGACTTCTCCTTTTTCCAGGCTCCTCCAGTGACTCTCCTTGTGTCGGTGAAGTCAAATATGTGGCGGGCCACCTGCACAGTGGTCTTTGGATGTTACTGAGGCTGTGAGCCATCCTTGCAACAGTGTAGCTATGGTGGTAGCTATTGTGGACCACCTCTGTGGAAGCTGTGTGAAGCCTCTTGGCAGCAGCCTCATGGTATGGGGTCCTGGCCTGTTCAGCTGCCTGTCTGAGTGCCTCCCCCATTGGTGGCAGCACGGCTTGGGGTCCTGCCTTCTGTGCAGGCAGGGTGGGGGTCTGGGTGGGTGGCTGACCTGTTCTGCTTCCTTTTTGAGGTACAGAAGTTTAAATTTCTATGTTATCAAACATCAATCTTTTCCTTTATGGTTTCTTTCTTTGCTTTTATGCTCACACCCAAAGATATTTCTTTTTTTTTTATTGAATCATAATTGATTATACATATTTTGGGGATTCAGTGTTGACATCTGTGGATCAAATCAATATTACTAGTATGCATATTGTTACAAATTGTACTTATTCTTTATGCCCCTTGTCCAATCTCTCCCCATCCCCCCTCCCTCCCCCTCCCACCACTGATAACCCTAGATTTCTTCTCTCCTTCTGAAAGAGTAATGGTTACTCTGTTGATTTGTTGCGTAGATGATCTGTCCAATGCTGAAAGGTGAGTTCAGGTCCCCCAATGTTATCATAGAGCAGCTGCTTCTTCTGTCACTCTGGAATGGGCTTTGTGGAGAGAGACATCCTCTTCTTTTCTTTGGTCTGTGCTGGTGACTCTCCTTGTATCAGTGCACTCCAGTGGCTGGCGGACCATCTGCATGGTGGTTGTGATGTCTCACACCCAAAGATATTTCTAAAACACAAATCTAATCATACCCCTCCCTTGATTAAAATCTTCCCGCAGCTCTTGGGAAGGAATTCCAGCCTCCTTCTGGTGCTCCAAGCCCAGGTTATTGTCACCACATAGGTACTTGGGGTTCTAGTTACATCAAGTAACTTGTACTTGGTACTTGGTGCCCTCTGCTTGGGAAGCCAGTCCTCCCCATCTCTACCCCTCTTCCAGTGCATTATCAAAGACTCAGATCAGACACAATCACCTTCTTTATACCTCTTCTTCCTCTTCCTCCTGTGCAGCACTTGGTACCCAGAAGGTTTCTGTAATGGTTTATAAAATGTATAGCCCAAATAACAAGCAAAGTTTAAAATCACTAATAGGAGAATTGGCTCTCAGGGCCAGTTTAGAATAAAAAAATTGGACTGAGCTGCTGGGGGCTCAGCTATGAGCAATCGAAAGACCTCAGGCAGCATGAGAAAGGCATTCAGAAGGTGGTAGAAGGGAGCGGCAGGCACAGGGCAGGAGGCCAGGGAGGCTGGCAGGGGTTCAGGGCCAAGACTAGGACTGGGTTTCCCATAGGGCTGAAGGACAGCCTCTAGGAAGGGCTCAGTTCTGAAAGCACCGGCTAATAGTCACCTGAGGTTTCTAACTGGAAAACCAGTTTTACCACCTAAACCTCCTCCTGCCCCACAGTCTTCCCCACACCAGCAAATGGCATACCACTTTCTCGTTCCACAGGCCAGAAACTGGAGTCACTTCGTTCCTTTTCCTCCCACATCCCACATCCCATCTGTCAGCGAGTCCTGTTGGATCTACCTTTAAAATGTAGCGAGGCCACATATTGTAGGAGTCCATTTCGATGACATCCTGGAAAAGGCAACACTGTAGGGACAGAAAACAGATCTGTTGCCAGAGGCCGGGGGAGGGGTAACTCCAAAGGGTTACGAGGGAATTTGGGGGCTGATGCACTCGTCTATGCCTTGATTGTTCTGGCGGTCACACAACCGTATGAGTTTGTCAAAAGTCACAGGATTGTATACAAAAAAGGGTGAGTTTATTATACCTTAATGCAAATATGGGGAAACATATATTGGGAATCTGACCATTTCTCACCATCATCGTGGCCATCACCCTGGGCTGGGCTCCATCATGACCTTGGATTCTTAGCGATGGGCTCTTAACTGCTCTCCCTGTTCCTGCCCTCACTTCACTACAGTCTGTCCTTTGAAAACAAAAAGCAGATTTTTGTTACTCCTTTGCTCAGTGCTCTACAGAGGGACAGTCCCCTCTTATTTCTCTGGCTTGATCTCTCCCAGTGCTCCCCACTCTTCGCTCACCACCACCACGACAGCCTCCCTCTGCCCCTTGAACATGCCCTGTGGTTCTCCTCAGAGTAAAAGACAGAGTTCTCAGCTTCTGCCCACCCAGCAGTCCCCCTGCAGTCACTGTGGCCTACTTGCTCTTCCTTGGCCTCGTGCAGTGTGTGCTCCAGGTTCTCTGTCTGGAATGAGCTGCCCCTGATTCCCGTTCATGTGGTCCCTCCCTCGTCTCTACAGGTCTTTGTTCACAGAGCATTTTCTCAGTGAGGCCTTCCCTGAGCACCCCATTTGCAAGTGCAGCCCACTGCCCCCACCCTACTTGCTATCCTCTTTCATCTTATTTCTGTCACAGACCACAGTTCCATCTGACATACCACATACTTGGTTTACTGTATGATTCCTCCTCATATCCAGGAGGACAGGAATTTTTGTTTGATTTTCTGCTACCCTTCCAGTTCTTAGGGCATTACTATTTGCCTGGCAAATAAGAGCTACTCAGTAATTTTGTAGATGGAAGAAAAGAAGGGGAGAAGGAAAGAGTCCCAAGAACCAGCAGTGATTGTAATCTTATGTATCAGCATCTCACGGCCCCCAAATTTTACTCAATTCTTTCCCATATGTTGTCGGCAACAGCAAGGAATGTAGTGCAAGTCTCAGTTTGTGGGTGCAGGGGTTTGGGGGTTGTCTCTCCTTTCTGCTTTTTTGTTTCGCTGCCACCTCAGATTGTTAAGTTAACAGATGCCTTCTCTCAAATTTCTCTTTAGAAGCAGATGTTCCAGGAGAGGAGCAGCCGGATGCTACAGGCCTTATCCCCGAAGCAGAGCCCCGTGAGCAGCCCGACCAGGAGCCGTTCCCCTTCCCGTTCCCCATCACCCACCTTCTCGTGGCTCCCCATCAAAACCTCTCCCCCCTCCTCGCCCAAAGCAGCCTCAGCCTCCATCAGCAGCCTGAGTGAGGGGGACGAGGACGAGAAGTAAAGGCTGCTGGCAGACAAGAGCCACACCACACAGGACGGGGAGAGCACGTCACAGGATGCCTGGGTGGTGTTTGAAGGGGACTAGTCACAGGAGCTGCAGCTCAGCAGGGAGACCCTGCTTGGGACCAGTTCTCCCTCACTGTCCACACAGCCCAACACTTGGGCTCCGCATGGAGGTTTCCAGCTGGACAACCTATACCAACCTTCTTAGCATCATCTGGAAGAATCACTCTACTTTAACCTTGCTAAGGAAAGAGGCAGAGTGCCCCAGGGAGACTTGCACGGAGTGGGGTGAGTCCTGCTTTGGTCCTTACACCTACTCCCAGCAAGTAAACCACCTGTGGAAGCGGCTGTTCCCTCAACCTGCTACTTCTGGCTCTGTCAGGGCCCTGCACGTTGCCTCCTACCACCGAAGCTCTGCCAGAATCAAGTTGTTTTCAAGAGAGGTCGCAAAGTGCTTCTGAAATAGTCAAGTTAAAGACAAATTCTAACCTTCTCCGTTCAGCCACTAAGACTTGATATTGCAACACATCGATTTTTTCTAGTTCCAGAAATGTGGCTCATAGACAAAGACTTGCTGAAGGTCAGCTATGAAAGGTGAACCTTATTCAAAGGATTGCTCTGTCAAGATGTGCTCCACATAAGGCCTAATGTGTTCCTGGTTGTACTTTCTCATCATTGGTTTGACTTCAATGTTTTCCAGAAATGACCTTAATCTGTGGGAACTGCAACAAAGAAAAACATCCTGTGTAAGAAAGGAGAAGCTGCTTAGCTTTGGCTCCAAGTTTAGCAGATGATAAATGTCTCCTGAAGCTTCTCCTTAAAGGATGCTATTATGGAATGGCTTTTCCCATCTCTGACCAATTAACAGTTTCATAGACCTCAAGTAACAGTTCAATGTACCAAACACATAGTGTACCAATAGGGGGTGCTACCTGCATGTACCTGTTCTGCGTATGCTCCAAATATGCCATTCCAGGCATATACCATATGCAATATGAATATATGATGGTGGCATTTTACAATATACTTCTCTCCTGCTCGCCATCCTAATACCCTGCTGAAATCCGTGGTCTAAAGAACCATCTGGTTCCCTTATGACTTGGGTACTTTGTCAAAAACTCATCCCAGATTCTCATAGAAATGTTTTGTCCCAACCAGGAAATTAGTTGGTTGTTCTCGTGGCCTTCTATAACATTCTGGGATGAAGGGAGGCTCTGAAGAGTTTTGCAGAGCACTGTGGGCTCAGTTATGATCTCAGTATCTGAAGGATCTAGCTGGTATTGTAGTCATCTCTGGCCCTAGGTTTGCTGAATGGAACTCTAAGCATTCCTGCTGAGTTGTCTGAAGTTACTGCTTCCTGATCATATATAGGAAATGAGCAGGTAGAGTCAAGGTTTGGAACCAAACTCTTGGGTATAAGTAGGTATTGCCTGGTTGTCCCTGTAAAGTCAGAGACAGACCTGGGGTCTGATGGAGCAGAGGCCCAAACCAGCAACTTGTGGGCAGAGTCCAGCATCTCTTGTGCCAGGAATGCCCTTTCTCAGAGGCCTTGGGAACCAGCCGTCTAGGCAATAAGAGGTGCAACCAGTGAAGGAAGGTGGCATGTCTTTCCCCTTTGTGTTGGGGTTGAACTACCTCCCTGCCCACCTGGAGATGAGTGGTGTGTGTTGGGAAGCAAAACTATGAGGCTAAGCTGGCCTGGAACCTCCTTGTTCCTGGCACTTTCTCCAGAACTCTGTAAAGCACTCATGAGGGACAGAGAACTGGCAGGAACCAGGCATGTGAGAAAAAAACTTCCTTTTGCTCTGCAGAGAGGCAAGGGCCCCGTTCTTCCATTGTGCCCACTTGGCCTCTGTCTTCCATCTGCATTCAGGACACACTGTGCATGTCTGCCTGCCCATTTCAGCTGGTTGACACCTGTAGCAGTGAAAGGACGAGGAGATCAGCCAGGCAAGTGAAGGTAGTGACAACAAGAGAAAAGGAGAAAAGGGGTTCCTGGAGAGAGGAAAGGAGGATAAAGAAAATCTGCTCTCTTAAACCATTTCAGCACCTCTTTGTAGATGAAACTCTCTGTTGGGGAGGGCTCTTAGGCTCTTACTCCATGCTCCGGGGCAGATAGATGCACTTTTACCTGAATCCTACTCTGGAGCAAATAATGTGGGGTTGATGTGTCAGGCCGACTAAACTTGCAGGCCTTACATGCCATACTGACAGGTGCCACTTGTGTGGCTCATCAGATAATGCCACCGTAGCTGCCAATTAGGGGAAACAACCAATGCCTGGGATATTCCAGGCATGGGCCAAAACAACCCACAAGTGGGTTCTAAGTCTCACCCTCCTAACCTCCAGCAATACCTCACCATCCTCCTAAGGCTACAAGTCTACTGAGAAGGTATGGGGAGGATTCTGCAACCCAGCTTTTGGTACTTCTTGACCATCTCTCAGTCTCTCCCAGGCCCCCCCCCGAACACCACCACCTCTCCCCTCCCAGGAGGAGACGGGGTTGCACTTTGGGCCGGCCAGTGAATTGTAATGGGGCAGATATGAAGATGGGAGAAAATGGCACTGAAGTAGGGTGGGAGTGGGAGGATAGTTATTTTCCACTCCCTTTCACGTGTGAACTCACCCGCTAACAGGTGAAGACGAAAGGGTTCCTTCTCCATACGTCCACGGTCAGCAGGTACCCACACAGGCTGTGGCGTCCCTGCGTCTCTGGCTTCCTCCTTTCAGCTCTTCTACGGTAGATGCCACATCCGCCTTATGAGGCCCCTGAAATCAAACATTCGCCCCTCCGCCAGCTAAGAAGCAAGGGTGGAATTGTAATGCCATATTCACGTTGGATGACCTGCTTCTGGCAAGCCAGCTCCTGAGTGTCAGGACCTTGCAAAGGCAAAGGAAAGCCAGCCTCAAGAGGAATAAAAGACAATCTTGGCTTTTGACTTGCTCCAGGTGGAAGAGACGCAGCCACGGGATCTCAATCTTGCTCCATGCCTTAGGCTCCTAGATACTGTGATTCTATCCCTTGAGGGAGGGATGGGAAAAACACAAATCGATTTTTCTCTCCATCTTCAGGACCTGTTTTAGCACCCAGTCATACCCCAGGGAGAGATGCGAGATGGCGTCACTGGCTCAGCTGTCACATGAGCCCGTATCTAGCAGACATGTGCCTGTTGTTCAGGCATCCGTTCAGCACTAGTCCTGGCCATCAGATTTTAAAAAAAGAAATAGCTCATGAGGCACTGCAACTTCTACTCCACTCTAGACTCCTCTCTAGTTCTGTGTTGTGTCACTGCGATGTGTTTGGGGACAAAGCCATAAGAAGAGCATACATACTTAAGACGATGCTGTACATATAAGACAAGACGACTATGTCTCGTCTGGGTTAAAGCACGACCTTATGCCCAAGCGTTTGCTCTGGTGCTGAATAATGCTAACTACTGAAATCAGCCCCCCCTTCCCCCTGCACCCCCTTCCCCCTGTTCCCAAATGGAACACGGCATTTCCAACTCATTTATAAATAAAGGGATGCAGAATTGCATTTTTGCTTGTTGTGTTTCTTGAAAGTATGCTGCCGTGTGCTCCTATTTATGAGCTCTCGCTCAACGTGGAAAATCCAGGCATTGTAGCAGCTGTCATGGTCCTCTGGCTGGCTCTGCCCAGCTATGGTCCCAGAGCTTCGGAATGATCTGGCTCTGTGCTGTGCAGAATGGGCCAAAGTCTTAGAGTTGCCAAAGGACCCACATCTGACTTAAAAGCTAGTTAGGAGCAGAAGCATCTGGAGGAGAGGTCCTGTGGGGAGCCCAGTCAGGACTCTGATTTGGAGGCTCCACCACTAACTTGTTTGGTGACCTTGGCCAAGGCACTTCACTTCTCTGGCCTCAGTGTCTACTTTTGTAAAAGGAGGGGGTTGAAAGAAATGGTTTCTGAGGTCTCCTTTGCCTGTAAAGGTCTTTGGATTTATGAGGCAGCTGCATTGTCCCCAAGCTTCTGCCAGCTACAATGTGGTCACTGAGCAACCATGAGAAAGTGGGAAGCCAGAGAGGTGGTCCTCCCGTCCCTTGGGGCCTCCACAACTGACAGCGTCTGTGACCGGTTTCATGCCTCGGCCTCCACACTTCGAGCATCAACATAAAAGGTTTGGGTTCCATCCACCCTTCCTGCCACTTGGTGGAATGCTTTTCTCTAAAGGGCACCTAAGCTTTGGGAAGTGGCCATTTCCACCATTTTTCCATCTTTAGGAAAAAGCTCCTTTGATCAGCTGGAGGCAGGCAGATGGGGTGGAGACCCTAAATCAGGATCCCAAATGTCAACAGTGAAGGCAGGTAGAGGCTTTCTGAGACTTGTGCTCAGGCCTTCCACGTGAGTTTAGGAGCTTCCATGACCTCCATCTGGAGAGGGTCAGTGCTTTGAAATGACCACAGTTCTGATCTTAGCCAGGCCTGCAGTCAGCAAGGGAGTGAATCTCAAACTGGTATGCCTGTTATTCATAGACAATATTACTTGGCTTTGCCCCACAGACCAGACGCATTCCTGACATGTTGTATTTAAAGTCACAGAGGTTTCTTCTTGACTTCCACGATAACCTCAGACATGCTCTCAAGGGAAAAACAATCAGTTCTAAGGTGTAGTAAAACATATTTAAGAACCTTGATGTTTTCCCCAAAGAGAATTAGCCTTTGTTAATAAACAGAACTCCTGGAGGAAAAAGGTACACTAGCAAGTGTTTGCACACACATCACACCACACACACAGTCCTCTTGTATTGGCGACCTCATGGGCTATTGGAGTTAAATGTTTAAGTAACTTCTCCAGGTTTTCAGCAGGACTCATTAAAAAGAGTCCCATAGCATTGAAGTATACCCAGTAACCAAATTCTTTAAAAAGCCATCAAGCAAAAACCAATAAATAACCAGTAAAATCTGACAGTATCATTAACAGCACAACTAACCCTTATGTTAGGCCCTTCTGTGCTGCCATAGCTTGCATTCTAGAAAAGACACTATATTGGCTGAATCTCAGGTGCAGTTGACCAAATGTGGGAAACTTGAAATGTTCAGAGTAAGGTTGACTTATACCATTTCCTGTAAGCAATTTCTATTCTTCTTAACTTTATAATCTTTCTTGGGTGGTGGGGAGAAGAAGTTAATCTGCAAACTTACTTGTATTAGTCCATTTCTGTTGCTTATAACAAAATACACGGAACTGGGTATTTTATAAAGAAAACGAAATTTATTTCTTACAGTTTCTGAGGCTGGGAAGTCCAAAGTCCATCTGGTGGTGGCAACAGTGACCCAGGAGTCTCACATTCAAGATGGTGGAAGCAGAGAGAGTGTGGGGAGGGAGAGAGAGAGAGAGACACTCTCTCTCGTTTTAAAGCCCTCAGAACCACACCCCTGACCACCATTTTTAATCCATTCACTAGTGCACAGTCCTACAATCTAATCACCTCTTCAAGGCTCCCCCTTTCAATTACCATAATAGGATTTCCCACCCTCTTAACAGTCACAGTCGGGGCCCAGTTTCTAATATATAAAACTTGGGGGACACAATTCAAGCTTTAGTGAGTTTTGGGGGGACATAATTCAATCCACTACATCTCTGTACTCTATTCATAAAAGCAGGATTCTGATGGAGAGATTAGATACAACTAAAATAGTTGATATGTAAACTTCCATTTATTTATTTATCTATTTTTTTATACTCATCAAGTTATTTTCTTATCACACTTTATGTCACATCTTAAATACTTTACCTTACCGACCAAAATATGTTTGGTTTTGTTTTTCTTTGGGTTTTTAGAGCATTGTGTGCTGTAGGATTTAACATTTCTTAACTGCCAAAATATCATTTGTCAAAGGCAGGTGAGGACTGGACATGCTGAATAAATACTTTTCTACTGTATCTGCTTTTTGGCTGAGTCCCCACCAATACACTAGAAGACGCTGCCTCCTCGTTACACTTGGCAGAACTTCACCAGCTACTGGAGAGTGAGAGCCAGGCACATTTTTAAATGGGTAGGTTTCGACATTCAGCATTAACAGGGCATTGCCCGCAAAGGGGTGTGGAGGTGTGTGTTAGTTCAGGTCCTCTGAGATTAAGGGTGTGAGGATTTTGTTAGGGAAAGCACCTATGTGAAGGAAAAGGTGGTGATGGGTGTGGGGGGGTGGGGGGAAGAACTGTCAGACCCTGATGCAAATCAGACTCCAAGCGAAGGAGAGAAGGAGAGGTGGTTGGGTGGAAGCGTTCTGGACTTCCAAGCAGCCTGAGGAAAGTTTGGCAAAGCCACTAGGGAGTCCTCAAGCCAAAGTCAGCTGACAAAGCAGTCACCAAGTCTCCCAGGATTGGTCTACCTCGGTATCCCTGCCGCACTCATTTCGCGGGCAGGAGCAGCCTGTGGCAAGCTCCACCTCAATGCAAACGTGGCTGTAGGCTTCAGAGTGCAGCCCTGAGCCCTGGTCAGGCCCATTTCCTGTGGCAGGCCCATTCCATGGCCTCCACAAGGTGGGAATTTTGCCTGAAAGGGGAGCTGTTGATCAGATGGCAGGAAACCCTTGGCAGCCCCCTTTCAAGGTGTAGGAAATGTCCTCAACCCAGGGTGAGGACCGTTTGCTCTATTGAGCCCTTGGAAGGAGTAACAAATTAAACCTCTTCAGTCAGTTAGTCCTCAAGATTAATTAACCATCTAGATCATTTTCTGATCCCAGGGAAGAGAAGAACAAAAAAACCTTGGCATAGGAACCAGAAGGGAGAGGTAGGGCACAATTGTCCCTACTTGGCCATTTTACCCAAGGTAGATCTTGCTCCTGATAAACCACATGTGGCCACTTCTGATTCCTGTGCCCCAGTCCTGGAAGGGGCTCAGGTTGCCGGGGACTGGCAGGTCACCTGTCCATTGTGTTCCTGGCTGCATCCCTAGTGTCTGTCACACCGCCAGCATCATAGTTATCACAGCTGTTGTCATCACCGTCATTGTCGGTGTCGTCATCATCACCATCGCTAACAGTGGCTCTGAGCTTGGCTATATGCCAGGAAACATTCTAAGTACCTTACTTGTATTAATTCACTTAACCCTTACATTAATCCCATGGGATCGATACTATGATTATCATCAAATTTCAAATGAAAAGCCTGAGGCACAGGGACATTAAGTAACTTCTTTGTTGTCAGTCAGCAGAAGGAGGTAGAAATAAACTATCGGAAGTCTGGCCTGAGCCCACACTTTTGATCACTGCACACTTGGACCCAATAAATACTTGTTAAACAAAGGAATAAATGGAGGGCGAGAGAATCTGTAGTTTCTCTACACTGTCACCTTCCATTTAAAAAGAATTAATGAATCCATACTTGAAAGAGTTGGGTCCCTTTCCACAGGGACCTTTTCAACTTAATGAACTTGCAAATAACCCAGTCATTCTAAAATTCCCAAGTCCAAAGAAAACCTGTCCTCATCTGCCATGTACATGGCAGGACACGACACATGACATAGCTTGAGAAGATAACCAGTCTTTTTTACTCGTTTGGTAGTCATGTTCCACTGGACAGATGTTGACAAGATGGCCTTTACTAGCCTGATCACAAATCCACATTAACGCAGCTGAGGCATTGATTCTTTTTCATCTGTTTTCATATCTGGTATCCAGGGATGAATGATAGATAACAGAAATTGAAAAGGTGTGTGTTAGTTTCCTATTGCTGTAACAAATGACGACAAACTTAGTGGTTAAGACAACACAAATTTATTATTTTAGTCCTGGAGGTCAGAAATCCAAAATGGACTAAAATTTCTGTACTGGGCTAAAATTTCTTACTGGGCTAAAATTTCTTACTGGGCTAAAATTAAGGTGTTGGCAGGTGACAGCAGTTCCTGTCTGGAGTCTCTAGGGGAAAATCTGTTTTCTTGCCTCTTCCGGCTTCTAGAGGTAGCGTGCATTCCTTGGCTTGAGGTCCCCTAATATTTTCAAAGCCAGCAATGGCCAGTCCAGTCTTTCTCACATCACATCATTGTGACACTCCTTCTGCCTCCCTTCTCCACTTATAAGGACCTTTCTGATCACACTGGGCCCACCTGGATAATCCAGGAAAATCTCCCTATTTTAAGGTCATCATCAATCTCATTAGCAACCTTAATTCCTTTTTGCCACGTAACACGACATTTTTCCAGGATCTGTGGATCAGGATGTGGACATCTTCGGGGAGCTATTATCCTGTCTACCACAAGGCGACTGGGGACAGTGGTCATAAGCCCTTGAATCTTTTTCCAGGTCTTGATGGAGTTGAGGAACAGTAACCTAACCCTCACGCAGTTAGAGAGATTGATTTTTTTTTTTCTTTTTAACGTCACTAATTAACATTTAAATTCCTGTTGAACAGCTACTAGTGAAGAGCTTGCTTAAATGTTTCTCGAGTCTTGACAATCCACCAGAGAAGCATGGAATAGATATAATGGGAGCTGTGTGACCCGAATGAACATGCTAATTGCTCCACAAGGAGAGGAAGTGTTGAGTCCTCAACTCATGAACATGGTATCATGGTAGAGAAGGAAGTAAGGGCCCTTCTCCCCCTGTTCCCCGTACATATCCTCCAATCCATACTTGGCTATACCAAGAAGGTAAGAAGTGAAAAGGGGAGCTAACTAACCAGGCTTTGATTATCAGACATGTTCCTGCTGAAACCAGCCCAGGGATACAGTTTCTAGCTATCAGGCAGATTCTGTTTCCTGCCTATTCTCCCCCTGGGTTTTGTTGTTGTTGTTGTTCGTTTGTTTGTTTTGTTTTGTTTTCCTGGTCATTTGGATGTTGACCCCAGGCAGTTTAAGCTGGGACTCACTTCAAGGTACTCCATGCTCTTTTCTAGAACAACTTACTTTCTTGTCTTGGCCTTTGATCTGCATTTTAACTTAAGGTCTGCCATGCATTCCCATCTGAAGTACTCAATAAACATTTGAGTGAGCCGTCAGGTGCCGGGGATACAGAGATTAGAGAGGACACAATCCCTGCCCTCCGCCCCCAGTTTCGGTTTAATAGCCTGGCTCTCAGCTCTGGTCTCTCCTGACTGGCCCTACCTTTTTGGCTTTACTGAGCTCTTACTGAAAAGTCCATGTTTCTGGCCACCCAAACTTCTGCTTCTACCAAATAGAATTTTACGATTATTTTGCTAACTTACTAATTTTACATTATTTTACTAATCTCTTTGGGGTGGAGTGCTCTCACTGTCCCAGGGTGCAAAGATTGCCAACTCTTACTCAGAGTAGGGGAAAATAAAAAAAATCAGATTTAAAAAAGATTTTCTATTTATTTGAAACCACTCTGCTTAAGCTGAAAAGAGGAGACTGACAACGTCATCCTTAGCCAGGCCTGTGAACAGCAGTAAGGTTCTGGGTGAGCCACCAAAGTCCTCGTTGACCCACACTCTCTCCTTGAGGGCCTTAACAAATAGGCCTGGGGCCTCATATGGAATAGTCTAAGCTCTCCTGATTGGATAAGGCTGTTTTATGGATGAGACGGTCATTCTAGGTCTCGCCCTACATTCTGTGATTGCAGACTGCCTGACGGCCTCTCACCTGAATGAGGGGGCATTTATTTTCCCTCATGAACTGTTACTTCATCACCAGTCGAAGCTCTAGGGGAAGAGCCGTTTTCATATTGGAAGCTCCATTCCAATTATTGTGCAAAGGTGACAATAATTATGTCTAACTTTAGAAGTAATTACAATATTATGTTAAGCTGTTACTTGGGAATTGTCAAAATCTTCTGCACCCATCACTTGTTGAAACTGTTAACATGTTTATTTTGTTGGAGGACTGGCAAATTCTGGTTGGATAAGAATGCCAGATAACAGTAAGAGTAGCGTTAGCTTAGCTTAGAGCTTTTTGCATGGAAGGAAACAGCAAGACTGCTTCATTGCCCCAAATCCAAACCCACAAAGCCTTTTCTCCTTTTTAAGTATTTTCCAATTACCTGTCCAACAGAACATCAACAGAGTTGCGAGGCTCCTAGGCTGCTCCGTGCCAGGTAGGTAGGATTTACTGCTGCCAGCGTTCCAGTTATTCTCAAAGGCTGGCCTATAGTTTGGACTTTATCAGTGGTTTTCAACCCTGTCGCATGTTAGAATCTCCTAGGGAACTCTAAAACCCGTATTTCCCAGAGCCACTCTGATGGATCTGAAGTGGGGCCCCGGTCTTGGAGATTCCACCCTGGAGCCAGTGGAGACCCTGTGGGCTATAGTAATACTTCAGCTCAGGGGACCAAGTGAACCTGAGAGTAACTGGATTCAAAGAGGTGGATGACGATCAATGGCTTGTGCAGCAAAAATGAGATGAGGATTGATCTGCTATGTAGCCGCAACAGGAAAAGATCTAAATATCATTTCGTTATTGTCTTATCCAGGGACAGACTGGTATGTTGATGAAAGTGTCACCAGTGGGCAAAGGATTCATTTTAAGACCAACATTTAGAAATGACACATTTTCTGTTAAGCACCCAGCCTGGTGACTGGTGAAAATGGGTGCTCAGTGTTGTTCAATTGAAAAAATTCAGCAGAAGGAATGGCTGTAGACAACTACACTCTTCAGTATGGTCACCCCTAGCCATATGTGGTTATATTTAAGTAAAAATTAAATAAAATTTAAAATTCAGTTTCTCAGTTGCACCAACCAGATTTTAACTGTTCAGGAGGCTAGTGGTGACCATATTGGACAGCACAGATATCGAACATTTCCATCATCCCAGAGAGTTCTAGTGGTAAATGGTGGTCTAGAGAAACCCTTCTCGGAGGCAATGCCTTCTACACAATGCCTTATGATTTATTCATGTGATCAAAATGTAAATCTATGTGTTGTTATGAAGCGAACAACTGAAAATATTAGCAACAGATAATCACTTGTAAGCATGCATTATTAAGTCATTTGGGAAGGGTTTTGAAATGAAGGACAAGGAAGTAAAAATATACACTAAAGTGCACAGCTCTGCAGCAGCTTCATGGAACCCGGTGATCGGAGCTGGAGAGTCTCTTTGTGAGTCTAAACCATATTTACTTTGTGAATTTCAAACCAGGGCAGGAGCGGCTGCTATGAACACACTATTCCCAAGTCGTATTTAAGCGCAGCGGCTGACTCTTGGTAAAATACAGATGGATAATTTTAAAATTCTGACTAAAACTACTACTAGTTTCAAGAGTCACTGGTTTTGTACTCTTTGGGCAAAATAGATCACAACAAGAAAGTAGTTGATTAGTAATCACTTCCTATTTTAGGTTTTTAAAGCGCTCCATAAAACATCAAACCTGGAAAGAGCCTTGGAATCCGTGTAGCCCAGCTCCCTAAATTTATAGATGAGGAAACTAAGCCGTAGTTAACAGAGCTAGCTGGTCGTACAACAAGACAAACACGATTTCCTGACACGAACACTCCCCAAGAGTCATTCAAACCCAAGGTTGTTACCTCGAATTTGAGAACTTTTTGGTTTTTAGTGACAAAGATGCAAGATAGCAGTTAGGTGGCTTTGATATTAAATTAAAATAAATGACACCCCATTTACCACGGAATGTTTAGTAAAAGAATGACCCATTGCTTACTTCTCTTAATTATCTGGGAAGCACATAATTGCAGCCAAAGGTCTTTGGGGGCACTGGGTTCCAGTGCTGGTGCTGTCCTGGTTCCTCATGAGACCACAGAATCAACAGCCCTTTAACTGAAAAATTCAAGTTATCTTCTGAATATTCCATATGGCAGCAGTTCCCAACCTTACACGTTTTAAAGAATTCCCCTGGGATATTTGTTAAAATATAGGTGTCTAGGCCTCCACTCCAGAGAATCAGAATCAGTAGGGCTGAGGTCAAGCCCAGGAATCTGCATGTAACCAGCATTTCCAGTAATTCTGTGTGTGTGGTCCACGGCCAAGCCATCTCAGTTTGCCCAGGACAGTTCCGGCTTACACCTATTTGCACAGTTTACAGCATGATTATTAATAGCACTCTTTTTCATTCTCAAAAGTGCCCTGGCTCGGACAATACATAGAAGGTCCCCAACTTATGATGGTTTGGCTTCCGATTTTTCGACTTTACACAATGCACATTCAGTAGAAACCATATTTCAACTGTCCATACAACCATTCTTTTTTCCATATTCAATAAATTACAAGAGATATTCAACCCTTCATTATACAAGAGGCTTTTTATTAGATGATTTTACCCAACTGTAGGCTAACGTAAGTGTTCTGAGCATGTTTAAGGTAGGCTAGCCTAAGCTACGATGTTCAGTAGGTGTATTAAATACACTTTTGACTTAAAATATTTTCAACTTACGATGGGTTTATCAGGATATAACCCCATCATAAGTCAAGGAGCATCTGTATTATATGGTTCTTTCCTGGCGCAGTCCACGCCATGGAAGGATCCTAAAGGAGTCAGCTTGGGCTGCCCTCTCCGAGTTGGCAGGACCGCCGGAGGGAGAGCTGTTGGCAAGGCCATAGCTACGAGCACTTGCTACAACCGTAAGGGTTCCTGCCTCAGCTTTGTGGTACCGCTTTTGCTTTCTCTTTCAATATTTTGGTTAGCGTGGCAGTTCTCAATTCCCAAAAGATTATAAAAATAACACAAATGATTTTGCGGTCATTGAACTAAACATTCCCACAGAAGATCTGAGTAAATTGGACAATTTAAAATTATCCCCTTATGATAAATTGACCACACCAACACATGCTTCAAAAGCACTGCTCATGACTAAATATGAGCTGCACTCTAAATAGGTGAAGTTATTTCAAAAAGGAAATTTCCATCCTCTCCCCACCATCTGGATAACAAAATGGGGAAAGGAAAAATTTGGTATCCCCCTAGGGGACGTCCAAAATATGATGTAGGTTGGCAAACATCATTTACTGGAGATTATATTAATGGCAAGAGAATGGTTGGTATTAATGGGAAATTATATGATTGGGATAAATTAAGTATATGGGAATAAAACCGTAGAATTCCTTCTACTTGGTGGTATCCAGTTTTAAATAAATCATTAAGAATTAGATATTGGGATAAAAATATATGCTGTAAAATTATTAGACCTGCAAAATTAGACCTAAGAGGTAAATGTAACTGGTTTTGTGAGGGATGGTGCTGTGCACAATGACACTTTGACATTTAGATCAATATTACAGGGCCACAGCCAATGCATAACCTTAAAATGTGCATGATAATGCTGCTCAAATATCCACTCTTCTTTTTACATTTGCCTCCCACCCTGTTAACAGGGTGGATATTAACCACAGCTTGCTAACAGAAAATGGTCACAAGATAACTTCAAGACAATGAAGGGATGTTTTGAATCTGATAACCTGATTCCAGGAAAAAGAAGCACGAGTTGATCACCTAAGACGTGCTGACCTCTAAAAAAGTTTCCTCCCTCCCTGCTTTTTGGACTATTGATTTAAGCTTGCTGATACAATAAAAATAGTACCCAAAGCCCCCCTGCTAAGCTGTATACCCAAATAAAAGGCATTGTTTCATGCTCTACTGGGCTCCAGCTGCAACACGCTGACAGCCGGCAGAGAGAGAACGTGCATATTGATGCATTGAGGTCTCCGTCCGTGTTTGTTATTTTCGCCGACCCTCTCTCTCCCTTTTTGGGTACCCACCCCTCGCTGAAGCTGGACTTCGGCACTTTCCCCCTTATCCATGGACCATATTTTGAAAAATATCACTGCAGAGCTCCTATATTTTGCTCATAGGATGTTTCCCAAAAAGGTGAGCTTGATGTTCCTTGCTACAGAGAATCCAAATAACCTATTTTTCCTTGACTGATCATAGAATTTAAGTAAGCATCCTTGCCCATTCCCATCAACTTGCAAAGGTGCTTGGTGTTCATAATGTACTGAATTTCAGAAACTGAAGAGATGACAAAATTCATAGGTGGTGTAAGGTCGCTGGGGAAGGAGACGCTAGCCAGGTAAAGGAAGAAAAGAAGATTTTATTAGCAAGCAGCAGGTGGACCTGCTGGGCTGAGCCGAAAATGGCATCAGCGCCCAGAGGCAGTAGGGTGTCTTCTTTTATCGGGTTAAGATTGGCATCTGGCCTAGCCTAGGAAGATGCTCACAGTGTTCCACTCCGGATACAGCCTGTTCATGGGAACAGAGATTTAGGGAGATAGAAACTTAGAGGAATGAAACTTAGAGAAACAAAACCGAAGGGTGAGGGCTTTCTAAAAGTCAGGTTCTCAGTTCTAGGGACCTAACAGGTGGAAGCGATGAGAATACGGACCAGAGCTCAGAAAACACCACATTGAGGCTCAGTGAATCACAGCTACCATTTTATTGTTCTGAATATTGGGGTACAGAATTGTCCATGTGCTCCAGAACTAGTTTGGCTATGACAGACACCACAGATTGCTCTGCAACTTACAGGAAACGTTATCTGAGCCACACACTTCTCTGGTCATGATTTTCCAACAATCCCAACAAAACACTTTTCTCCATGGAACGTAGAGTGACAAATTATCTCAAACCAAAGGCATCCTTCACTCATGACAGTGTGTATCAGCCAAGCGACAGAACAGCACAGAACTCGGGGGCTGGGGGGTGGGGGCCTCGTTCTGCAAACCACAAGGCTGCTCAGGAACATTGGACGTGTGTGTACATTTATCACTGTAACTAAGTTCACAGAAGCACAAAGCAAACCAGGTCAGATTCAGACTTATAGGTACAAATACTGTAATGAACTTTTATTTCGTATGTAAGTTAGTATCTTTTTCTCATCAAATCAGCAATTGTTCCCAGTTTAGACACTGCTTTTATGAGTCAAGGAGTTATGATGAAAAATCGACAAAGCAAGGAACTTTACATTTTAATCTCAGCATTAGACATGTTCATAGTGATATATTTTACTCCACGATGGCTTTCCTTATATGGTTCAATCATTTCTTAGGTATTCATAAGTTATGTCCTAAATCTGGGAAATATTTAAACTTCAAGCAATTGCATACTTTTGTGAGGACGTGAATTTAGAGCAGCAGATGGTATGCCTATAAACCTTAAGCAGCAATTACAACCTCAAATGATTTTAACACCAAGGAGTTAGCCAGAGTGCTAAAATGGTATGTTACATTCTTTTAAAAAATGTGTCATGTTGTCCAGGACTGACTCAGGCATAACTCCAGTTTCTAATCAGAGTGTAGCATTCAGCGCTAGTGCCGTGCAGTATGAGGAGAATAATAACAATGAATGTAACAGAAACCAAGGAGGCAACAGAACTGGATTCCTCCAACAATGGATAGTCTATTTAATTTTTTAAAAATACTTAGTACTTTATATAATCTAGGTAAACCTCTCCTTGGCTGTCCACTCAAGAGTCAAGATACATTTGGTTTAGTCTAAAATATTTTTAAGTACATGCACGATTTATTGGCTAAAATCACATAGCAGCACTAACAGGAACTTTTGAAAGTGAAAAGCAAGGTCCCAAAGAACTTTATGTGATGCTTTCCCCAGGAAGAGTTACACAGGCATCTAGAGAAAAAGGGAACAGACCCAGGATCTTGTCAAGCCCCTTCTTCTTTACCTTTTATGCTGGTTGCAACAGCCAGGCAGAACCTGCCTCCCAAGAGCACCCGGCAGGCGAGGCCCAGAAGATTCAGCCTGCTCCCACTTCAATGCAGCGAATCTCCCGGGTTTTTATTTTTATTTTTTTCAGATCCCTACAGGTATAGGCTTTAGCTGTAAATATTCCAAGACATTGTAATTAAACATGTGGGATACTAACCCCAGCATTTTTTTAGATGAAGTCATAAGCTAGTTTTTATTGTAAATACGTAGTGCCTTTAAAAACACATATTGAGGTTTCCCATGGTTAGAACAGCTCAAATGGCAAAAAAGAAAATCGAATTTATAAAAAGGGGCACCATGATATAAAAATATAATATTTTATACTCATCCTACCGATTTTCACAAACTCCTTTTGCGACATGACATTTAGCATGGCTAAATGGTGAACTCCATTGACTTCCAATCAGATTTAACTTTCTTAACTGCCTTTTTAATGTCTAGCATATGTCAATAGCCAAAACAGTCAGAATGTTAAGATTTTTTTCCCTCTCAAAAATAATCTCAAGGTAAAACTATTTTAAAACATTAAGCAGTTCGGTTATTAATACGCATTCCACTCTCAGTTTGTCATTTTCAACAAATTTGGAAATCAAAGATGAATTGGAGAGCGGTTAAAGCAGTCCTACGTGCCAGTTAGACATTTCTTTACTTTTCTTACTGTATATATATATGATCTTTGACATCTATGCTGTTCTGGTCCATTTGCAAAAGTTACCTAGAGAATTCAAGTTAATAAGTCACTGTTAGGTTAACAGAAGTTAGAATTATTTAATGGAATGTTCTTTTAAGTGAAAGTTTATTTTCCCAAAAGGACTCAGTTTCAATGGAAAACAGAATCCTCACTGAAAAGCCAAGAAGCAAAATCATCCCAAAAAAAGAAAAAGAAAGAAAGAAATTCCAAGGTTTTTAATGTCTATGAAAATCTCAGAGAAGCACGATAAAGAGATCTTTGTTTACCTCCCAGACAAAGGAAATTTGGGTGTCATTTATCATGAAAAGGGCAAAGTTCAGGTTTCTTGGGTAATCTTATGTTCCTGAGAAGACAATACTTTTGAAACTCTAGCTCTGAAATTTAGACACACCATGATAGAGTTTCAGAGATTTCCATGGGTTTCTTATCAAAGGCTATTCCCTGAGACAGGCAAGGATAGTGAAAATCTAATTCTCTGAGTACAAAAAATATACATATAAAATCAATTTGATTTCTTTACTTTACCGTTTAAGGAAATTACTAAAATAAAAAGATTTATCGCTATAGTCTACCTTTACCTGTTTTAATTTAAATTTTTTCTTTGAAATGAACATTTATTGTGAGGCCAGGCACGGGTGGGATGCTTTCATGTACATTCTATTGTGTGATACTTCTCTTAAAACCATCACTTGTACAGAAATAAAAATACAGTTTTTACAATTTACACAAATTTAGTGGAACCCTAAAATAATTAGTTAGAATGCAACAGTAATTCTTCACTTTTGGAAACTTAAACTTAATGGAATAAGTTAAGTAAACTTAATGGAATCCTAAAATGATGAGAACTTCTAAAGAATGCAATCGCAATTCTGTACTTTTGGAAAATATAATGTGAAAAACAAATCCAAAATACTTCTCTATGTAAATTAAAGCTCAAGCCATGGTATTCGAAATTAAAATGATTTACATAATCTACTATACTTTGTGTTTTTTTAGTAATTAACCTTCCTGAGGCTGATTTTGTTCTCCTTAGTGTTTGCTTAACTAAAGTGCCTAATAAAATTTCTACAGAATATATTACCCTCTCCATAGATGAATATTATTTTGAACTACAATCTGACAAAAATCTAACTACATTTAATTATGCTTGATTAATCCAAATGTCACTGAGAGATTTATAGAACAGAGAAATGTTTTTCAGGTTAAGTTCATACTCTTTTCAATGTAAGCTTCTTGGATCCAGAATTATCACAAATTTACTATCTTAAATTCTCTAACATTTAAAAAATATCTCACAAAAACTATTCCTAATAGTTCATACTGGACCAAGGGACTTCAGACAACAAGCTCTGTTTCTTATTATTTTCAACAGATATGCACATCTCCATCAAAGACTGAAGTCACCATTTCAAAGTCAACTCTACATCTTGGGTGTTTTAGACAAAGGAACGCACATACAGAATGCATTACGGACTGAAGAAAACACTGTAAGGATCTTAATGCAAGATTAGGAAGGGGCTTTCTTTGAAGGCAGGCAAATAACCAGATCAGATGTTTGCAGACTTTTAGTAATGATGCCCTAAGGTGCTTCTGTTTATATGCCAATAAGTCAATTTAAGGGGTGACAAATTGGCCCTACATATGGGAACAATTAAACACATTCCCTCTCCTTCTCCACATCAGTTGTCTCCTGCTGCTGGGTCACTCGGCTCTATCCCCCAGGGGTGAAGAAACAGATGGGTGTGGAGAGCCGCCTGTGTCACCCACAAAGTAACAGCCTGTGTCCTGGCTGTCCTAACCCTATCACCGGGATCCAGGGCAATTCGTGACCCTATTTTAGAGACAGAAGGAAAGGCACAAACAGAGGTGTATCAAGAATTTTGTGACCAAAATATTGTCATTTTATTTTCTTCATTTTTAGGGGTGAACACAGCTGAGGCCAACTTGTGGACTAGAGAGGGAAGCCTTGGATAATACTTTCCTCCACCTCCAAAACAAGTCTGGAAGTATTAAATAGGGTCTCTCCTACTGACAAGCAGCTATTTTAACTCCAGCATCACCATCCAGATGCTTCAACCTTTTATTTAAATAATGATTTTTGAAATTGTAAAATGACATAACCAGAACCTGCTGTACTTGTGTCTTTGTTACGAGGAAACAGCAGCCCACACCATTCAATGAAATCTGATCAGAAAAGCCGGCTCCTCTCACCTGGCCGCTGTTCCCCATGCCATGGACGCCGTTCACTCTGTCTACCAGAAGCCACCACAATGCAGGGACCTTAACAGGGCACTGAAGACTGGACTCTCCAAATTCAGACTGATACATACAAAGGTGAAAAAAAACTCAGGAATCACTAATACTTCCTCCTCTAAGGAACATACCTGTCCATGATGAAAACAACATTTAGGAGTTTGGGTGCAGCCCCTGCATCCCCCTTCCTGGCTTTATTTTTCTCCATAGCACTTATCTCCCAACTGTACTGTAAAATTTTCTTATTTTGTTTCTAGTCTGTCTGTCTGTCTCCCCTAATGGGACGTGAGCTCATGAGGCAGGACTTTCTGTCTGCTTTGATCACTGCCGTGTGCCTAGCATTTAGCAGTTTCTAGCACATGGTAGACAATGCATATTATTTAAGTGGAGGACTGAACATGGCTTTCCTTCACATGACTCCTCTGTCTGCCACCTTCACTTCATTAGTCTCTCTGACATGTGGGTAGCTATATTCAATTCTCCATTTCACACCAGGACAGAGACTAGGGCAAAGACCTTGACCTTAGGGGAAGGTACCGTCAGGCTACCATTTATGCTCCTTGATCATTATGCTGGAGCTCTGAAGGTGATAAAAGTTTGCTGCTGGTTGTCTAGTGGCATGTGCTGGCCGCCCAGGCAAGGAGGATTCAATTGTACAAATTAGGCCAAATAAAACCCCCAATGCACTTTTGAAACATTAACTCGTATGCTTCAGTGGTAGGTCCCAGACCTATAAACCATTTGAATGTATATTCATGAATCACACAGAAAAAGTCCTGATGAAGACTTAATACCTTTCTATTTCTTAATGAACCAGATTTTAAAATGGGACTGAAAAGACAGGTAAGAAAACCTGTGTCACAGTAAAGCTCTTGGAGGAATAACCCCCTCAGTGGGACAGCTCAACTAGCAACCTGTTTAAAAAAAAAAAAAAAAGGCTTATACTTCTCTTGACAACTCTGATGATATTCTAGTTAGAAATAGTCTATCATATTTAATTAACTAATTTATAATTGTGAGGGCTGGTAATGTCTTAAGTTTATTAAAATGTCACATGTTCCCTATCTTCAAACCAGAAGGTACTGATAACTGTAATCAATGGAACAGGAACCTGAGTTAAAAGTTATCTTTCCACACAGAACAGTAAACAAAAATCCTGTATTGATTAAGTTGTTAACGGCCCTTTCCTGCTGGCAATATTGGTTCCTTCTGTTTATAAATGTATAGATTAGGAAGGATATTATCTTCAAAGTCAATGTTTAAGCACCTGGACCACTGGGAAAGATGGCAGAATAAATGCATGTTTATATAAGTGCTCCTGCCCTCCAACACACACATCCAAAAATTGAAGAAGTAGTCTATAATGAAACTAATAAAAGCCACAACCCCATACCATGGACTCCAGGGGAGCGTTTGACAGATACGCTGAAGCTGGGGATTAATCAAGAAAGAGTCTTGTGTTTGCCAGGCATTTCTCCCAGTCTGAAGCAGGCCACAATTACTGGGCAGTTCATGAGAGGGTCCCAAAGAACCGAACCTATCATTTCTTAACCTGGAGACACAAGGGCTGACAGCAGTCACTCTGCACGGGCACATTTCCAGAACCAAAAACCAGAAGGGGAGGTTGAGATCTCAGGTGCACCATTTGTGTTCCTTCCTCCTGGCATCCTAAACAGGAAGAGTGGCGGGGAGTAGAAGCAGAGGAGAGTAACTCAGGAGCTGATCACAGAAATGCTCACCACATGTAATCCGGCAGGGCAGAAGGATGAACCCAGCACACTCCTGCTACAGTGACAACTAGTGGGAATGGGGAAAAGCAAAGGTCCCATCTCCAGATGGGACCCAGCCACCCCCAGGGCAGAGGATTCAACAGCATCCATGGAAGGCACTCAGAGACAACACATCCCAAGGAGGCTTTGCATCTGTCCTTATTCCTCCACACCCAGACAGCAGAATCAAAAACAAAAATGGCCTCCACCATTGCAACCTATCAAAAGCTAGTCTTACAGTTCAAGCGCCAAGGTCATCATCCAAACACTTCACACTTTAAAAAGGAGGATTTACCCACACTCTTCTTGGGCAGATAGAATTGGTCCCATGCAAAGAGAAACAATAAGCAGGAAAGGTCGTCATGATACCTGTGCAAACAATATAAACAGAAAACAATACAAGAAAAGGAATGAAAGAAGCAAAAGACAAATAAATACAACCCGGGAAAAGAATGACTTTAGAAACCACAAAAATTGTAGACAAAATGGTTCAGTCCTCAAAGAAATGAAATAAGGAATCCAAGAGGACAACATAATGAACTAAGGAAAGAGATAAAACATAAAACTAACAGAAGTGAAAGCCACATCACAAGTGACAAGATAGAATCAACAGCACAGAAAACTGGGTCAGCGAAATGGAGGATAAAACTTGAGAAAAAAAAAAGAATCACAGAGTGTAAAGAAAGACAGAATGAAAGTCACCAAAGTAAAGATAAATGTGAAGGACAGATAGCAGAGAGCCAATACAGGACACGTTCTTGAAGAAGAGAACAGAATAAACCGATGTGAAATGTCAATACGTAATGCTCGCATGTACCAGATAAAGCCAACAGACAACAGTCAGTCCTGAGATATACTTGAATGAAGAATAAACTAAGAATCACAAGTATCCAGGGCAAACAAGCAGATCATCTACAAAACAGGGGGTGGGAACCCATCTGGATTCAGATCCCTCAGCACCACCAGATATAAACAAGAAAGTAACGATGATCAAGTAACTTCTCCAAAGAATGGAGAGAGAAAGGATATGATCCAAGAATCTGATGGCCACCCAAGTTACTGTTCCTAAGTAACAGCAACAGAAATACATTTGTAAATACGTGAGAAAATCTAACCAAAGCTGTAATCCAGTCCATCAAAAGATAAAAGCATCAACTTTCAAATGTGGAGTCTTTGTGTGAAAGAGCTGGCAGTGAGCACTGAATTCTTTCAAACACAGAATGAAGCCTAAATAACTCCAGCAATTACCTAAAGCTATACACTTTAAATTGCCTGTCTTTCTAGGTAAAAGCTACCAAATCCATTTGATTATCTCCTCTAACTATGCCAAAATGGAAACACACGAAAGAAAATCTTTCCTGAATGGAATTGCCTTGCACTACAGAAAATTTTTGGTTTAGAGCTTACCCTTGAGGATTAGTATACTCAAGAAATTCCTCAAAAGAGATAACACTAATTATCTGGTATACTGTTCAAAGTACTAGCCTAGGGATGAGAAGACCCAACTACTCACTTTGGGTCTTCCATCCACTTCTCATGCCACCTTGGCAAACCACTTAACTGCTTTGGGATTCATATGAAAAACAGAAATACACCTTGCGTGGTCCACCTCATGGCACTGTAAGGATCAAATTGGATGCTGTATGTGAAAGTTCTTGGAATCTGTAAATAAGTGAGGCTGTGAATCTACGTCAAAGCTTGGATGAAAAGAACCCCTGTACTAAGAAGCAAAATCAGATATTCGGAGACGAAGAAAGGATCAGATGGCTCCCATGGATCCATCCCTACCTGCTTCTTTTCATTTCTCTACATTTTAAAGTCATCACTTAGCACTATAAAATGGAAAGTCAGTACTTCCGTAGCTCCTGCCTTGAATGATTTTCAATTTGGAGAAAAGGACAGCTTAAGAACTTAGAAAGATGACGCCCCACCATCCAAGGTAAATGTGTCAGTTTTCATTCTTTGAGTCAACTAATATTTATTAAGTATCTACTATGTGTCAGGCACTATTTCAAATAGTAGACACGGTCCCCAAGTACTTAAAATAGAGTAAATGACAGGGCAATACAGAGGGATGGGGAAGAATTTAGCTAAAAAGGGGTCAATGTCTATTTATATTACGTAGAAATCTGACTATCTGCTTATAGGTAAACCCAGCAAACAGCTAAGGGATGTGCCTAAATTCAGAGAATTATGCACAGCCAACAAAAAGGATAAATGAAAGGGTAGAGGGGCCGGTCAACTGTGAGAATGCAAGATGTTCCTGAAACTATTTTGTGGTTGCTTTAGGAGCAAAGTTAAATTCTTAATGAAGAAAACAAAGACAGGAGAAGCAAGACTGTACTGTAGTTAGATGGATACGAGTAAGTCAAAAAGTATATTAGTAAAGGAAAGAATGTGATAGGATTTGTCTACACCATATTTTCCATATTTAACCCTTACATGGTGCTGATTGTGAGGGTGGAGTGATCAATGGGCATTCCTCCAGCAATAAAAACACTGCCAGAACAAGCCAGTAGGTGACACCATCTGAATCTGGTGCCTCCTTTCCCCTACAGTATATCCCACTTGAAAGTATAAAGGGATCTGATTGGAAATTGAGGCCTAGTAAGATACTCATATGGGGGGTACTTACAAAAGTTTGTGGGAAAATGGGATCCAAAGATAATATGAATCCTTGCATGAACTTTCTGGAGACCCCTCGTACTATGTAATGTTTATAAGGAAGCTAGGGTCTTTAAATGTAAAAGAACATTATTTTTACGTTTTTTACACCATAAGAAGATAATCATATGGAACAGCCCCATCTCCAAGACACTGACTCGGTCCTCAAACCAACAGGCCTCCATACAGCCGTCTCTCATCAGACTCTGATGAGATCCTTCTAAGGGTGGAAGAGACGAGATCTTTCTAAAGATGAAGGGAACTACCATGAGCTCAGGTAGTATAAAGAAATGAAAGACAATCAGATTCATTGGAACTAAGAGAAACAGAAATGCAATCAAGCCACATGAAGCTGGTCAGAGCACAACTCCACCCAGGGGAAAAATCCCCCACTGTGGTGGCAGTGGGGACAACTACATTGATACTATCACATATGCTGTGGGTTGACTGAATTGTGTCCCCCAAAGTCCATATATTAGAAGCTTAATTCCCACTGTAACTGCTGAGGGTGGGAAATGCTATTATGGTAATTAAAAGGTGGGGCCTTGAAGAGGTGATTAGATTGTAAGATCATGCTGTAATGAATGGATTAAAAATGGTGGTGAGGGGCGTGGTTTGGAGGGCTTCAAAAGGAGAGTGAATGAGGAGGTTAGTTTCTCTCTTCCTCTCTCTGCTCTGCCATTTCACAATGTGATACCCTGCATCACTGTCACCACCACCAAGACCCTCACCAGATGTGTTCCCTGGACTTTGGACTTCCTAGCCTTTGAAACCGTAAGCAATAAATGTTGTTTTCTTTATAAAATACCCAGTTCTATGTATTTTGTTACAAGCAACAGAAATGGACTAATACAGTATGATTAAAAGGGGAGGAATACTTCACAAGTTAAAACTTCTCAATCAGTGTTCTCAATACCTAAAAATTGAACTGAAAACATTTATATGGACATTAAAAGAGGGCAGAAATCAGAGTAGATATATATGAAAAATCATGGTAAAGAGAAACATACCCTATGGAGCTGTATAAGACACTGGTTTTAATCTGGGCTCTCTGATAGCCCGTATTTGTAAGTGTAAATGTAACATCTTTCCTCTTTCTTTACCCCAAGTCATCTGCTAATTCTCAATTCTAACTTGTAGCAAAAAGTAAAGGATTATGAAAATCAGATTGAGCTGACAATTCTAAAACTGGTTAAAATTAATGAAAAAGAAAATTATGAAGACTTAGAGCATTTTTCAAAATAAACTAGAAAGAACTTTTCCCTTCAATAGTCTATTTTACAACTACTAAAGTGCATCGCACAGGAACTTCCAAATCCTTAGAAGACTTCAAAGGAATATGATATGACCAAGGTACAGTATTAGATTGGTGAAATTTTTACAGAATCATAAGAACTCCACTTCCTAGTCTTTATAAACTTGATATTAACCAGAAGGCAGTTTTTCACTTAAGATCTTTGAAACCAAGCAGTTAAGTGAAAGATCCCAAGACAACTTTTGGAACGCTTTAATCAGCAGAATGGAAGTATACAAATAAATTTTAAAATAAAATCAATGTATCAGTGAGTAAGATCAAACACAAAAAACCCCACACCTCACAAGGAAAATAAGATCAGATGGAAGAAGGGAAAGGTCTACATCAGAGAGTGGAGGGGGGATGTATATGAGAGAGGAAGGGCCCTGGGACTGAATCATCAAGAGATGCTCAGCTGATGTCTTCCAATTCCAGATTCCCCAGGCCCTAGTTGGAGGTTTGGGGCAAATGTGGTATTTGGTCACAAAGAGCAACAGGTAAGACCTGTGATATCTGGAATTGGAAGGAGCTCAGAATCGTGGAGAGACTGTAGACACTAGACTCTATGATAACGAGATGGAGAGAGTACGAGGGCCCTAGGGCTCTAAGGAGGCTCTACGCTCTTTTGTGACAGGTGCCGACCACATCAAAACAAGATACTATAAAGGTTACTCAGTTTACTACTTTAGTGGAAGATCTGGAGTAACTAGAGCAAGGGTTCCATGGAAAGGTCCAGCTGGTACAGAGAGAATACATATTCAAGCACTAGGAATAACTATGGTGCCACGCTCAGAGTTGGTAGAAGAAAGAAGCTCTCTCTGGTTGACTTGCAGAAGACGATCTTGCTTCACAGAGAGGAGCGGAGCATTCAGTTCTCTATAAAGTTCTATTAGTCTTGACCTTGTCCCTACAAAGAAAATAATGGAAATATGCATAATGAGTTTAGGAGTACAATCTCTTCTATTTTAAGCAAGACTTACTCAGAGCATTTAGTTACAGTGATAATTCAAAACCCTTGCCTTAGCTTGGAATTATTTTCTATGGTTACTACGGAAAAAGAATTACCATTTAATTATTGTGTATACTTTAAAACAGTCCTTTGCTCTCAATAAAGAATCCAATTAGAAATGGGGAGTGATTATTAATGGTTATGGTGTTTCTCTGATGAAAATATTCTAAAATGAGACAGTGGTGATGGTTGCACAACTGTGAATATACTAAAACCCACTGAATTGTATACTTTAAAAGGGTAAGTTTCATATATAATTTTTAAAAATATATATAATGATATATATTTCCTATATATTTATCATTATATACAGTCATGCATCACTTAACAATGGGGATGCATTCTGAGAAATGAATCGTTAGGCCATTTCGTCGTTGTGTGAACATCACAGAGTGTACTTGCACAAACCTAGACGGCATAGCCTACTACACACCTAGGCTATATGGTATAGCCTATTGCTCCTAGGCTACAAACTTCTACAGCATGTTACTATACTGAATACTGCAGGCACTTGTAACACAAAGGTAAGTATTAGTGTATCTAAACATATCTAAACATAGAAAAGAAATTTTCAGTTCCATTACAATCTCAGTGACCACCGTTGTATATGTGGTCTATTGACCAAAATGTCGTTCTGCAGTACATGACTGTATATAATATATATTATGTACAATTAATATATATAATTATATAAAATGTAAAATTTATATATAATTATAAAGCTGTTACTTAAAAACCGTTTAGAGGATTTAACAATTTTAATTGTCAGAGTAAGCATTCTACAATTTTAAAAACTGCTTTCTGCTAAAATCTGTTTGTCTGATGATATATTAAAAATTGAATCATACATAATTATCATACAACGTGCTAAACTATTTAGTTTTAAAATTACCTTTAAAACAATATTCAATTAAAGCTAACTTTTTACACCCAAATGGACCTTGTTTATAAAGATGACTTCTACACCACCCAAATTATTCCACATATCAGAGCAATAGCTTGAATTAACTGGTTACACTGATGCCCAACATGCTACTTATCTTACATACAGACTGCAAATGGAATCGAGAGAAACTGATCTGATCCAGGTATTTCAAGCTGACTTAGCTTAATCTTGGCTGGGAATGGTTAGCGCGCGTGTGCGTGCGTGCATGCGTGCGTGCGTGTGTGTGCACACGTGCTTTGTACAGAAAAAGGAACCAGAAAAGTTATAATGAGCACTCTCAACTCTCAGATTAGGGTCTCTAATACCCATTTAAAAGAAACAGGACTCCTTGGGGGAAATGGCTGATTCCAGAACAGGGGCCCAGAAGGTTAAAATGAACCAAAGATATCATCTTGGGCCAGAAAGTAAGAAAGCTTTCAAAGATTAATGGGTTTTTTGTCAATGCAACACAGAGGATCCAGCTTGAAATAGCTCCCATTGGCCAAAGGTATGCCAATTTAAGATCAAAAAGGATAATGACCACTACGTGCAATAACGTGGATGAATGTCACAGAAAGTACACACTATGTTCCTTTTGTTTTCAGTTCAGGAATAGTATCTAAGGTGGTAGAGTCAGAAAAATGGTTGCGTGGTGGAGAGGGGGAGGGAGAACAGTTTGACTAGAGGGGACTTTTGGGGTGCTGGAAACAGAGATGTAAAAATGCATCAAGCTATAACCTTTAGATTTGTGTACTTTACTACTACATGTTATACTTCAATAAAAAATAATTACTGATTGAAATATATCAAAGCAACAAAAATCTACAATATTTATATTATAATCATAAAAAAGACAAAGCCAGAGACTCATTTGCCACCATTTAAGGTGGCTTTTAACCCAACTTCCGACCTTGAAAATTGGTAATTTAAATTTAAAGGGAAAGAGTTAAACACTTGGAGGAACTGTATTTCAAGGGAGCTAAATGGCCTTAGTTGATGAGAAGAGCTTTATAGGGGAATGTCAGATAATAATTGTCAAAGGAATGATTTTTTTAAACAAAACAAAACATCATTTTACAATAATAAAATTATTCAGGCCAAAATCATCAATTGGGGTAAAAAACCATTAAATAACTGGCTGATAAGTAAGTATACATTTGTATTGTGCCAAAATAACACCACACAGATTACTTTCTAGTGAAAAAGGGAAAAATAACCTATACCATGGAAGGATCTGATAGCTATCACCTAAACTATGGTCAATCTTAACATCATTAATGATGGATGAATCAGATATCATGGGTCTCATAGTATAATTCTGCGACAGTACTTATGGGGTATTCTAGCAAAAAATGCTCCATTGAGCCTTTAGATAATTCCACTTTATAGGAAAATTACAAGAAATGGGGAACAAGCTAAATGAAATTTCAAAGAAGAAATCAAACAAATCAAGGTGGTACATTCTACAGGACAATGACATGGTCTCTCAACAACAACAAAATGTTCTAGATCAAAAACAATTTGAGACTAACCAACTGTGTTACGTGGTCCTGGAATGGATTCCGGTTCGGACCAATCAGGAGAATTTTAATGAGATGAAAGTTTATTGATATGGAAAGGTGAAGATGGTTAAGTGAAACAAAAGTAGGTTGTAAAATAGTATGAATAGTATGATCTCATTTGGGGAAAAGTACATATATATACAAATAGCGAAATATCTGGGAGAATAAACACAAAGCTATAACAGTGACAGTCTCTGGGTTGGGGCAACACAGTGGTTTCTCTTTCCTTTTTTCACTTCTGTTTTCTAACTTTTTACAGGGCATGTATACTGCTTTTATATTCATAAAAGGTTATCTTAAATTAAACAAACAAGCAGAACCCTTACTATTGCTAGAACTGGAGCTTAAGGGTAGTTAGAAGGAAAAAAAATGGAAATCAAAGATTGGATTATTTTCCTTATTACCATAAAATATTGAAACTCGATACTCTGTGATAATTTTTTCCTTTATTTTTAAATTTTTTATGGTGATAAACTATACATAACATAAAACTTACCATCTTAACCACTGTTACATAAAGTACATTCATATCGTTGTGCAACCATCACCACCATCTATCACCAGAAATTTCTCATCTTCCCAAACTTGAAACTCTATCAGCATTAAATGATGGTTCCCTACTCCCTCTTCCCCCCAGTCCCTGGCAACCCCCCTTCTACTTTCTATGTCTATGAATTTGACTACTCTGGGTATCTCATATATGTGGAATCACACAGTATTTGTCTTTTTGAGTCTGGTTTGTTTCACTTAGCGTAATGACTTCAAGGTTCATCCACACTGTAGCATGTGTCAGAATGCCTTTCCTTTTTAAGGCTGAATAACAGTCTATAGTACGGATATACCATGTTCTGTTTGTCTTGACTGATGACTTCTTTAATTTTTCAGTTTTAACCCACAAAATTTCTCTAAACAGTCTTCTGCTAATTTCTAAGGATGATGAAAAATTGCAAACTTAATTGCTTTTTAAATAAAATTCATGGCAGGACAAACTCCTACTCACTGTTAATCCCTCTACAGTTCAAGGATTCCTAGAATAGCGGGAACTCTATTTGAACAGCTACTCTGGCTACCCAATTCTTGCTGTTCTCCTGAGGAGAAAAGTCTGTTCCAATCTTTTTTTCTCTAGGGATCACTCTACTTTTCCAGTGATAAAACCACAAAGAAAATTTGGCTGAAAGTATCAGTCAGTTGTCTGGCCAGTACATTGTGGGGACAAATCAGATACTTTATAATGGAAATCAAGGTGGTACATTACTGTTTAGCCTTGTATTTTGAAGCATCCCTGGGTTCACTGCTGGGATTGCTCCAATCATCAGCTTCAGGTGTGGTCTTATAATGGCGCCATGCGGACTTATTAAAAACTGGAAGTCTCTCAAATGACTCACTTGAAAGGGCCTATTGGAAAGATACAAATATACACCAAAGATCTTGTTGTTCACTGCACATGAAATACTCACCCAAATTTTACTATTTAGAATATCAGAAACCTTAACACTTAGTTCTGAAATTATATTAAAATTAAATATTAGTAGTTGCTTATTTAGACTGGCCAGAAAAAATTAAAGCCTTTTTAAAGGAATGAAAACATTCATTCATTCAAAACCAGTACTGAAGTGCATATGACCCAAACAAAAAGCATTTTAATTCAGTTAATACTGCTTTGAGATACTAAATCGTTTCCACTGTATATTCTTAGACCAAACACTATTTTTCACCAGGCAATTGCTCTCCTAAAGAAATCAGGAAGAAATAAAGTCTCATCCATACCAGATCTATAAACGTATACCATTAAGTAATATCAAATATCACATCATATAGATGCATTGGCATCTATGATAAACACCACAAATAACTGGTTAAATAATGGTATCACACAGAGTAACATACTATGCTACTGTTAAAAAGAATGAGCCAGGTCTGTATGAACTGATAGGGAAAGATCTCTAAGATCAGCTAAGTGCTAAAATTTCATTTATGTGGGAAAAAATTAGATTTTTCTCATATGTTTATAAATGCAGGATCAACTCTAGAAGGACCCATAAGAAATTGGGACCCATGGTTACCTATGCGGTGGCTTAGGGCCAGCGGTGGGAGACTAAATTTTCCCCTTTGTAGCTTTTAAATTTTTATTATGTGCCTAGATTACTTATTCAAAGGATGGTCTAATGAGGAATTGGTCAACGGACACAAAGAATGATTGCATATTGTAATGATGAATAAGCTAACTACACTGATCTAACCACCACACATTCTACACAATTACTGAAAATCAATGTTGTACCCTGCATGTACGTACAATAATAAAAAAATAAAAAAATAAATATTCTAGAGTTTAGAAATAAAAATCTAACACCACCAATCAGTGAGAAAAACTGTTACATAGAACTCTCTTGTTAAATAAACCTTTTATATAACTATATGATGATTACTGAATTCTAGTAACTTTGGGAAAGCCAGCAAGTTTTAAAAAGCAAGAAACTAAAAGACTTCAGTTTATGAAAATCTGTCTCCTTTTAGATTAGACCTTTCAATGGACATGTGATTTTTCAAAGTCACAATTTAAATTACGGTTTTAAAAATTAATATTTTAATTTTTATATCTCCATGCTCCATATTTTGCTATATCAAAGCATAAAATCAAGGATGAGGCATAACATGATTTTCATGTGAAAATGAAGTTTGTGCTATTCTTGATTAGTGATTAGAATTTATAGCTTTAAAAAGTAAAGATGCCTTCATACTAAAGAAATAAAATGCAGTACCTTCAAATAAATAACAGCATCAGTACCCACTCCTTCCATGGAATACAGTTTTAGATCTCCTTGAAAATATCTAGCATACAGACGAGAAATTGGCAAACCATAACCAAATCCAGCCTATCAAGAAACAAAAAAATAATACAGTGAGACAGGCATAAATGCTACCACCTTTCATGTGAGGACTATTCAATGAAGATTAAAAAATTCTTGATTCAGATTTAAATCAAATAAATTATTGATTCAACCTTTACACCAATGTATAAGCTCATCTATGGCAGACAATCTTTTTTCACCCTGCAAAAACACTTCTCATATGTTTGGATAATAATAGAAATATTCCCATTTTTGACTAATGCTGTTTTAGCATTTCGAAGCAAATTTTTAGCACTTTTTTTTTTTTTTAGCAAATCTCAAATCAAGTGTAATTTGATCTGACTACAAACCGAAACCACATCATTTCAAAGTTCCATTATCAGATTTCCCTCCTCTTTGAAGTGAAAATTAGTACCACAAGAGTTCAAATCTACCAATAACAAGGCTAAAACACTGAAAGGAAAATTTTCTGAGAGGCTACTTCCTAAGGTTCTGAGAATGCTACAATTTTTGATATATTGTAGTTCATATATTTTTAGAGACAAGAAAAAATTCCAGTACCCTCCTATATCCATGTCATGGAACCCTGAACATGTAATAAAAAGCTTACCTCAGAGCTGCTGATTAAATGATATAGTAAGTGTAGAGTCTTGGCACAGTGCCTAACGCAGAGTAAAATGAAATAAATGGAAGCTGGTATTATGGCTACTAAGAGCAGCAATTTTACCAAGTTACATGGATTTCTGCTATTTTCTAACATCTCTCCTGGATAATGTCCTCAGAATAGAGCCTAACCGAAAGGGCAGGGGTGACAGAAAGTACCCTGTGACTTAAGGGTTTTAGGACTGGCTGAATATGGCCAGTAGTGAAGATGAGATATCCATAGTGATTGAGGTAACCACAGCAAAGAAACCAGTGTACTCCAGGAACAGGCCAGAGGACATCTGCCTCCTGCACTCAAGCAAAGCCCAGAGCCTGCCCTCAGGTCTAACTAGGAACAGCCGAGAACATGGAGGCCAACAGTAGTGAGTGTGCAGAGGCAGGGAAGTCGAGTCCCATGCAAGGCAGAGGAAGGGCCTCTACCCCAGATTTGGTGAGGTTCAGGAAAGGATTCCCAGAGCATCAAAGGATCAATAGGAGTTAGCTGGGTGGACACTCCCAAAAAAGAAATGCATATGTCACGGCACAGCAGTGTAAAACTGTAAAGGAAATGATGTTTTGTAGTAGTACATATCCATGCGTCCACTTTAAAACTGAGGACAGTTTTACTAACTGGGAGAGACACTAGTGGAAGCCTTTCTTCAAAAGAAGAGGCCACACAAACACTACAAGGACCACAGACATAGCCAGCACCAGCTCTGCCATTAATTAGCTCAGTGACCTTGGGCAAGGTACTAACCTCATTTCCTCATCTACATAATGGGAGGATGGATACATAATTTTTTAAGATCTCTTACTTCAATCCCCCAGTTTCATTACAAAAAAACCCAAAACTATGACATAACAACTATCCTCAAGATGCTATTTTAAGACCTGGAATGGCCAATCCATATTCCTTTTAAATGACTAGGGAAAGCACTGGATTTGTTTGCAGTGCCTTTTTTTCCTTTTGATGTTTGTTTTTAAGTAGGTACCAGAGGCTGGTCAAGGCAAGCCTTTCAAAATTGATCTTTCATGAATTTTCTTGAATCCCATATAAATGACTTCCTATTTTCAACATGCTGAGTTAACAAACTGTCTTGAATAAACGATGCAAAGTGTTTGATTTTATTCATACAAATAAAATATAATCTTATGTGCTTATCAGTCAGGTAGAACTTTAAAATGAAACTTAATTTATACCCTGAACCATTTTGCAGACTGATAGATAAGTTGCTATGTTTAATGACAAAGGGTTCAATTGTTGTTTGTCAATTAGAAACACTCAGCAGGGGCAGAAAGTGTGGCCCTACCAGGATCTAAATGCTACCATAGCAACCAGAGGCAATTCTCACTGCCTTAACAGGGCTGAAGGTTATTTCTAGAGTGAGATAGAAAGGGCTCTCAAAATGCATACACCACCTATATGTTTCATGCTTATGTTATTTAATAGGAAAATTTTATGCTTTCATAATTTAACATTTTAATTATATAAACAAATCTGATGGTGGAGATTCAAAGGTTCTGGGTTATTTGGGCCTCTATGGTGTGTGCCACTGAAGTGCCAGAACCAAGCAGCAGCTGCACACCCTGCGCTGGACCTCTGCTCACCCACTGGAAGCTTCCACCCCCTCCAAGGCTAGCGCTAGGTGGTAAACGATGCTCCAGCAGCAGTCTTACCACAGTGCAATGCTTTTTCTCTGTATTTGGGAGTGAGGCACTCAGCTCAGAGTGTTTCTTAGACACAAATTAGAGAAGAATCGAAGTCCAAAGGATTCACAAACAAAGTAGCTGAGGCAAAAAAATTCCCCCTCCTCCAAACCATACAGGAAACATTCTAACTCAGTGCGGCTAGTGCAACAATCCGGGGAGACAGGTGGCTCTCCCCAAGTCCCTCTCCACGTTCGTGATCTGTTCTTCTGCGGCAGTTTAAGACAATTACCAGAGGGGCAGCTCTCGTAGGCTCCAGGCTAGGTCTAGGTGCAGTTGAATACATGTAGTTAAAAAGACGATCTATTTTTCGAAGTGGGACACCACCACCTAGATCACTTATCTGCAGTGTAGAAAATGTTAAAAATAAAAGAAAGAGAAGTCAATCTATGCTTAGTAGGAAGCAACAAGTTCATTAAATGAAATGCATACCAGATCACTCTAAAACATGTAGAGGCTGTGAACCCCCAACGACATAGGGTTCCTTTGTGACAAGTGTAAAACAAAGGAGGTGGAGTAGTGCGGTGGAATCCCACAGGCTGGGTTTTGAGGTCTTGTTCGGCTTCCTGAATAATGGGTTCTAGTGAAGTTTAAATGAGGCACCTTAAGCCAAGGATCTAGCACAATACTCACAGATAAGACACCCAGTAAATGGCAGTTTTTTTCCCTTTCCTCTGATTTCTCAATATCTAGATACCATTAAATCAACTGATAATTAAAGCATACACGCGAACAAAGCAGTTACCTTAATGGATAAGTCTTCTTTCCCCAAAGTCACAAGGGTTTTCACAGCTGGGTAACCTCCTTTTTTATCTTCATATAGTTCGACTGTTGCTCTCATTGAGTTCTAAAATAAAGACCTTTTTAAAACCATACTGCTGGGGCCGGCCTGTGGCTCGCTCGGGAGAGTGCGGTGCTGCTAACACCAAGGCCACAGGTTCGGATCCCATATAGGGATGGCCGGTTCGCTCACTGGCTGAGCGTGGTGCTGACAACACCAAGCCAAGGGTTAAGATCCCCTTACTGGTCATCTTTTAAAAGAAAAAAAAAATAAAAAAAAAAATAAAAAAATAAAACATACTGCTGCCTCACAAACCATCATTTTAAAAAACAAGCACAAAATTACTTATACCCAACAATTCTTTTGTGGGGCAAATATTAGTTGGACTTATATGGCATTTTTCCCCTTTATAAAGCTTAGCTAAATGTGTTCAGATCAAGGGAAAAAATTCTTGACACTTTATTTTGTTTTTCAACTGATTTTAGCTCCTTCCAATGCGCTAAATATTTATTTTTCTTTCTTTCCTCCCCCTCCCCCCCTTTTTTTCTGCTTTAGGGTATTTAAATTATTCAACTCAACCCAGAGGAATGTTTTTATCACAGGTAATGAGGCTGCAGAGGCTGATTTGTGCACTCTACATCCTATTTATCAGTCTGCATTTATAGAGCACCTTTCCTCTAAAGAAGGCAGAAAAACTGAAAGGATTCATGCTTCCCACAAAAATTAATCATTTTGCTGAAAAAAAATAGAAGAAATATCAGTTAAAAAGAAATTCTAAAAAAGCCACAGCTGTTGAAGAGAAAGTTCACAACTGAATGCCCATCTCAACCTTAAAGTGTTACCTCAGTTACATTCTAATTTTTAGAAGCAAATCAGCACGTGATTTTTCAGGTGCTCAATTTGGTGTTTTACACACTGGAAGAGATGAAATTTTAGCTCAAATGCTCTGTGCTGGTAATGCTGCTGCTGTAAATGCCATTAGCTACTAGTTAACAAAACCAACAGCTTAAGCCATAGAGAGTCTAAATAGATTTTTTTTTTTTTTTTTTTTTTTGTCCTTTTTGGTCCAGCTGTCCACATCTTTCCCTTCTGCCTCTGTTAGATCTTCTTGGGATTGGAACAACTACTAATACACCAACACGGTTAATGTTCAGAAACATAAACATGTGTAAACATGCTTTTAGTTTGATCTGGCTACCACCAATAAAGCCTTTGCCAGGTTTGGAAACTAAAAAGCATCCCTAATCTTATAACTGAAGAAAAAAGCAGTGTGGATTTTACATAAAATCACTAAAGTACAATTAGTTTCAAAATCAATACATACTAATATTCATGAAAACTATATTGTACACAGCAATTTTTCATCTCACAGTCTACAAATTATAAAACCTACAGGATATAAGAAATAGAATTTTTAAAATGGTTATGCAAAACCTTTTTCTTATGCTAATCTAATGAATCCATTATGCTCTGAATCAAAGTAATTTAAAATGAAGACTTCTTTCCATGTTTTTAAATTCCACTTACCTTGAACAACTCAAATAGCATGTGAAACAGATGTGAGGGCACATAAACTACCTGAATCGGTTTGTCTGGTGCTTTGGCTGAAAACAGAGACAAAACCGTCAATGAATAAGGACCAAAACTAGAAGAAAGTCAAGAATGATGTTTGCATTCTATTTTCCAAGTGCATACAAAAAAACTCTATAAAAGGCTGATTTAGGCTTCCACCTCTAAAGTCAGAGCTGAGCAAACATATGCTTTGGAACCAAACAAACCTAGTGTGAAACCCAGTTCCTTCACTTTCTGGCTATGTGACTTAGGACAAATCACTCAATCTCTCTGAAACTTAGTTCAGCAAAATTGGAATATTACCTCCTATGTCATACTGTTCTGAGCACTGCACAAGGCCATACAAATATCACTCAGTGTTTTTCAAATCGGGGGACACCCACCCTTTACCACTGACCCTAGTGATCAGTTGGGGGAATGTAAGTCCGCAGGAGAAAGGGCTGGTGAATTGGACTAAACAGCAGAGTAAAACTCTGTGAACTTGTTACAAACAAGGCACATTATAGAGTAGAATGTAAGGTTCATATAACTTTTTCTACTAGCAGCTAGCAGTTAAACCCCTGAAGACCTACAGTCTTTTCTCCCTGCATGAGGGATCTTCTGAGGAAAATCTGAGAAACACCAAGTCCCGTGGCAAGCAGTAAGAACAGCGTTGGGTAGAGAGTAGATGCTCAAAACTTCAGTCCTTCCTCCTCCTCATGACCCCAAATCACTTGAGACTGAAACTACATGAACTTTCTCAAGTAGATCACACACATACTCACCCATGTTATCATTTCAACCCACTACCTCTAATAAAGTAATTAACAATAATACAGAGTTAACATTGATTTGACTCTTAGCAGTTTATGAAAAGCTTTCACATAAATTATCAGATTGAATCCTCATGACAATACTTCGTGGCTCATAGGGTAGGTGGCATTATTTACAGGTAAGGAAAGGGGCTTTGGAGAGGCCATGTGACTTGCCCGCAGTAATGGAAGAGGTGCTGAAACTGGATGCCTGAACCAAGAGATTTTGATTCAAAATCCTGACCCCTTTGAAGATCACTTTTTTTTTTTTTTTTTTTTTTTGCAACTGGCCAGTACAGGGATGGAACCCCGGACCTTGGTGTTAGCAGCACCACACTCTAACCACTGAGCTAACCGGCCACCCCTTGATCAGTTATTTTAAAAATTATTTGGTAATATATACAAATGGATTAAGTTTTTTAAAAAAGAAGAGAAGTAAAAGTCCCTCCACCCTTTCCCATCTCACCCCTCAGTGTGCACCCAGAGGCGTTTATTACTTCTGTACTCTTTTGGTTGATTTTATTTACATTCTGTCCTGTGACCCTAATTAACTATTCTGTGAGTTGCCTATAGGTTCTTTTAAGAAAGTTGAAAATCAATAGTGTTGGTAACATTGTAACTAAGTAAATATTGATCACTGCAGAGTAGCCACAACAGTGTACCCGGACACTGCCTTCCCTACTAGCCCAATGACATAATTCATGTGTCACTTAGAGGAAAATGTTCTCAGCTTTAAGGTGAAATGGATTCTCTTTATACTCCTCCACCTGATCAACATCCTGCTACCCTTTTTAGGTTGCTTCTTATTCAGTCCGTGTCTTTCTTACACAGTTTTGAATTTTTCCTGGAGTTTCTAACTACCTCTCCTTTTGAGAAACCGGACAAGAAATGTGCTTTCCTTACCATATCACTAAGATCTTCCAGCTTCTTAGTCTATTGCATGGTATCCATTCCATTCTTCAAGATTTTTCAAATTATAATTGATTGATTTCCAAACATGCCACATAGCCATCATCCTAAAATTGTTTTTGATTGATTTTCCTATTTCTTATATCCGTATTATACACACCATTGAGTCAGTCAGGTAACTACCTCAGAAAGGTGTACATGGGAGATATATTTCTCAATCCTTACACCTCTGATTCACTTGATTGAAGGTTTGGCTACCTTCCCTCCCTTCCTTCCCTCCTTCCCCCTTCCCTTCCCTTTTCCTTCCTTCCTTCCTTCCTTCTTAGCACCCAGTTATAAGTGAGACATTTGGTATTTCTCTTTCCTTGTCTGGCTTATTTCACTTAACATAATTTTCTCCAGACTCATCCATGTTGCTACAAATGGCAGAATTTCATTCTTTTTTATGGCTGACTAGTATTCCATTATGTATAAATACCACATTTTCCTCATCCAGTCATCTGTCGAAGGACACTTAGGTTGGCTCCATATTTTGGCTACTGTAAGAGCTGCAGCCAACTGATCTTTGACAAAGGCAACAAGAACATACATTGGGGAAAAGACTGAGTCTTCAATAAATGGTGCTGGGAAAAATTGGACGTCCATATGCAGAAGAATGAAACTGGAACTGTACCTGTCACCATATACTAAAATCAACTCAAAATGGATTAAAGACCTGAATATAAGACCCAAAACCATAAAACTACTAAAGGAAAACATAGGGGAAACACTCCTGGAAGTAGGACTGGGCAAAGACTTTATGATAAGACCCCAAAAGCGCAAGCAACAAAAGAAAAAATAAACAAATGGGATTATATCAAACCAAAAAGCCTCTGCACAGCAAAGGAAACAATCAACAAAGAGGAATGACAACCTACAGAATGGGAGGAACTATTTGCAAACTATATATCTGATAAGGGTTTAATATCCAGAATATACAAAGAATTCAAACAACTATACAGTAAAAAACCCAAATAATCCAATTAAAAAATAGGCAAAGGAGATGAACATTTTTCAAAGGAAGTCATACAAATGGCCAACAGGTACATGAAAAAATGCTCAGCATCACTAGTCATCAGAGAAGTGCAAATCAAAACCACACTGAGATATCATCTCACCCCAATTAGACTGGCCATTATTAAAAAGACTGTGAAGAACAAATGCTGGCAAGGATGTGGAGAAAGAGGAACTCTTCTACAGTGCTCGTGGGAATGTAAATTAGCACAGCCATTATGGAAAACAGTATGGAGATTTCTCAAACAACTACAGATAGATCTACCATATGATTACTCAATCCCACTACTGGGGGATTTCCAAAGGAATGGAAATCATCATGTAGAAGGGAATCTGCTTAGTCCATCTTACCAAAAGGCACGATTAGTTATATAAACAGTCTTCTGAATTCAATCTTCTCACTCCAAATCTCAAGGAAATAAAAATACCTCTTATAGTGTTGCTTTTTCCCCCCTCCTCAGTTCAGACAAAATTCTCTAGGAGTCATCTAAAGGCTTGCTCAGTTACTTGTACTTTTCTTTGGGAACATTATAGCATAGATTTCTTTCCCTCCTTTCAAAAACATGTCAAATGTTTCTGTCCATAACTGTTCCGTAATCCTGGGTCTAGTGGCTGTTAAGTAGTGGACACTTACTAGATGTTTGTTGTCTTTCTAAAATAACACGCAGATGGAATATAAATTTTCCATCTAAGGATACGTTTTAAAAAGTCAATGGGAAAAAATGGTCCAAGTTTTTCATGCTCAAGACTCAAGTAATAAAGTCTCTATTTTGCATAGTCATTGCTCCAAATACTATTAGTTGAAACAGCATTTAATAAATACCAATAGAACTCTACATAGACATAAGGCATTTTATTTTCAGATAGTTCTACAAGAATGAGGGAAAAAAATGGAGGCTAAGCAGATAAAAATGCATTTTAAAAAAAGGTAGCTGGGCACTTAAAGGTGTTTAATCAATTCCCAAAGTCAATGGAAAAGGCTATTAGAAACAGCACATACGATGAGTCAAAGTTACAATGGGATCAAGTCTTGACTCTGGCCTTTGATAGCTATATTAATAGGTATTTAACCCAATGGGCCTCAGTGTCTCACTGGGTTAAAAGAAGAATTAATTGAGATGATGGTGATAAATGGGTTTACAGAGCCTACCAGATAGTAAGCAGTCAATAAATGTTGGCTATTATCATCACTGAAAATTAATTTCTACAGTGTTCATAGAGCTACCAGTAATGGATTTTTGGTTGTTGCATGGAACCACTTGACTAAAAGTATCCATAAAAATATCCAATATGAGTAAACTAGAGGTCAAAGATCCCAGGATAGACACATACCTTTTCTATGAATCCTCTTATAACAAAATACACATCATATGAATTGAAGTTTTTATGTTTCCCACCAAACCTATAGCTACGAATCATCCCCTTGCCAGGAGAGACTAATGTAGAAACGGTGAAGAAATGCATGTGGTTACCCTGTCTTATCTTTCCCGAATCAACCCAGACTTCCCGTAGGCTTCCCTTACTAAACAGCCAGTATGTGCCTGGTGCAATATCAGAGGCACTAGAGATATTCTCCTCGCACTGCCCTGCAAGACATGTTCACAGACAAGGAAGCTCAGTGCTACAGAGGCGAAGGGACGTGACTAAGGCCCACGACTTGGAAGTGTCAGAATCAGGACTCTCAGCACCTGGCTAGCTACAGAGCTCACCTCTTTCCCCTAAGCCACGCTGCCCTATCACACAGATGAGAAAGAGGTAAGGTAAAAATGTGTATTTGTTTATTGTCTTGGCAATGGAATGAGAATGGCAAAGGAATAAGGAACAAGGATGATGAAACTGCTTCTTGAAGTTGGAGAAACCGGTCATGGATTGCCACAGATGGCCTGTCAGAAATATTTGAAACCTGATCTAAGAGAGTAAAAAGTTCTGTTCTTTTTACTGTGCCTATTACATGTGCTACAGAAAAAACAATGAAGGAAATTTACTATAGCTTGCCCCCAGTATTCAGAGTTCTAGTGATGACTGGTGAATACTGATGGTGTTCCTACTGTATGTTCTCGATAATCCTAGTTACTACTCTCTTAGGGGTCCACACTGGGAAAGGACAAAAAAACCCAAAAAACCCCAAAATTCAGAAACAAAAGGTAATATGTCCAACTAACAGAACTTAAATTCTCAGGTCGCAACACACTGTTCTTTTGGGTTAGTGGAGCCTCACTCACTCTGAAGGCCAGAGCAGCAAGTGGTAACACCCTGACTATTGTTAACGGCATCCATTATGTAATGAAAGCATCCTGGAAGGGGATGCTATGCTGCTTTACATGATCTCCAAAAGTGAATCTGTATGAATCTGGATCTGACCCCTCCCTAGAAGATGGAGTCAGCTGTCGTACTGTGGGAAGCACACATGCATTCTCATTATAAAGCAAAAGGATCTACTTAAGGTGTTCAGGAGCAACCTCCAACCTGCATCTTTAACATGGAACTTATTAAGGCAAGAGCGCATTCCTTAATCATGCTTGCAAAGAGCTTTGGCATTCAAGAAATCATAAGCATAAATCTTCACTGCATTACCCAAAGCAACAGAAAACTAGAAGCTACCTGGAACCACCAGCAATCATTTATCTTAGTGATAGGAATAGGGGCTTCAAAATGTGATATACAAGGGGCTTATGTCATTCATGAGATAGTGCCAAAAATAGCTGTAGGGCTCCTCTCAGGGTGGGTGGCCAGAGGCCTAGTGTGACAGCCTCGCTGGAAAAGAATGTGGTAGCACCTGGGAATCAGCAAGCACAGGCCCGCTGCCCGGGCAAGGCTGCCACTCACGTGGAAGAGCAGTTTGTCACTACCCACGAGTTTAAGTTCGATTGTTTAATAGATATAAATCTGGACAAGTAGGTCAGGTCCTGCCTAGCCAGTAGGAAGGAAGAGAAAAGATTAAGATGCTTCTAATCAGGGAGACTCAAGCCAGGTCCGCTTGGTTGTGGTTGTGTATTTACTCAAAACAGAGTCCAGTTTTCAGAGAAACCAGGAGACTTTGAAAGCAGCCTTGACTTCATACCTTCTAGTAAAATGTAGAGGAAACTGTCCTTCAACAGCAGTCTGAAGTCTTCACATTTTGATCTCATTATAAGAGATAATATGTTTTGGGTATATTTTTTAGAGGGAATTTGGTTTATCTCTAATTGTAAATGCCCACACCCTAAGAGTATCATTCTACGTCTAGGAATCTAAGCTACAAAAATACTTCCACGCATTCACAAATTTTCCCATCCTCCAAATACAACCCCCCTCACACACACACACCCATATCCACACTCCTTCATTGATCATTATATGGAATATAGGAAAAATGGAAATCCTAACTGTACACTCATAGGGAAATAGTCAAACACATTATGGTAATCTACGGAATGGATAATGTCTAAATGACATTAATGTATGCAGATATCTTCAAGGTGAAGTGAAAAACAAGTTATAGAGCAAGTATAGTTTTGATCCCATTTATGTAAAAAACAAAGCTCTGTATGAGACTGAGAGTAGTGGGGTCTTTCTCTTTTTACATTTTTGTATGAGAAGTCTTCAAAGAGTTCACAGATTCTTATAATCTTTTAATTCCATTTTTTCCATGGACTTTTTGTATTTTTACCATGAGTATGTCTCTTTCATAATTTATAAATAAAAAATAAAAGTGACATGTAATAATTATAGAATCATATGACTAACACGAAAATCAGCTGTAATCCCACTACCCACGGAGCTATTGCTTGCATTTTGGTAGTATAAATCCCTCAAAATATTTTCCAATGGAGTTGCACTATTACAAACTTCTAAAGCCTGGGTTTTTTTTGTTTTTTTTTTTTTAAACCCTCAATTTTCCCCATACATTATTCTTTTAAAGCATTATTTTGAATGTCTGCATAGTATTCTATCTTATGGGTATAGCACAATTTATTTAAATAATCCTCCACTGTGGAAAACTTGGGTTGTTTTCTAACTTTTCTCTATAAGAAAACTACTGTGATCATCACTCTTGTACATAAATCTGTGCATCTCTCCCTTTTCTTATAATAAATTTTCTGAAGTTTAACTTACTGGACCAAAAAATATGACCATTATTAATTTAATTTACTGGGCCAAACAGAAAGAACATTGTTAGCATTTTTGAAAAAGGCTATATCAATTTTAAACTTATAAAAGAAATGTATGTATTGGTGAGAGAGTATTTTTCTGAGTACAAATTCAAAACATTAAAATGTTTTAATCATTGCCATATTCCAAAGACAAAAATGGCATTTCTCTGTGTCTGTTTGCACTTCTTTGATTAGTAAAGTTAAATACTTTTCCATATTTTTATTGACTGCTTGTATTTGTTATCTTGAGAATGCCTATTTATACCATTGTGCATTTTCTATCTTGATTATTTCTGTTCCAAGAACTTTTGGGGTCTAAAACATTACACATTCCTGTACAAAAACTCCTTACAATAATATACCAGATTGACCAAAGGTATAGAAAAAGTTTTTAAAAAGATATAAAAGGTGAAAACACAGCAAAATTTTAGGATCTCACTGAAATAATGGCTGAAGTATAATCAGTTTTTTAGTCAGCTTGTCTGTGTTAAAGGTTAAAATTATTTTTCTTTTACCATTAAATTCTTCAATTTCCAGCTCTGGAGCTACCAGGTAATACTGTTCACACAGCATCTTGGCTGTTTCATATGCATCTGCGAAGAAAGAAAAAAGTTTAGCTGCTGCACTAATAACATAAGGACAGGCATGTATATATATATACAATAAACAAAGACAAACTGTCCAAACTGATATATTTAGAACTAATCAACTGCACCTTTTTTTTTTTTTTTAAAAAAAAAGCCTTTTTGGCTTTAATAGAATTATTATGACTGAAAAAAATTTCTCTTTCCTTAAAATTTTAATGACCATAACAATGTCAAAATACTAAACTAATGACAATATAGCTAGCTCTGCACCAAGCATATATTTGTTTAACTTTTAAATATTCCTAAAAGGTATTTTTCATGAAAATCTAAGAACTCAACGCTACGCTTCTGAACACCATGCAATCTGACTAAATTATAGCAAAAGGCCAACAGCCTTATGATTTGCCAGTTATTTGTAAATGAAACATCAATGACTAATTGCTGAATGAATGAGTTTCCACGCGTTACACAATTTAAGTTATTGGAGACACCACCATTGCTTTAACATGTCCTTTAAGTTAGTTAAAGGTGAAAGCTTGGGGCTGATATTTATCAAAGTTAGAGGAGCAACAGTTCATTTTTGAGAAGGAAAAAAACCATATAGTTACCCTATGAAGATCAGAGCCATTACAGAAATAGCTGCAAGAGGGAATTTAGGAGATTGAAAAGATGGAGAACAAATTCAGAAAGCAAAAGTATATTATACTATATGGCACATGTGCCTTTTCTCTTGAACTGTAAACAATCTGAGGTCAGGGTTTGTGTCTTCTTATACTTGTTTTGCAACTTGCATAGAACTTCATTTAGTGCCTGTGCAGATGGTCAAAAATATTCCTTGGTTTGATAAATTTTAAACCTTTTGATAATCTACTTTAAAAAAAACCCAACTTCATTGAGATATAATTCACATACCATACAATTCACCCATTTAAAGTATACATACAATTCAGTGTTTTTTAGTACAGTCATGTGCCACATAACGATGTTTCAGTCAATGACTAACCACACATACGACAGTGACTATACCACATAGCCTAGGTGTGTAGCAGGCTATACCATCTTGCTTTGTGACATTCTATAATGCTCATGATAAAATTACCTAACGATGCAATCGCCTAATGATGCATTTCTCTGAATGTATCCCAGTCGTTAAGTGGCACATGACTGTATATTTGCAGAGTTCTGTGTTCATCACCATCAATTAAGTTCACAACATTTTCATCACTGCAAAAAGAAGCCCTGTACTCATGAGGCAGTCATTCCCTTCTGCTCAGCCCAGCAACCACAGATCTACTTTGTTTCTACAGATTTGCTATTCTGGACACTTCATATAAGTGGAGTCATATAATATGTGGTCTTTTGTGTCTGGCTTCTTTCACTTAGCATAATGTTCTCAAGGGCCATTTAGGTTGTAACATGTACTTCATTCCTTTTTATTGCTGAGTAATATTCCATTGTATAAAGATACCACATTTTCTTTATCCATTCATGAGTTGATAAACATTTGTGTTGTTTCCACTTTGGGGCCATTATGAGTAACGCTGCTATGAACATTGATGTTCAAGTTTTTGCATGAACACATGTGTTCACTTTTCTTGAGTATATACCTAGGAGTGGAAAACTGCTGGATCATATAGTAACTCTACATTTAAACATTTGAGGAACTGCCAATCTGTTTGCCAAAGCAAGATTTTTTTTTAAGTTTCATGTTTACAATTTCTTTTTTTTTTTTTTTTTTGTCTTTTTCGTGACCGGCACTCAGCCAGTTAGCGCACCGGCCATTCCTATATAGGATCCGAACCCGTGGCGGGAGTGTAGCCGCGCTCCCAGCGCCGCACTCTCCCGAGTGCACCACAGGTTCGGCCCATGTTTACAATTTCTAAAGATCAGATATTCAAATTATATTAAAATGCTTCATGGGTGCATTTGCAGTGTTCTCAACTGGGCATCAGCTCTTTGGAGACAGGCTCATACTTCTTTTATATTCCCCAAATGGTGCATAGATAGAGTAGATACTTGTTTAAGTTCAAAAGGTGAGAGAAAAAGGGAAGGAAGGAAAGGAAAGAAGGAGGAAAAATAAGCCCTACAGAACTTAAATATGTTCAAACTTGACATTATTAACCTAAAATAACACAAAGATAGGATTAGGGTATGCTCAGACTACAAGTTTTGGTTCATTTACTTCATATTGCTACCAGATTAAAATTTTATATATTATTTGACCTCAGAGTAAAAATTCTCATTTTATCAAACTTTTAGAATTAAGCCACTATAGAGAACCAAAGGTAAAGACATTAGTATAATGCTGACAAGATGAAATAATGAGGGACAGCAAAAGGAAATGGCAGTAAGAGGAGAAAAAAAATTTTAAAAGAATTGATCGGTGTGAAAATAGACATTAGAGTAGAATTGAATTTCAACCCTTAAAAAAGGAAGTTAAAAGTTAGAATAATATTAAAACTGCAAGTTTTTTCCTAGGGTATAATAATCCTCATTAAATATCTCTAAAGTACTTTTGTAAAAAGAAGGGAAATCAAGACTCACTCCTTTTGCTTTGGCTGCACCACCAAACAATGCTACATCTCCACCTAGTGACGTGACAGCACAAAGCCGAAATTCCAAGGCCACAATCTAAAAACTATGCTTCATTATCTATATACAAAGCCAATACATCTCCACAAAAGAACTCCTCAAGGTATAAATATATATGATGTCTAAATATTGCTCTTGCATTCACTATAAAACAGGAAAGGGACCTAAACCCACTAACTAATTCCTCATGGTATCAGCTCCCCCGGTAGCATGATTATTATAGCATTGTTAAGAAAAAGTGCTATACAAATGTAATGTGTGGAAGATGGTGGACTACAGATAGAAGCAGCCAACTTGAACCTCAAAGACCCAGTATGGCTCCTAAAACCATATGTGAATAAGAATTTTTAAACACCGCCACAAATTATAGTATCAATGCTATAATTAAGAATTACATGATGATCCTTTAAAAACTCAGAACATCACAATGTGGACCCATATACATCAACCAGCCAAAATCATTTTGGGGGCATTAATGGTAAAATCTACATTGATGTGCATCTTTATAAATTCCCATAGCACATCATAATGCCTTAGACACAATATACACTTAGTTAAAAGCATTTGTTAAAAGTAACCATCTTCTGGCCTATGATAAAGTTCTCAACATGCCATCAATTGCGTGACGGAAGGTGTTCTTTTTGGTTAGACAGGGAACTAGAGGCTTAGAGTGGTTCCCAAACCTGGCTGTGTGTAGAATTCATTACCAAGTTTTTTTTTAAAAAAGTACAGATTATGAAATGAACACCTGGAGATTCTGAGGCAGCAGCTCTGTGTCGAGGCCTGGGAATCCACATTTTCAAAACTTACAACCTAATTCTGAAGAGAAGCTATATTTGGGGACCACTTGCCTGGAAAGTCAAAGCTGGGTCACACTAATTCTGTCTCTCCCAGTGGGGTACGGGGTGTATGATAGTACATATAAGGGTACTTCAAAGAGTTCGTGGAAAAGTAGAATTGAAAAATATGAATCTTTCCATGAACTTTTTTCCCAGAAACTTTCTGAAGTACCCTCGTATACACTTCTGTTTAAGTAAAATAATTTAACATAAAAATGAAAAAGCTTAAAAAAGTCACTGCCATAACAACCAAAATTCAACCACTGGCTTGTAATTTTCCTTTACATCTAGAGTAAAAAGTAAGTTCTACTTACAAGAAGCTTTCTAATAAAACTTTTTTTCAAAAAAGATAATTACCAAATTACTTTTATTTGCAATATATTTGGGCCAGTATTTACCTTTAATCTTTAAAGGGAAATATTAGAAAAATATTATTATTACCACTGAACATAAATGATACTTACTGTTTCATGAATATGTTTTCAAAAGTAATAAGGTGTTGATCATAAAGTAATTAAGAAAACTGTGGGTGTGGCACATACATATTTCCCCAGGCTAACATACCCAATACAAAAACTGTAAACAGACTAAAAATAAAAAAAGCCAAGCCATAAAGAGTAGGATGAAGATTCACACAACTATCTGAAAGATACAACCTAGCCATGAATCGGTTTTAAGAAACAGCACACAGAAAATTTTAATAGATCATGGAAGTTATTTTATTAGTTTTATGAGAAGGTTTCCCTATTCAAAATTCACCATATGGGGCCAGCCCGTGGCTCACTCGGGAGAGCGTGGTGCTGACAACACCAAGCCAAGGGTTAAGATCCCCTTACCGGTCATCTTTAAAAAAAAAAAAAAAAAAAAAATTTCACCATACAATTTTGCTATCAAATATTAGCTTCCATCCTAAATACATGCAATTATTTGTTTACAAATATCAGAAAGAGGCTGGACAAGGATGAAATTGAGTGAGTGTTGAAAAAATAAAAATGAAGGTGCCAAGGCCCCTGACGTTGAGTCTAACAGAATATAGAAAAATATAAAACTCAAGTTAAGAAGCCATTGCCAGAACAAGATAGGGCTGGCCAGTTAGCTCAGCTGGTTAGAGCACAGCCTTGTAACACTAAGGTCGCAGGTTCAGATCCCTGAACTGACCCACTACCAAAAAGAAAAAAAAAGAGAGACAGAACAAGATAAACATAAATGATCACAAAGCATTACTAAGTCATGGATATGCTGCTCTTCATTTTAAAAATTTTTTAATAAAAACAATCCCACAGCATTTATTGTCATCTGGTAATAACATAAGGATAATTAAAACAATATGAAAAAATGTTTTAGAACTACACTCCCTACAAAGGACACCTAAAAAAACAAACTATTGCCTTCTCAACAATTTCTCACTTTGATCATTTCCAGTTGGAGACACTTTGTAGCAGAGTAATATTATCTCCTTTTAGCACTATCCAACCCAGTTGTTTGCTTGACTTTGTTTTAGAATGAGTCTCCTCTGCGTCACCTGATATTAGGTTCATACACTCATCAAAACCAATGGTACAATCCTCTATCAACGTATTCACTTGCTCATAGAGCCACACCTGAATCTGGGATATATTTTGCAAGTATCTGAAGATGAGGTTGATGGGGTACACCATCACCTTCTGCACTTTTTGGCCCTGACCATGGTACACCATGGTGGAAGCTCACAAAGACCACAATGATCACCATGCTACTTTACAAAGCAACTTCCAGAATTGATATGCTGCTGTTTAGAAACCCTTCAAAGCAATTCTAATAAGGCATCATCTTTCATACCCCAAACCCATCCCAAGTGGGAACTATCAGGGTTTTCTTAAGTGATAAACCCTTCTCCACCCTCCAAACCACAGTAGAGTGGGGAAGAAGGGGCAGACCATCTAATGTAAGGGCAACTGATCTTTTATCTTTTGGGAATTTGAATGGAGATGCTCAAGATGAGCAGGCAGGGCAGATGCCAAAAGGGTACACTGAGAGTTGTCATGATCTAGGAAGGCCTAGAGTGCCCGACATTCGTCCAAATGAGCTGTGGCTGAGTTAGCCAGTGTACAGACAAAAACGAGTAAATGGAGCAGGCCAAGACTTGGCAACTCCAGTTGCAAAGATACACAGAAAACAGCCTGGTTTTCTGTTTCCCAATTCCTATTTCTACAGCTCCAACTGCAAAGTGCTTCCTGTCCTTAGATTACCACGGAACGTACTAGGTTCTTTTAATACATCTGTTTATCTGTTTTTTGAGTTAGCATGAGTGGGTCTCTGTTTCTTGCAACCTGAAGAGCCCAAAGCGAGGAGCACAAGACGTTATTTCTGAAGCAGAATAATGCCTGCTCTCAGGATGCCATTTGTACACTACTATGCTAAGCAATAATAGCAGATAGGAATAACCCAGGCAAGCTGACATAGCTGTGAGAGCTGACTTTTGTATCAAGTATTTAAGTTTGTACCTTTAAAATGATCTTACCACAGGATTTTCCATTTTATTTCCTGGTTTCTTACAAAGAAAGGAGGGAAAGGGGTCACAATGGAAGGCATCTCCTGACAGATAATAGACCTGCTTTACAACACTAATTCTAGCATACACTACCCAGAGTCTATAATTTGCAGATGTATAAAGGTAGATATTAACGTGCTAAATAAGCAGCAAAGAGGTATGCTTCAGGGTTCTACACATTCAAGTAATGTTATGCAAGATGCCCTGACTTTTACATGTTTATACAACTGTCTAGTCAAAAATAAAAATATTGTCCCTGCCCTTTTACATAAAAGTTTTCTGTAGTCTGTCTCAAGAGATCTAAGTATGGGATCAGTGTTAGTCCATTAAGGCTTGTTAAGGCTGTAAAACACACACACACATGCATGCATAGGCACACGCACACAAGGTCATTTGGACTGGACATCTGACTATGTTGAAACCATGTAGGATCTTCACAGCTGAGAACATCATTAGTAGAGCTGTCACTAAAACCCAGAACCTCTTCTTTCTCTACACCAAACTTCTTAAAACAAAAGGAAGGAAAAAATAATAGATATAGAGATGCTGAGTTAGAAGATTCACTGAGAAATCTCAGAGGATAATGGGAGAAGGTAAAAAGCACTGCAAAAATAGCAACTACTCTATGAAGAGGAAGGGTGCAGTAAGACGTCACGCAGAGTAAAAGGAAGCTGACATCTGTTTCTTCCTTTCCTTGGCAACTCTAGGGAGTATTGGGAAGAAGAGCTGGTGAGGCCTGGGCCTCTTGAGACTTCCTGATTGTTCCTGAGGTATTTGGGGATGGAGTCTCCCATGCCTTTTAGCTAGAAGACACAGAAGAATTTTCAGGTCTTTTGACCTTTGGTGTTCTCTGCCTTGTTTGTTCTGTCTCAGTCTTATTTTGAGCTAGAAAGAGCTCCTGCCTTAGGTATTATGACATCCAGAAAATCAAGAGTAGGACCCATAGGAAATAAAGCAGAAAGCTCACCTTAAATTTGCTTTAGTGTATAGGAAGAATAGAGACCTTCAGGTTTCCTTCTGGGTTGTCTAGCCCATTTTTCCATGGTAAGAAAAGTAACTGATTTAAGGTCAACTCCCCACTAAAGAATAAAGATTATATACACATGGCTGGAAAAACCATTTAAATATACAGATTATGAGTGCCACAGATTAGACATAGGAAGGACTCCAATAACACTGACACGGAGGGCAGAATAGAGGCTACTACTGTCAGGTACTGAATTCATCCAGGAAGGTTGTGGGTAATGGGCATTAGTGTTAGAGTTGGAAAAATACACAAATACTATGGATTTCATGAAGACAAAGATTATTCACAATATTTGCAGTTGTATGCCAATGTGTAAATCTGGAGTGAGTTCAAATGTATAAAACAATGTTCTCACTGGGTTATGAAAATTAAATTTTATTCTCTCTTTTCCCACATATTCTAAATTTTCTTCAATGAGCACTTTTATTATTTTTGTAATATGGTATCAGTCCTCTTAACTGTCTCAACTGGGAACAGGAGTTGGATGATTAACAAAAATACGGGATAAAACAGAAAACCATAAAATGTGATTACTATTATAAACATTAACTTAAAATGCACATTTGAATATACAATTTATTCTTCTGCCAATCTTCTCATATAAGGCCAAAGCCGTTTCTTTCTTTTTCTCTTTTGGACAGGTTAAATTAAGCTTTATTTGTTCTCTCTCATTTTACAATAATCTCTCATAAATGTCTTTTGTAAACAGCAGTGCATGTATATGGGGTGTGTGATACAAAATTTTAAATCAATTGTTTTTTCCACACAAATTCTGGTTGTAAAGTATCAACAACTCATATGAGACTTCTCCCAATTTAAAACAAAAAAAAATCACCTTAAGTTTCCTAATGCTGTGGATCAATTGTGTCCCCCAAAATTCATCTATTTGAAGCTTAATCCCCACTGTAACTGTTGAGGGTGGGAAATCCTATTACGGTAATTGAAAGGTGGGGCCTTGAAGAGGTGATTAGATTGCAGGACCATGCAGTAGTGAATGGATTAGTAATGGTGGTCAGGGGCGTGGTTCTGAGGGCTTTAAAGGAGAGTACATGAGGAACTCTCTCTCTGCTCTGCCATTTTCTGCTATGTGAGACCTCAGCATTGCTGTAAAGCCACCACCAAAGAAGACCATCACCAGACGTGTTCCCTGAACTTTGGACTTCCCAGCCTCTGAAACTGTAAGCAATAAATTTTGTCTTCTTACAAAATACCCAGTTCCAGGTATTTAGTTATAAGCAACAGAAATGGACTAATACACTTATCTAGCTGTACTGGTTCTCAGTTAAAATCTCCCTAAAAATTAGTAAGATTTTATTTGTGAAGAAACAATGAGATGATAAAAATGAGTGTTTTTAATACTTTATCATAAAGAATTCCAAACATATATCAAAGTACAGAGCATGGTATAATGAATCCCCATGTGCCCATCAATAGCCTCAACAATTTTCAACATATGCCCAATCTTTTTCACTCCCCTTTTTCTGTATAAGTTTGAAGCAAATCCCACATGTCATTTCATATCATGTGTAAAATATTTTTAAATACCTCTCCAAAGCTAGGATTCCTTTAAAAAAAAAACATAACCACAGTACAAATATCACTCCTAAAAAATTAACATTATTTCTTAGTTTTAAATATCGTGTTCAAATTTTCAATTGTCTTATAAAAATCTGAAATGACTTTAAAAAATATTTTAAAATTTATGCCAGAGATGAAAGTAAAGGCACCAACCTATTATATAATCTATGGCATAAGTGAGAAGACAAATGACTTATCTGATACCCAAGGACTACTGCTAGTAAACCTGTCTACAGCCTTACTGTGTGCTAGCACTGCTTTAGGGACTCTACATATATTAACTCACTTAACCCCATGATACAGGCAAATTACCAATAGCACCATTTTACAGATGAAGAAACTGAGGCCCAGGGCTGGCCAGTTAGCCCAGCTGGTTAGAGAGTGGTGCTGATAATACAAAGGTCCAGGATTCAATCCCTGCAATGGCCAGCTGCCTCCCCCCCAAAAGATACTGAGGCCCAGAGAGGTTACATAACATATCCAAGGTCATCCAGCTAGCCCAAATGCCCATCAGCTGATAAATAAATAAAAAGTGTTATATCCATACAATGAAATAGTTTTTGGCCATAAAAAGGAATAAAATACTAATAGATGCTACAGCATGGATGACCCTTGAAAACATGATGTTAAGTGAAAGAAGCCAGTCACTGAAGACCACATATTACATGATTTTGTTCATATATGTCCAGAATAGGAAAATCTATATAGAGACAGAATGTAGATTAGTGGTTGCCTAGAGCTGGCAGGAAGGGTATTAGGGAGTGACTGTTAATGGGTACAGGGTTTCTTTTTAGGGTGATGAAAATGTTCTAAAATTGGATTGTGATGATGGCTGCACAACCCTGTGAATATACTAAAAACCAACGAACTATGCACTTTAAATGGGTGAATTTTATGATATGAGAATTATATCTCAATAAAACTGTTTTTTTTAAGTAAATTATCAAATGGCTTAAAATTCATCAAGCCAAGGAATATTTATTGATCATCTACACAGGCACTACACTAGGTTCCATGCAAGTTACAAAACAAGTGTAAGACACAAACCCTGACCTCAAATTGGTTATGGTGCAAGAGAAAAGACACACATGCAATATATTATAATGCACCTTCGCTTTCTGAATTTGTGCCTTTTTCTCGCAAGGGCAGTCAATTGTTTGACCCAGGTTTTCTGATTCATAAAAGGCATTGGGCTAGGGCCTAATGAAGATACAAGTTATGAGAAGACTGACCTTTCCCCCCTGCCCCTGGAGACCTGCAGAGGTTATGATCAACCACAGGGTTATCTTGTCAGAGAGCAACCCATAAGATTCTTAGGGAACTAAGGCTGGGCCTATTCATCTTATAACTGAAATAATGTGGGTAAATGTTTTCTAACTACACAGAGGCAACTCGACAACTAGGCTGAGCTAAGACCAACAGGCCTGGGTCCTTGAACCTTGGTTTAGGAATGCCCCAGGCAAACAAATTGCACAGGTTTTCCTTAGCTATGGCTGCTGAAGAGCAACAAAGATCCTTGATGAAGACCAGGGAGACCTGTGGTCATGAAAGCTGCTGTTTAAATTCAAAGTGCCCAGGTACCAGGGTACTTATGGCTACAGGGCTTGGTGTTACCCTGAGGCTACCGGAACAGTGTCTAGCTCAATGTGCAATGCACCCATGAAGCTCGCATGCCACATAGATTCTAAAATCAGGGTGCACAATAGAAAGATGTTTAACTTTTACAAACATATGAATTCAGCTTCATTTTATAACAAGGGTTTGCATTCTCTGAAACTTTCAGATAACGGTAGCAATCAAAACTTAGAATCTTACTTAAATGTTTATTGTTCAAGACAGAACTACAAGTAAAACCCTAATCAATGAAGTAGAAACCCACATTTTGAGCGTTACAAATTATGCAACTTTTCTTGAACTGCCTAGAAAGAACATTTCATATTTGGATCAAGTGGCCTGGGCCCAGAGTGGCCTGATGAATCAGCACCAAACACAGCAACGTGACCCTATGGCCAAGCTGCCTCAAATAAACCACAATCCTATTTGAACTACAATCGAGAACATTCCATTAGTCTCCTTACCTTTCACCACATCAGCCACATTACAGGCGGGATCAATACTTCCTATGTGTTTAGGATGAGCAGGATTAGTGTCACCACCAAACAGAAGTGCTAAGCAAACACAAGAAAGAAGGGAGGTGATTAAAACACAGAAGGCTGGGATGGTCAAGCCGAGAAATATAGGGGTTTGTAAGTTTTAAAAGGATCTGTAATTTGTGAGAATCATTTTAACACCCACAGAGACTTAGAGCAATGGAATACACATAATACTGGCCAATGAAGGAAGAAGGATGTGCTTTAAGACATGTCAGTTGTGGTCAGCAGGTCCTAAAACAGTGAAATATGCCGAGTGTCCAACCCTTTCTCCCCAACTCAGTAACTTGGATGAAGAACTTACTTTCATCTGTAGCCAAGTTTACCTACCTTCTCAGTAATACTACAGACATTTATTCTGACATTTGGTAAGTATTTACAACACACAGTCTGTACCATTTGATTTGCTTTTTGTTGTTGTTGTTGTTAGTTTTTTTAGTTTTATTTTTGGTGGCTGGCCAGTATGGGGATGCAAATCCTCAACCTTGGTGTTACAAGGCTGCACTCTAACCAACTGAGCTAACCGGCCAGCCCACCCACAGTCTGTACCATTTGGACAGGCCTACAGAGTGTCTTCCCCGGCAGTGTTTCAAATGCCTCCATCATGGAGATTGTTTTTCAACGCTGTGTACACAAACAATATTTGATCATGTATTTTAAAAAACACATTCAGAAAATTTCACAAAACACAAGATTTGCAAAATTCTATTTCTGAATAAAAGCCAAAAGAAGCCCCAAAGAAAAAAAGCAATCTGAATCTAAATGTTTATAGGTGTACTTATTTTTAAATCAAGCAAAAATTGGGTATAACTTATATTCCACTAAAGGAGAATGCCTAGATAAAAATAGGGGGGATTTTAATAACAAAAAATGATAAAATACAGGCACTAGGCCACTATATAAAGTTCCAAATGATTAAGTGGAAGAAAAATAGAGGTATATAAGCTTAATTAACAATCTAAAAAGATGTACATATATATGTATATGCATTATTTAAATCAAAAAGAAACTGGAGTTATCTAAGTAGTTTAGCTGAAAGTATTTAGGTTCTTTTTTCCTGTAAATTTTCTGTAAATTGTCATACATTTCTGTTTTTTAAAGATACGCATTTCAAATAAACCCACATTTAATAGTTGTATAGCATTCACTTATCCTAATCAATCAAATTAGTAAAATAAATATGCTCTGTCCATTTTCTGAATCAGCAAAGAGGATGAATTACGCTCTAGACATGTGGATGCTCTTTCTTAAGAATTAGAAAATCAGTCAGAGACAATGCTGAAAATAAGCAAAAAGTTTTTTGTGTGGAGAGAATTTTAGTTGCTTTCTTTTTCTATCTGCTTATCACCCTAGAGTGGACTGAAACTCTCAGTACGGGATTATGAACTGACAATCTCAATCTGATTTCACTGATCACTGTGAAATAAATGATTGATTGTTCATAATGCCAGCATGCCAATTCAATGTTCCCAGTATCCATGATTTTAAAACTAAAAAGGAAAACACATAACATACTGGATAAAGAATAGAATATACTCTAAGACACATGAAAGTATTCAGAGATGAATACCCAGCTGACATTAAAATGGGTCCCTCGTCCCCACCAGGAATGTAACAGCAGAGGCTTAAAAGACAAGCAGTGGTCCTGCCTCTAATATGAGCATCATAAAAGCCTCGCAAGGATTTCTTTTAACCAAGAATACTAATTAATAGCTTTTTAATAGATAGGATTCACTTAGGAAACACAACTAGAAATGAAATTTCTACAGCCAAAAATGCAGGTTAGCAAATTTAAAAGTGAAGCAACAGGAAAATATATGGGAGAAATCACTCTGTTACCTTTTCAAAACCAGACCAATAAAATTCAACTTACTGTGCTGGTTAATAAGCATACGGAAAGAGATGCGGTTGGTGTAAAACCGATCCAGAAAATATTGGATGTTACTGCTAATGAAGGGATCAAACCCGAACTTCTCCTTGTATTCAATCACTCCTTGTGCCATGGTAGGAACCACATCATTGTGTCTATTTCTGACTTTAACCAGAACTTGTAGAAAGCTGTGGGGGGCGGAAACAAAACCTGGTCACTCTCCATATCTCATGGGCTGATGCACAACTTCCCAGCTCCGCCCCCAGACTAGTTACCTGCTGGTATTTTTATAGGCAGAGACATTATTCTCA